>NC_056726.1:1317830339-1318022839 GCF_019279795.1 Protopterus annectens | reverse complement strand
GAAAAATGGACTCCTATGGCAAAGAGATTCTTGCCATCCTGTTCACATCTGGTGAGAGTCTCTTTTATCTGAGGCCCGAACAAGGATGAGCCATTGAAAGGGGTGTTGGTAAATGAAGACTTAAAAGGTTCCACAAACTGACAAAGATGCATCCAGGAGCGTCTCCGCAAAGCTAATCTGGTACCTGCTGCCCTGCTTGCTCCATCTGCCTCATAAGAAATGATCCTCATGGAGGAGTTAACCACGGAGGTCAAGGTCGCAAGCTGGGAAGCTGCCCTGTTCACAACTCCCTCAACTGTAGGATATTGTAGGTTATCTCCTAGCTCCTTCAGGAGATCCCTCTGAAGTCGTGTGAAGTGTGACAAGTAATTCAGCGACCTGAGAGGAAATGTCGCTGAAGAAAACATACGCTTCCCATACCTGTCCATCGTACGAGACTCCTTGTTCGGTGGATGGACAGATGAAGTTTCCGCAAGTTCCTTCTTAGTGGCTGCTGCCACCACCATGGCATCAACAGGGACCCCTTTGGAAAGGAAAGACTTATTCTTGGGAGCAGTAATAAATTTATTCGGTCTCCTCCGAACTGGTTCCATGGTCTCTGGAGTGCTCCACGCCTTTCGACTCACTACAGACAAAAGTGGGTCAAAAGGCGGAGGGACACCCAAGAGGTGGAGGGTCAGGAGCCAAATGCATCCAGGTAGAGAGACTCATCTTCAGAAGGAGCTAGGGACTTCTGGCCACCCCTCTGTCTAAGGATTTCCAAGATGTCTGAAAAGGAGACATCCTCAGAGGGGGACCACAGCGACTCTTCCGATTCATCCAAGTCTGTGTCAGAGGTGATAAGACTCAGGGGAGTCTAGATGCTTCCTCTTGCATCTTTTCGTCTGACGGACCTCCTCCGAATGTTCGGGGGAGGTTTCGGAAGAGGTGGGGTCACCCAATGGGGCATCCTGAGGCACAGGTTCCCTACGCATGGAGGCAGGAGAAGGGTCAAAAGCAGGCACAGGCACCAGGGGAGAAGGAGCCAATGGGGCCAAGGGTGGAGCTGTCTCAGAAGACAGCACACTCCTCACCTCAAAGGCGCCATGGTCACAAGTCTAAGGAGCCGCTGACTCCAAAGAGCCCGGAGATCTCCTGCGAACCGGGAGTAACTGCTCAGAGGCCGATGTGGGAGCAGAGCTCACTTGCGTCGAAGCTCAGAGATGGAGAGCCGGGTTGGACAAGGGTCCGATGCCACCACCCCCCCCTTGGAGCTGGTGAGAGTGCTTCCGCACCCAGATCCCTCAACGGACTGAGACATCAAGGAGACTGGAGTGGTTGTTGGAACTGATAAAGGAGAAGTAACCAGAGCCGATGGTTCCACCACCACCACAGCCTCCATGCACTCCGGCTCCGAGCTCAAGAGAGTCAGAGGAGGAACCGATGGAGAAGCTGGAATGGGCCGAAGGAAACAATTCCTTATGGGCTGGGCTCAATAGTAATTTAGCAAGTGCCTGTGACTTGAGGAGCCTGTTGACCACTCTCTCTATGTCACGATCCAAAAGCCTGGAGGACCGAGAGGAGTGTGAAGAGGACCGGTGGACTGCCCACTCCAGGTTGCAGCAGAGGAGATTGTGGAGCAGAGCGTACCGGCTCCAAAGGAGGAGACCTTGTTCACTTATGGGTCCAGACTGGCTCAGAGGACACAGATGGAGGCCATCGGAGACTTAGCTTTGTCAGAGCCAACACTGGGAGCCAACAGAGCTGAAGGTTTGTCAGTGGATTTTGTCTGTTCTGAACTCGGAACCAATGGATTAGTGTATTTTTCGGACACTTTAGCTGGCTGAGGACCCTGAGACGACAAATCTTGAGGGTTCTTGAGAAGGCCACGCAAAATTAACTTATTTTTTCTCTCCTACAGGACTCTGGAACTGAAAGCATGACAGATCGAGCATGAGTCCTGCAGGTGAACAGCCCCTAAACAATATACACAACTCGTGTGCCCATCTGTAAGGGACATTTTTTGGCAACACGAATCACATTTTTTGAACCCAGAGGGTTTTGACTCTTTGGACATAGTATAATTTTTTTCCACAGCACTAGAAATGAAACAAAGCTATAAGCAAACAACACACAACAACTAACTACAACAAGGCTGTAAAGGCTAGCCCCAAACAACAATTAAAAAAAAAAAAGCTTTTCTTTTAAGGGGAAAAGAAAAACAGGGGAAGAGTGTCTAACTTAAATGGCTACTCCCCAAATATGAGAGCCTCTAACTTAAACGGCTATCTCAGAAAGGGTGGGATAAGAGAAGAACCACCCCCTAATTTAAACGAGCTCAAGGGAAAAGCAAGGCCTGAGGAAAAAAACGGCCAAAAAATACCCACAACAAGAGGAGGATGGGGCCGTTAGACTAACAGGGGGTAGTACACACACTAATGAGATAATACACCCACAAAACCTAGAAAAGGATAACAATAAAGTGAAAAAGGCACAAAGTACTTAGCCTGAGCCAGCAGTCGCAATCTCGACGCTGCAAGCGGCAAACGAGATCTGGGTAGCTACCGTTAGGCATGTTGGGATAGGGGTTAGCCTCGAGCCAGTAAAAGCTCTCGAGCTTTAATAAATCAGCTGCGTCAGAGCTGAGGATCAGCTCCGAACCCAACCAGCAAGAACAAAGGCGAGATGGGACAACATAACACTGAATGTTAAACATACCATGGCCATCTTTTTTTTTTGTACCTTAAAAATAATCTAAAAATTCCAATCAAATAAATAACTCAAAAAAAAAAATCATCTCCCATTCCTACATGCTTGTACGGTCAAGTTCCATCCAAAAGATCATTAAGGCATCTTAGAACATTTTGAATAATTTGTCCATAACCACTTAGAAAGCATAACTGTACCACTAAATGTTATGTATTATTTTAAAAAATAACCCCCATCCTAGGTGGTCGCATAGGAACATGCAATGGCAGTTTTCCAATACTGTTCCATGTTACCCAGGGAATTAGGCCCATTTTCTATAAACCTGCACCAGTAACACAGAAGAACAAAATCCTGAAGAAATCTTAGGTAAGAGCTTGATTGAAAACTTGAGATTCTTGATGGCATATGTACGGGAGGATACATGTTCCCATGCTGGTGGGATGGCAGGGTGAAGCAGGACAGGACATACCCTCTGAGAAGCAGGAAGGACTGGGTACATTCTTGGGGCAAGCTTTCAGCCCCACAAGCTACCTTATGGTGATAGCTCTTTAGCTGAGTGGATGGGAGCACTTGTTTGCATGGGAAGACCCCTGTATGCCAAAGATGGTGCAAGTAGCTCATTCTCTTGCCTAGAGTATGGGAATTAGGCCAGTTGAAGAAGCTGTCATTGCCAGTACTCTGTTGAGACTGCAAACTCACATCTGTCATGATGACTGCTTATCTACAAAGCTCACACCCAAGTATATCTGAAGGATAGCTGTCTTCCCTGTTATGGGAATGAATGTGCCAAGTTCAACCAGGTGAGGCTTGATGGTCAGCATGCAGAGGGGAAACAGGCATACAGGAAAAAAAATAAAATTACTGAATGTTAACTGGCAAGGTAAAGTCAACAATTGCAATGCCAGCCTAGTATTACTATCCTTTTCCTTCATTTTATTTAGTGAAATGGCTTGTTAGTAATCAAGGCTACTGATGTGAACTCCTGAGGGCAGCTAACTCTATTCCTATATGAGGAGGATAATCCTCAAAACTTGCTTCATTTGAGACACACTGTCATGGCAGTTTTGCAACACACTACAACTCTAAAGGAAAAGTCAGCAAAATAACAGAAAAAAAGTTTGCTTCAACTGAGAAAATATTGATATTCTAATAATCATGCGAGTTTTAGCAGCAACAAGTTACCATTCTACAATATACTTCTCAACCAAACCGTGGTCTCATCACCTTGACTTGAAGGAGGATCAAGTGCAGAACTGATTTTGGTGCAATAATTTCTGGGTGGCTGATTTGTTAGAATGCAAAGAGGTCAAGAAGAAGAAAAACTTATGTAGTAAGAAAGAATGACGTTTCATTAAATAACATGACCATTCTGTAATTGAGTGAGGGCATCACTTCACTTTTGGGAAAGTACAGCTGTGTAGGTAACCCATCATAATCGTAGATGTTCAAATAGAACACTGTTATAGCAATTCTCAGAAATGGGCGTATCCAGTAGGATACCCTATATATTCAGTAAGTCTACAAAACTCAAGCACCATACATTCACCCTAGTGCAACAGTCAACATGCTGGTATAAGAGGGAAGAGCCAAAAGCTAACAGGTTTCTTGCCCCTGACGCTTACAGCCCTAAGTTAAATCATAGAAAGGAAAAAAAATAGTAAAAATAAACAGACAAAATGGAAATGGGGTACCCCATCCTGACCAGAGAAAATGACAAGGAAGGAATATGGAAAGATTATATTGTATGCAACCGTGATCTTTTCAAACATCAACAGTTGCAGTAAGTTTTCCATAACAAATGTATTCGCTCTTCATAAGATCACTGTTGCAGTAATTCTCACAAAGAGGACAATTCCCAAAGCTCAAGAAGTAGAAGTGGAGGAAGATGAACCAGAGTCTAGGATGCCCTTAGCAAACTTAGCTCTGTCTCTAGAGAAAACATCCAGTTTATAATGACTAGTTAATGTGTGAACACAGGGAACAAGTAACTGCTTCAAAGACGGATGTACTGTCAATATCTTTCCAAAATGCTCCTGAGTTATAGCTGCCCTAGCAGAATATACCCTTACATCTTGGGAGGTCCTTGCCATTTGCAAAGTAACAAATAAGAAAGCCACTTAGAGATATTTTTTTAGAAAGTTGCTGTCCCTTTTCCTTTTTATCATAAGAGAAAAAAATATTTTTTACTCTGGATAGAGATAAAGCCTTAAGGAAATCTAAGTGGTCTATGCGCATCTACAAAATGAAGAATCCCATCTCCTTATTTTGTGGATTACAATAAAAGGAAGTGAGTTAGATAGTTTTGGTTTAAAGCAAATTTAGGGATTAACTTTGGCAAACGAATGTTTAGATACGAGGCTCACCTTATTTTTGTGAAAGGACAAAAAAGGTTGAATGCACATAAGGGCTTAAACTTCAAAAAACCCATCTTGCAGAATTTAAAGCCATCATCAAAATAGTCTTCCAAGTTAACAATCTAGGATAAAAACTGTCTGCTGGTTCAAAAGGAGTGTGTGTTAATTTTAATAAAACATAATTCACTTGCCTTGTAGAAGCCACCTTTTTCCTTGGTGATTTAATGTGCTAAACTCCCTTAAGAAACTGCCTGACCTAAGAAAATGATAAATGAGAATCCAGAGGCAAACAGGTAATGGTCCAAAAGACGTACATTTATTGAAGTGCATGCTAGGCCACAACTGAGTATTTCACACAAGTACTGAAGAATTGGGGTGCCTGCCCTTTATTTTGCTACCAAAGAGAAAATCATTTCCATTTGGATAAATAAGAATTCCTAGTGAGTTTTCTTGCCTTCTTAAATATCTGTAAGCATGTCCTCCAAATACAGATGCCTGAAAAGAATGAAAAACTTGCTATCAAATGGTTAGATTTAAAATTTGAAGATAAGAATAACTCTGTGATTGCTTGTCCTGTGTGAGCAAGTCCACTATGTGAAGAAGTTTCTTCTGGTGATTTTGCTTAGTCAACTGCATTAGAAGGGAGCACCAGTGTTACCTCTGCAAAAGGGGATCACCAATAACACCTATAACAGGTCCTTCCTTATCTTTTGAAGAACTTAGGAGATGAAAGAGAAGGGGCAAGAGAATGCATAAAGCAACATCACTATCAAAGGAATTGAAAAGGCATTTGCCTCTGCATGTAGTCCTACAGCAGAACTACTTTAGTTATCTGTTGTGTTTGAGGCAAATAGATCTATTTGAAGGAAACACCACTAGTATACTATTTGAAGAAAGACCTCTGGTGTAGCATACATTTGTGGGGGTCTGTCATGGATCTCCTCAGGGAGTCTGCCACTGTATTTTGTTCTGAAGACTGCACGTTGCTTGGAGTAAACTGTGTTGAATGGCCAAGTCTCAGTCAGTCATGGTCATTGTGCAAAGTAAGACCTTTTACCAAAACCATGTTTATGTACCACATAATTGTGGTGGTGTTTGGAATTACCTGCAATGTTCTTGGGAGTCCACAGCTGGTTTATGGCTTTTAGGGCATTAAGAAGACAATCTCCTTTAGGCCAAAGTCTTTGCATCTGTCTTATAGTTCCCAAAGTCCATGCCATGTGAGAAGACACCCCAAGCAAAGTCCAAAGCATCTGTGCTCATAATGACAAGGTCTCAGAAGGGAGTATTGGACTTTGATCGGCCTTGTTTGGCCCACCAAAGCAGTTCCTTCCTTATAAAAACTGAGAAGTGGAATTATCTGAGAAATGGGATGGGATAGGAATGTTGAGTCTATGCTGACTTTAGGTACCACTGGATCTTCCTCATGTAAAGTCCACAGTGGGGAATCATCACAACAGAGGAAGTCATAAAACCCACAGCCCTTAAGAAATTTCCTTGTAGCGGTCATTTGCTATTTTGAAGTCTGGAGGAAAAAGAGGTAGGCGTGTATTTTTTCTACAGGAAAAAAAAAAGGAGAGAAAGGAACGACTTGGGTTCAGTGCTAATCCTGGAAGGTGGAACAGGTTCTTTGTAATAAACAAAGCTGCTACAGATTCTTGACTGGTCGGGGCTGCAACCAGGCAAGGGAAAAATGTGTTCACCTTGTAGTCTTCAGTAGAATTTTACTGGAACAAGGCATTTGGAAAAGATTTTTGGTACAGAATCCAAAAAGCAAAGTAAAATCATGTAAATGTATTATCTGAAATGAATGAAAGAGTGAAGTGATATTGGTCTGTATGTATCTGTGGAATTCCTGACGATGCCCAACGAAGGCTGTAACCATTTTCTATTAAGTCTAGCATCCAAGAGTGTACTGGAATAGTCTGCCATGCAGCAAGAAAAAGAGAACGCTTACCTGCAATTTTCTAAGGTAGGCTGTGAGTGGGAGTTAAAGAGGGGGAAGGATTCTTGGTAAGGGTAGTCAGATTTTTTTTTTCTTTGAAAACTGGATCCATTAGGCCCTCATTTAGAGTATTCTTGCTACTTATTTTTAAACTGTTCCTTTCCAGATTTTTGCTGTCCAGATTTGAGTGTCTTAAGAAAAAAGGGGCCTGGGTTGACTGGAAGTGGAAAAGAAAAGTTGCTTTAACACCTTACATAAACTTCGCCTAGTTTTTTAAAACTCTTCTATATTAACATTTCCAAACAAATCTTTGTCTACAGGTGACCTCTGGAAAAGGACTAGAACCTTAATGAAGCATGTCTTCTCAGAACAGTGCCAGTAACAGCTGCCCTAGAAGAAGTACATACAACACCATAACCACATCTAATAGTGTATTTAGCTAGCCAAGAGGCAGAACTAAGCAAGTCAAGAGATCAGGTTTCACATCAGAATTAGGGAGGCTGGCAATAGCTTGTCCCATATTGTTAGAAATTGCTAGAAAATACATAGTTGTGTGAGTCTGACAGTTAATGGCTCAAAAAGCTAAAGTGGCAGAAGTGTTTACCTTTTGGCCATACCGATTGAAGGCTCTATTGTCCTTTACATTAGGAACACTTATAGAGAAGGAGGAAAAAGTTGTAGTTCCTTTCTCAGGTTAAAGAGAAATAACAGCTGGATCAACAGACAGATTTTTATAAGCAGTCTTGATGCGAGTCAGAAACTCTAAAATCGACTTGGCTTTTTAGGGGTCAGAGGTTGGGAGCTGGGGACAAGGAAAGCAATTTTAATAGGCATCTTCTCAAGTCCCAAAACTGGGGAAGTAGCAACAGATTTAACTGTGTCTACATTCCAAAGTTCACAGAATCTCTTTTGGGAGTTACAGACCTCTCTACCCCCCCCCCCCCATAGTAAAAAAAAAAAACCCTTCAGATTAGAAATAGTGTCCCCAAAAGAAAAATTACTGATTAGGAGAATGTTGGGATAAAGGAGTCATCTGCTTCAGATTTAAACCTACAGGAGAATTGATCTGTGAAACCTAATCAAAGTTCCCCTTGGTCAGAGCCAGAAGAATCTTCCTCAGAGGAAAATAATGGAGCGGGAAAAAAAGGCTGAGTAGACTGAAAAGCCTATAGCGCTTTAAAAAAAAGTCAGAGCAAATTTGAAACAGTCATCTTTATTAGTTTTTCCTGACTGGAAACTACAGTAGGGATTAGTGTAATATTTTTTTTGTCCTTTGGGCATGCTTCTGAGGAATATGCAGTTGTATGGTCATAAGAGGTAGAGGCAGTAGATCTATCCTCCACTAGCATGCCCTGGATGTCCCCTTGATCCAAATGCTGATGAATCCTTCCTTCTCCCAACGTCAAAATTAATCTACATTCTCCCTTCCCAGCTGTCTCAGACATATGGACCGTCTTTTCAATGTGATATGATCCTTTGCCATAACTGCCTTCAGAAGGATTGTTAGAAGGCCTAGAAGAAACAGATGGTCTGAGGGCAGCAAAGGCACCTTGGCAGAGTCACTCATTTAAGACCAAAAGAGATGTTGATGACTAACTTTTGTTAAGCACTTCTCTCTGTTTTTTTTTCTTTTTAAACTGAGGGGCAGGGTCAGAGGTTCAAGAAGGCAACAACATGTTAACATCCAGAGAAGCTCAGTCTCTAAACCTTGAACATTAAGTTTTCTTCTGATAGTTTAGGGATGAACACCTAATCTCATCTCAACCTCCTCCTTTTCCCAATTTCCACATCGGGTCAGGGTGTTGTGTCATCTGTCAACATTTCTCTCAATTCAGTGCTACTTTCCCTGCCTTCTTTGGCAGTCATGCCTGACTGTCTTAGGTGTTCTCTCATACAATTCATCCATCTATTTACTGGATGTCCTAATTTACTCTTGCCTTCTCGCGATCTGTCCCAAACTATCTTCACCAGATTGACTTCTGTTTTTCTGCACATGAGCCCAAACTAATGTAATCTGTTCTCTGGCATTCTCTGCAACTGTAACTACTTTGGCTTCTGCTCTGGTATTCGCTGCAACTGTAACTACTTTGGCTTCTGCTCTGATGTTTTTATTTCTTCAACTGTCCCACTGTCTGCATCCTTCTACTCATCTGAGGAACTTCATCTCCATCACCTCTTGCTTCCTCAGCTTCTGTCTTTATTGCTCAGTTTTCTGAACCACATAGTAGTTCTGGTTGCACCCGTTTTTTATACCTTACTTTTGAGCTTCTTTGAGATTCATCTGTTTTTCACTATCCTGATAGATTGTGCTAGTTGTTGGCAGCCACACTGATTCAAGCTTTGACCTCCTTATTCAGACCTCCCTTCTCCTCAACCACCCCTCCCACATACTTGAAGTTGTTAACCTGCTCCATTATTTTTCATTCTATCTTAACTGTCAGCTTCTTCTGATTTCACCCATTTGCTGCCATTACGACTATCTTGGGTAGTCGCAGTGGTTAGTGTTGCTGCCTCAAAGCAAGAGGTTCTCCGGTTCGATCCTCAGCTGGGGTGCCTTCTGTGTGGAGTATGCATGTCCTCCCTGTGGTTGCGTGGGTTTCCTCCGGGTGCTCCAGTTTCCTCCCAAAGGCATGTTGTAGGTGGATTGGACACTCTAAATTGGCCCTAGGCATGAGTGCATGTGCGCCTTCTGTGGAAGGTTGGGCGCTGGGCTGGCAACTCGACACTGTTAAACTCTACTGCCAATCATGAGCAGACAGGTGATCCACTGTGGTGACCCCTAATCGGGAAAAGCCAGAAGAAGTTGCCATTACAACTATCTTATCTATACACAGCTTAACTGCATGTGCCTTTAGTTTTGCATTCTGTTCTCTTATCCTTTGAGGAAATTCTTGCTCACAGTATGCCTGTAATGCCACATCATCTGCATGCAGCAACGCTGTCGATCTGTCTCCTCCAACCTGTTTGTTGATGCAGTCCATTACCGGTATGAACAGCAGTGGGCTCAGAGCTGACATGATGCATACTCATTAACTAGGATCCCCTATGTGAGACCGAACACTGTTCATACTTGAGTCATTGGGTCCTTAGACATAGCCTGCACTAATTCTACCAATGTTTCTGGAACTTCAAAGCACTGCAAGATTGTCCAAATCATCTCTCTTAAGACCTCGTCATATGCTTTCTCCAAGTCTTAAGAATGCAAGTTAGACTCTTTCCTCATCTCTAGCTTCTTCTCAACTCTCTCTCTCTCACTGCAAACATCAGGTGGGTTGCATTGCATCCTGATCTGAATCCGAAATGCTCACTTCCCATCTTACTTTCTACTAATTGTGTATCAGTTTACCATCTTACTTTCTACTAATTTGTGTATCAGTTTACCAATCACCTTCTTCAGAACTTTTATACAATGTGACAGGAGTTTGATACCTTTGTACTGCTCATAGTTGTGGATGTCCCCTTTTGTTCTTGTATACTGGCAGTAGTATGTTTATACTCCGGTCATCCAGGATCTGCCTTTCTCTCCATACTGCTTTGAGTGCTCTCAGAAGCCACTTCTCCCCATAACTCATGTGATCTCTTTACCATACCTGCTGTGACTATCTTAGGCTGCTGCTTTCCCTGGCTTCATTTTTCTTAGTGCTACTATTACTTCTTCTAGGCTGGGCTCCTCCTCTTCTTTCATTATAGGCACAGTCTGGGGAAATACAGCTTCTGTGAGGTTTTCTTCATTCAGAAGCTGCTGCAAGTACTCCCATCTGTCTTGCAGGTTGATGACAGTATCCCTTATGACTGGTGTCTAATTATCTTTATTTTTCCATCTTTATCTTGTAACCTGTTACAATTTATTTTTACCATCTACTTCTTCACTTTCCAGAAACAGGAAATTGTTGGTGATGCCTTGTTCTTTGTTACTGCAAATCCTTTCTTAGCATCTGTTAACCAACCAGTATTCCTTTGAGCCTGGTCATTCTTTTCTACCTCCTACTTTTTCCTGCACTTTCTTTTGATGACTTCCAGGACTTCTGCATTCCACCAGAGGCTTTTTGTATACATCTTATTTCCATACCTGGCTTGGCTACACATCTATTCTGTAGTCCTCACACATGCTATTTTGAGGCGCTACCATTCTTCATCTCCATCTATTGCCTCTTCATCTTGAGGTGCTAGACCCCCCCCCCCCCGAGTAACTCCTTGAATTGTTGTGCTTTCTCTCCAGTCAATTTCCAGATCTTCAGCCTTGTCTCTGTTAACCCTAGAGCCTTCTCTGACAGCTGACTGTGGCAACCAATGGTTTATGCTGTAGGCTGACCATTTTTATGTATTTGCTTGCACTTCACTTGGGATGACTTTGCAATCATGGATTCCATCCCAATACCCTTTCCTCCTTTCTTTACTAGGAGGGAGTCTACCTGACTTGCATGTTGGACACTGTTGTATGTGATCTTGTGACTGTCTCTCTTGCTGAACCATGTGTTGGCTACCATCAAGCCCTTTGCCAGACAGAAGTCTAGAATTGCCTCTCTATTTCTGTTGACCACCCATGTGATCCTAGTCAGTCCTCATATCCAGTTCTAGCTGTTTAGATATGTGTATTCTAGTCACCCATTATCAATGCCAACTGCTGTTGTCCTGCTTTGTCTAGTTGTTCCTGCAACTGTTGCCTGAATGTACTCTTCTCCTCACTATCACAACCCTGTGGTGGGGAATAAATTGAGATTAAGAATACCGCCCTGTCCTTACATTGTAATTTGATTTTCATGAGCCTGTCACTAACTCTGATGACATCTTTCATTGTCTTCAAGAAGCCTCTCCCTCACCACAATTCTCACACCAATTTTAGTCTGTCCTCCTCCTGTGTAGTAGATCCAGGAACTAAATATCAGGATCCCAAGCCAAGTGGCTTTGCTGCACTGCCTTTCCATCTTGTCTCCAGGAAACACAGGATGTCCAGCCTCCTCCTTACTATCAATTCATCCACTTCCAAGCTCCATCCTTGGTTCATGTTAGGCAGGCAGATTGTTTTTATGTCCAACATTTGCTCAACAGAACAATTTAAGGTAAACTAAACTGGGAAATTGGGCACCAGCTGGCCAATAACTTATTGACCCAAGCATCATAGCGGCACTACAACTTTGAACATTTTGTTCAGCCTCTAGAAGAATAAAAAACTTGAATGGGAATCCCAGAATGGAATTTAAGTTGCACTTTCCTTATTTCCAACAGACCCAAGAAGATTTCTGTCACAAAGCTATCCTCAACATCTTCCCCAATGATAACGGCACTCCGGAATACACAATACAATCCTTTAAGCCAAATTTCAAGGACTAAAAGTACAGCTGTGTAAGTAAACATACCACAACAGTCAATGTTTGAATGACCACTGCTGCAGTAGCCTTAGCTATATGGGTTATAACCTACGAAGGATACAACAGCCAGCCAGGTTCTAAAGCTTCAGGGGAACCTTCTATGCGCACTGTCAGTCAAATTAAGCTAAGCTAAATGAAACATGTTTGGGTGGAAATTCCTTCACAGATTTCATGCCAACAGAGAGAGGAAGGCTGAGCCCTAAAATGGCAATGCAAAGACAACCAAAAAATGAGTATTCACACTATGGCAGAAACAACACACCAAAAAACAAGGGAGGGGTGAAGGGAGGAAGACAGTGGCTACTACAGAAGTAATCACTTGAACATCTACTGTTACTAAGTTTACTGACACAGCTGTACGAAGTTCATCATATTGATCACTGCTGCAGTAGCATTAGCTATATTGGTAGATTACCATAGCTTACTAAATTTAGGAGGTGAAATGGGAAGGGTACAACAGTCCCTTGAGAATGGTCCTAGCAAAGCCTGATCTAGACCTAGAACAGGAATCAAGCTTAAAATGCCTTGTAAACATATGTACAGAGAACCCAGTTGCAGCTTTAAGAATATTTCTAGAATCTAATCCTTTTCAAAAAGCCATAGCTGAAGCCAAGGCTCTGGTAGAGTGGGCCTTGACCTTGCCTGGAATAGTTTTGTTGTGGTGAATGTAACAAAAGGTAATACCCCGAGACAACTATTTGGAAATAACCTGTTTTGACACATGCTGTCCCTTCATAACTTCAATGAAATGAACAACTGATATGAAGACAGAAAGATTTAGTTCTGTTAAGATAGTACAAGAGTTCTCTGTGGACCTCCAGGCTACGGCGTATCCTTTCTCCCTAATTTTAGGTTCAGGAAAGAAAAAGGGGAGATGGACAGTTTGGCTTAAAGTAAACTCAGATACTACTTCAGACACAAAAGCATTACTATCATTTGTCTCTGTGGAAAATGACACAGGGGTGACTCACCATAACAGCTTGCAACTCAACACACTCATAGCAGAGGTCAGAGCAATCAGTTAAACAGCTTTCCATATTAAGAAACTGAACTCATCTAGATTAGCTGGTTCAAAAGAGCCAAGTGTTAGCTTCTGTAACACAAAATTAATATCCCAAAGAGGGTCACTGGTTTTCCTGAAGGCCTCTTCTGCAAAAACTCCTTTCAAAAACATTTTGATATCAGAATGCACTGAAAGAGGAGGACCCATGGGCAGACACGCTGTAATGGCCAATAAATGAACCTTGATAGAAGAGTAAGTAAGGTAATATAATAGTAACGCACACAAATCTTGTAACACCAGAGAACATCTAGCCCTGAATGGGTGCTGGTTATGTTGATGGCACCAACTAGAAAACCCTTTTCCATTTGCCAATATATGACCTTCCAGCAGGAGGCTTTCTTGCTGCCATTAATACCTGCTGCACATTCTCAGTAAACAGGTGCCTAAAGGAAAGCAAGACCCTATCATCCAGACAATCAGCTAAAGCTGACTGGTGTCGGGGAACATAAAGGAAATCAAGACCCCATCATCCAGACAATCAGCTGAAGTTGACTGGTATCAGGGTTATTAGCCACCCCTGATCTTGTGTGAGTAGATATATGAGGAAGCATGTGGTTAATTGCCCCTGGCATTTCTAAAAGGAGGGAAAATCAAGAATGCCTGGGCCAGAAGGGAGTCACCACAAAGATCTTGAGGAATTTCTTCTGAATCTTCAGAAGTACCCTGCATATTAGTGGAAAGGATGAAAAAGGCATACAGGAACATTCCTGACTAAAGAAATGAAAAGGCATAGACCTTGCAGGCCTTCTTGCATGGAGTCTTGGCACAGAATCTTGCCAATTCAGACAAGAGACAAAAGTTCTACTTGACTAACTCCACACAGATGGATTAACTGTTGAAGACTCCCTGATCTAGTTTCCATTTGTGATGGCCTGTCATCCTCAGCTTATCTGCCACACAATTTTGCTATGAGGGAATGTAGGATGCTTGTAGAGTGAAACTGTGCTGTTAAACTATATCAAAACCTACAATGGCTAGTCTGCAAAGGGAGTACAACCCTGGTTTCCCTTGCTTGTTGCTGTACTACACAATTGTGGTGCTGTCTGTAACAACTTCTACTTAGTGAAAGGGACTCAAAGATGATTCAGAGAGTTGAACGCCTTGACCAGGGCAAGCAATTCTTTTACATTTACATGCTTGCTTCTGTCCTTCATGTCCCACACACCTTGCACATTTATCCCTCCTGAAACTGCTCCCCAAACAAAGACGTACATGTCTGTAGTAACTGACTACTTTGGAGCAGGGAGAGAGAATGGGAGACCTGGGTTTAGGGAACGCTGCTGTCTGCATCAAATTATTTTTCTTCTTACAAACCCCAGCAGTGATATTTGAAAAGATAAAGACTTACTACTGGGAGCAAAGGCACTTCAAATAACACTGCATCTTTCTCACGTGGATTTTTGCAAGCGGTATCATGAAAATCACAGATGCTATAAGACCCAAAATCCATTCCCTCTGTAACCAAAGTCTGAGTGGAAAAACCTAGACTAGAGTAGATCTAGATATAGATCTATTTTCCCTGTAGAAGAAAAGTTCTTTGAACTGATGTGTCTAACTGATACTCCAGGAATAAAAATCCTGTGTGAAGAAGTCAAGAAAGACTACCGAATGTTCTCTTGGGATATCAGTTTGTGTAAGAGGTCTCTCACCCAAAGTGAGAGATTCCTAGAACTTTGAAAAAGACATTGCAAAGATAGGCAAGTCATCTAAATATAGAACATTGTGGATACCCTGTAGCCTGCAATTATCTACAGTTGGAGCTCGACACTTTATGAAGACTCTTTATGAGATCATAGTAGGTTACTATGCTAATGGCCCTACAGACTCTTTTAAGCCTAGTAAACCTTGGCTCAAGATGACTGTCCTTGTTGAAGTGACACCTCAACCCCATGTGCAAAATGAGAAAAGGGAGTTGAGAATCGATGGATCCATGCCTCAATTTTCCAAATTATCAATGCCCACAGACTAGAATGGCTTTGGTATATGTCTTTCCCTTATGACATCTACAAATTGCCCCTTGTCCATAAGGGCCACAAATGGCAAGCCAGGGGTGAATTTGTGATTTCCTATCCATTGGTCTAAATTGTGTTTGAATAGCCTTAGGTAAGAGCTCTGCTTCACATGAATGGGAAGTCTGTTGCACAGAATGGGTATTTTTCTAAGAGATGTACCTGTTCCTCCAATATGTTTTATGTCCTAGACAAGGTTTAGATCCTTAGATCGGGTAATTCTAGTACTGTTTGTTTTGCAAATGTGTAGTAGATCCAACAGGGCTAGATCACAGAATGCCTTTTAGGTTAGGAATAGATTATCCCTCAGTAGTGTGTAGGAGACCAAGTAAAGGGACATGGTGTTGGGATGACCAACATAGGACAGATTTACACCCTACATTCTTTTAGTGAGGAATCTCTCTGGCCACTCCAGTAGTGTTGGTGCACTGGACAGTCCAAAGGGTAAGGCAGCGAAAGTATAGTTGTGCAAGTAAACTTATCATAACAAATCAATGTTTGAATGATCACTGCTGCAGTAGCCTTAGCTATATGCTTTATATCCTGCCAAGGATACAACAGCCAGCCAGTTTCATACACTTTAGGGCACCTTTCACGCATGCAAACTGTCAGGTTGTTTGAGCTAACTGATTAAAAGACAAGTTTGGGCACCAAGCCTTTAACTTCTGGAAAACTTTAGAATCCAGCCCTCTCTAAAAAGCCACAGATGAAGCCAAGGCCCTGGTCAAGGAGGGTCTTGAGCCTGCCTGGAATAGCTTTGTTATGGTGACAGCCTTAGGCAATCATTTGGAAATAGTCAATTTGACACAGGTTTCTCTTCTTACCTTCACAAGAAATGAACAAACTGGTCCGAAGACCGAAAATACTTTTTTCTGACAACATGGTGCCAGAGTTGCCTTTGGACATCAAAAGTATGGAGTATCCTTTCTCCATCATTTTTAGGTTCCTGAAAAAAAAAAAAAACAGGGAGATCAATAGTTTGGCTAAAAGTAAACTCTGATACCACTTCAGGCATAAAAGAAGGATTAATTCTCAAAGAACCCTGTCCCTGTGGATAA
This sequence comes from Protopterus annectens, assembly GCF_019279795.1. Lineage (NCBI taxonomy): Eukaryota > Metazoa > Chordata > Ceratodontiformes > Protopteridae > Protopterus > Protopterus annectens. Next base: position 1,318,006,353 of record NC_056726.1, on the reverse strand, counting down.
TGAGGTAGTGCTGACTCTCGATACGAGTTAACAACTCTGTTCCCAATCAGTAAAACTATTTTCCATGTTAACAACATAAAGTCAGCCAGGTTAGCTAGTTCACAGACTGCGATAGCTTCCCTAACACAAAATTAATATGCCAGGGAGTGGACACCTGTTTACCTGCAGGGCTCTTGCGCAAAACCTCTTTCAAAAACAATTGGACAGTAGAATGCATTGAAAGAGGAGGATCCATGCGCAGACATGCTGAAATAGCCTTAACAGATAAATGAGAAAGGACACATGACAGTAACTCATGCAAATATTGTAAAACCACAGAACAACTTGATCTGAATGGTAGCTGGTAATGTTTTTGGCATCAACTAGAAAACCTTTTCGATTTGCTAATATATGATTTTCTAGTACCAGACTTTCTTACTTCTGTTAGTACCTAGAACTAGAAGGAAATAATCTTTCCTCCAGTATGTTTATCCATAGCAAGCAGGTGCATAAAAGGAATCCAGGCAGTCAAATGACGTTGAGTGACATTGAGGTGCATCAAACACTCCTGTTCCTGTTTGAAGAGACCTAGTCCGTGAGAAGCTTGTGGTAAATGCCCCTGACCATTTCCAAAAGAAGGGAGACTCAAGGTGGCCTGGGCCAAAAGAGAGTCACCACAATGATCTTGGGGGATTCTTTCTGAGTCTTCAGAAGTATCCTGGATATTAGTGGAAATGATGGAAAAGCATACAAGGACAAGAAAGGATATCCATCTTTCAAGCCTACTTGCATAGAGTTCTATAACAAAATCTTGCTAGTTTATTGTTCAGAGAGGAGGCAAAGATATCTACTTAAGGAACTCCCCACAGATGGATCAAAACTTGGAAGAACCACAATCTACTTTCCGTTCATGGGGATCTGTCCTGGACCTGCTCAATTTTCTTTGGACGGAATGTAGGATACCTGTAGAGTGAGACTGCTGTGAAGCTACATCTCAAGCTACATCTCAAGCTAACAAGGCTAGTCTGACAAGGGTGTACAACCTGGTTCCTCCCTGTTTGATGCATCACAAACTGTGACATTGTCTAACAACTTGAATAAGTTCCAGTGACCAAAGATGATTCAGAATGGATTCCCTCTAACCGGGCAAAAATCTCTGATATGTACGTGCTTGCATTTGTCCTTGGTGTCCTACTCACCCTGAACTTTTATCCTTCCTGAAACTGCTCCCCCAGCAAAGTCCGAATAGTCTGTGGTGACAGACTGCTTTGGAACAGGGAGGGAGCTGGAGAGACCTGGATTTAAGGATATCTGTTGTCTCCATCAAATGATTTTTCTTCTGACAAACCCCAGCACTGGGATTTGAAAAAACAATGGGTGTTTTCATGCTGGGAACAAAGAGCCTGCATCTTTCTCAAGTGGAGTCTTGCCAGAGGTATCATGAGAATTACAGAAGCTATGAAACCCAAAATTCTGAGGTATTCCCTGCAATGATGGAAGACTAAAAGGAAACTAAAAACACACACACACACACACACACACATATATATATATATATATATATATATATTACACATACATATACACGCACACACACGTCTACTTTTTCCCCATGGAGGAAAAGATCTTTGAACTAAGGTGTCTAGTTGACATCCCAGAACACAATCCTATGTAAAGGAGTCAAGAAAGACTTTTGAATGTTCAAATCCCAGCTTTGTGTAAGAGATCTCTCACCCAAGAGAAAGATTCATGACACTTTAAAAAAAGAGATTGAAAAAATAACTTAGTTGATAAAATATGAAAAAATGTGGATACCCTGTAACCTGAATTGAGCTATAACCTGAGCTAGACAATTTATGGACACTCTTGGTGCAGTGGATAGTCCAAAGCATAAGACAGAGAATTGATAAAGGGATCCAGACACAGAAAACTTTAAACTGCTTTAGTCTGGATGAATAGAGATGTGATAAGAATCTTTTAAGTCTAGTGTTACCAGGAAACTCACCCTAAGAGCTTGCAACTCAGATACTCATCTTGCAGAGGTCAGAGCAATTAGTAAAACTGTTTTCCAAGTTAAGACCCTCAAGTCAGCCAGGTTAGCTGGTTCACTCAGAGCAAGTGTTGCTTCTTTAACAAAATTAAGATCCAAAGTCACCTGTTTACATGGAAGCCTCTTGTGCAAAGTCCTTTAAAAACATTTCGACATGAAATTGCACTGAAAGAAGATGATTCATCTGCAGGCATGCTGAAATGGCCAATAAATGAGAGGTGGCAAAGTGGTCTGCTTGAGGAACTCAACAGATAGATCAAATCTTGGAAGACCCTGATGTAGTTTTCATTTGTGAAGGTCTGCCTTGATCCTGCTCAGTTTGTCTGCCACACAGTTTTGCTCTGATGGAATGTAGGGTCTGTAGAGAGAGATGGTGCTGTGAAGCTATATCCCAAGCTATCATGACTAGTCTGCTGATGTCCACATGACTGTGGCATTGACTAACAATTAAAATAGGTCCTGTGGACCAAGGATGATTCAGAGCACTGAGTGCATTGATCAGGGTAAGCATCTATTTGATATTTATGTGCGTGTGTCCCACACACCCTGTAATTTTATCCCTCCTGAAACTGTTCGCAAAACAAAGTCCAAAGTGCTTGTGGTGACAGACTGCTTCAGAACAGGGAGGCAGAAGTCACACCTGGATTTAAGGATATATGTTGTCTCCATCAATTGATTTCTCTTCTGAAAAATCCCAGAAGTGGGATTTAAAAAGACAAAGGATGTTGGTGCTGGGACCAGAGAGACTTCAGAAACCACTGCATCTTTCTCATGTGCAATCTTGCCAGGGGTATCGTAAAAATCACAGAAGCCATGAGACCCAAAATGCGGTATTCCCTCACTGTGACCAAAGTTTGCATGGAAAACCTTAGAAATAGATCCATATTTTATACATATAGATACAGATATGTGTATGTATGTATGTATGTGCACATATATATATATATATATATATATATATATATATATATATATGGGTCTACCTTCTTTGATCAAAATTACGTTTAACTGAATTTTACTTACCCGACCCCACTTCTCTGAAGCTGCATTGCAATGAAACCACAGACTGCCACATCCTTTCCCTGTGAAAGGAACCACTTAACTACCATGGGAATAAACATAAACGGACCAAAAGAAAACCCACCAAAGTGGGGGGCCCCCCCCCACTTAAATATACCAACTCCGAGATCGTACTACATTGAATACAGGGCAAAATTCACCATGATGGCCGAGTGGTTCCTTTCACAGGGAAAGAATTTCGGCAGTTTGTGGTTTCGGTACAATGCAGCTTCAGAGAAGTGGGGTCGGGTAAGTAAACTTCATATATATATATATATATATATATATATATATATATATATATATATATATATCCCCCCCCGTAGATGGAAAACCCTTTGACATCCCAACACCACAATCCTGTGTAAAGGAGAAAACAAAAGACTTTGGAAAGTTCTCTCGGAATCCCAGCTTGTGTACGACATCTGTCATCCAACAGAGACATTCCTGACACTTTGAAAAAGACTCTGCAAAGATAAGCAAGTTGTCAAAATAAAGACAAATACAGACAGCCTACAATGAGCTGTAACTGGAGCTAGATATCTTTGTGAATACTACTGGTGCAATGGATAGTCCAAAGGGTAAGGCAGAGAACCGATAATGTGATCTAGACACACAAAGCCTTAAGAAATGTCTGAAGTCTGGATGAATAGGGACGTGATAAGCATCTTTTAAGTCTAGTGTTACCAGGAAACCTGAAAGAGGAAGAATAGGTAACAGGTTTTGAAGTGACATCATTTTGAATTTGAGCATTGCCACAAACCGGTTTTGGAAAGATCTAGAACTGATTTCCAGGCATTTTATTTTTTGGCACTAAGAACATCCTTCAAATAAAATTCCCCCACTTGGAAAGGAGGAACTGGTTCTATCACGTGATGAAGAACAGGTGGAAACGAGAGTCTGTTCTGGAGGATGAGGAACGACCCCTGGGAAAGGAGGAATTTCCTCCCACTGTCATCTGTTACCTTGATGAATAATCTTCAGAACACATTTGATAAACATTTGACAAACTATCTGTTGCTAAACAGGAAAACTGAGACTCAGACTTTCTGGAAGGAAAAAGGGACCAAGGTGGGAGGGGGATCAGAAAGTCTTTTGAGAAGTCATTCAGACTTGTTGGACCGTTCTTGGTTTTGGGAGGTTTGAGGCTTCTTTTTGGAACCCTCCTGGTATTTCTTTGTAAACATCTGTTGAGGATGTTTATTCTACTTTTTGCCAAAATTGGATGAGGAGTTACAGAAACCCTTATAAAATTTGGAAAAAAAGGGCTGAAAAATCAGAGATTCCCAGGACCTCCTAACCTCTTTTATCACAGTTTTTGATCACCTCAGTAGCAGGGGGTCAAAACTAAATCTCTATTGAAAGGAGAACTTAAAAAATCTCATTTGATATCATTTAGGAGGTTCTGAGAATGCAACCATGAAAACTTCTTCAAAACAGTACTAAGTAGCCATAGCCCTATAAGATGCAAGTTGTACACTCACTCTGTAAACAACGAGTAGTGACCTGTGCAAAGGAAGAAACTAAAATTAAAGACTTTTTTCACAAAAAGAAACTGCAGATAAAACATTGCTCATACTTTCACAATTAGATCAAATTTTAGCATACAGCTTTCGGCTTTTCCCAGTTAGGGGTCGCCACAGCAGATCACCTGGCTGCTCATCATTGGCAGTGAAGTTTTACGGTGCCGAGTTGCCAGGCCGGCGTCCAACCTTCCACAGAAGGCACTCACACCTAGGGCCAGTGTCCAGTCCACCTACAGCATGTCTTTGGGGTGTGGGAGGAAACCGGAGCACCTGGAGGAAACCCATGTTTAGCATACAGCACTGATAAGTCAAAATTCTGAAAATCAAATTTGCATAAGTATACACATTTTTCCCTTACTTATCAATAATTTTCCCATCTTTATTAGAAAGACTAGGACTGGAATTAAGTGTTTTGCAACAGGGATCAACTAACGCTACTGCTGCTAGAGCAGGTTTGAGTACTGTTTAAAAACCTAAAAGACCGAGTAACTTTATCCATTCTACCTGCCCTTTAGGGACTGCTGGCAGAGTATCAGGAAAATTGCAGCAGTAACACACATCCTCTATAGCAGACAGAACAGGAGGAATGGATGTAGGCTCTGGAAAATCTGGGAATACAACTTCATAGTATTTTATGAAGAACTGAGGACCCTGTGCGTTCTCCCACTGAAAACACTGGCACATTCTAGCAATTGCCTCAGAAAAAAAAAGAAAACTCCACACAGGGAGAATCAAACTGAGCTCTCCTCTGAGTCTGAATCAGAAATCAGTGGAAAAAAACCTGCACCTGTCCCTTCATCTTCCTGATCAGATTTAAAAACCTGGTAATGTTTAGGAAAAGTTATTCATGTTTCTTTTGCCAGAAACTACTTTGCAAGAAGGATTAATAACCCAAATTAAACCCCTAGCTACTCTTGTAAACTACTCCCAAGGAAATTTGAAGAGAAGTAGAGACATACTTAGTTTTTCTATTTCTTTTTGACAGGAAAAAATGGATCCAGCAGTGTTACTAATGTCAGCAGAAGCACATTCCCCCTAAGGATGGGCACAGCATTCTGACACAACAGGGATGCTTTTCCCATTCTTTTCCCTGGACAAGCAAGACTGGCTCTTCCCTGCCTACCGAGAGGCCCCCCAGGTCTGAAGTACAACAAATGATCACAGCAAAGTCAACTACCTGTGGCTGTGGCAAACGGCTAGTCTGCTGTGGTGGTAAGAGCTGTTTGCTTGACTACTACTTTTTTATGGCTGGAAAAAGTACCGACAGTGGGACTGGCAGTTTACTACATGGTCAGGCCAAAAATGATGCCTCTTTCCTGGAGAAGACGAGAAGCAAATACATTAAAAATCACTTTTTTCAAAGAAAAGCACATTAAAAACCATTTTGAAACATGTCACGGGCCCCAAAAAGTAAAATAAACAATTTCCACAGAAAAAAAATAGATTTCAGTTACTTAACCCAAGTTTTAAGCTGGCAGGAAAAAAGAACACTCCCACTTAAAAAGTATGATACAGTCTTGTAACAGTCCACTGAAAGACAACTTCTAGTTTTAAATTAACTTTTCTGAAGAGGAAAGTGATAACACAGAAATATTTAGAAAATTGAATGTTTTTCCCCAAATGGAACTTACCTGCCCAGAAAAGGAACAGCACCAAGCTGACAGTCAATCCCCAAAAGCTTTACTATTCTTCAACAGCAGTAAAGCCTTGAAGAGCACGGAGCCCAGACTGCTTTCTGTTGGCTCAGCTCATCTTGCCTGACAGTTTGGGCATGTGGAAGGCACCTTGATAAGCTTTGGAAGCTTGACAGTTGTTATATCCTTGTCAGGATATAACGCATATAGCTAAGACTACTGCAGCAGTGATTAATATGATAAACATCGTATGATGTAGCACACGGATTGAAACTGTAGATTCATTTAAGGATCTGGGTAGATTTAGCTTTGAGTTTTACCTAATCATTTCAACTGAATGGATAATGATAACTATAAAACTATAAGCTATATAAAAAACTGTACAAAGTCTAGAAAATCAGGAATGGTGAAATCATTTTTTTAAGTTACAAAAGACCTACACAGATAGGCAAAAAGTCCTGTCCCTCTACTCAATTTCATACAGACGCCTCAGAGGTGACCTCTGTCTGGCATACAAAGCAATCTCAGACCCTGCCTTGATGGGACTACTGCATATCTGCAAGTCAAGCTCTACTCGAGTAACCTGCAAGTGTGACCTTGACCTGGTCTGTGACATCAATAGGACTTGTTGGCGGGACAGATGTGTCCCAGAAACTCCCCCATCTGTGGAATAGGCTCCCTCAACATGTCAAGCAGAGTACCTCACTGTCCCTTTTCAAACGCAACCTGGATAACTGGATGGGAAACAAAAAAGTACACCCCTTGGATTCCATCCGTGTCCCTGCTGGGAGCCGACTTGGCTAAACTCTTGGCTAGGCTTATAAGGGCCTCAGGAGCAATAGCCTAGTAACTTTCTATGATCCTAAACTACCATATGGAATAATAACATGGAATACATATAAGAAAACTAGCATGAGTAATTTGGAAAGAATAGAGCGGAAGTGAAAATATACCAATAGCATCCATGGATGTGAACATTAAGTTATTATGAAAGATTACAATATCTTAAGTTGTACAGTATTTCATACAGATATTCAAGAGGAGATCTTATTCAGCTACATTGGGAATTTAAAGTTATCAAAGAGTAGTAGAATGTCATCAGACAACCTGTGAAGGAAGTAACATAGGAATGAGGGATGCACCAATTGGTTCTCTGGCAAAGTAGCAAATGCATGAAACAGACTACCAAATTACATTAACGCAAGCACTAGTTGAGATATTTTTTTAAGAAAAAATTGGACACTTATGGGAACGATTTTTCTGGTATATGGGCAGGCTAGAAGGACATTAATCCTCATGCCTGAAATATTTCCAGGTACGTATAATCTCACTCACTGGAGTTAGAAGGTGATACCCTTTCAATACTACAATTACAGAGAATTTAATTGCACACACTATGTATGTACAATCACTGAAGCACTGTCTTCAGTGCAGCTTTACACATTAAGTATTAATCAAAAACAACAAAAGACACTGAAATCAAATGAAATATGTAGCCCAAGTGCTGCAAGATACCCAGGACTGGTAGTAGTTATCTCTCAAGTAAGACTACATTTCAACTTAAACTCAAGAAGTTATCTACACCACGACAATATTACTCAAAATATGCAAGTTATGTACTCACCATAATGACAGATCTGTGTTGTCTGTTTCCATCCTTTCCTTAAGCGATGGGGTCTCTGAGCTAGCCCCAGCCACTTCCAAACTGTGACTCTGGTGCCCAGGCTCCTCCCATACACATAAACCATGTGAATAGAACAAGCTACCTTGGATAGAGTTTGCCTATCCAAAAAAGGCAATGTAAATTTTAAAATTTATGTGTAAACTACCGTAAAAGAGTGGGTTACTTAAAAAAACGATAACCTGTATGAGGAAGGAGGGAAAGAAAAAAGACAATACCTTAAGGAGCCAGGAGGCAGCAAGTAAGATCCACTTCAGAATGAAATTATACTGTTAAACTATACTGCCACCAAGACAAAAATAAGGAGGGGGAGGGGTGGGAGGGAAGTTGAGGAAAGGATAAAAACAGAACACTCATCTATCATTATGGTGAGTATGTAACTTTCATATCTGATGTTCTCTTTTAAGCCTGTTCCTCAATAAATGGGACAGTGTGGAAAGATATTCTAGAGCACCGCTTAACCAAATGAGGCCCTAGATCTGGAATGCATGTACAGTTCATAGTGGAAGATGAAGGTATAAACCTTGGACCAGCTTGCTGCAGCACATATGTCATGGGCAGTGCAGTGGTGCAGCATTTAGAGTTGATGCCTCACATCAAGAGGCTCTCTGGTTTGATTCTCAGTTGGGGTGCCTTCTGTACGGCATCTGCATGTCCTCCAGGTGCTCCGGTTTCCTCTCACATTCCAAAGGCATACGTCTGGACCATTTCTGCCCAGGCCTCCACTGAAAATGGGCTTTATTCCAGTCGGACTTTCCTAGCAAACAAACATTAAATAAAATAAATCATAATACTGAAGAAAAAGACTGGAGATTAAGCCATAGATCTGGCAGTGTGTACTTTTGGGAGTGGAAGGGAGAGGAATTCCCTTTTTTATGACAAATGAAATACAGTCCGATATCGAGATATTGACTTTGGACACAGCTTTCCCTAATTTAGCACTGGATAAGGATACAAATAACTGGTGACATTTTCTGAAGGGCTTTGTGCAGTGTAGATAAAAATGCAACTGACGATAAACATCTAAATGCAGGGTATATCTGCTCTGGTTTGGGAAACTTGGGAAGAAAACTGCAAAATTTAGGGATTGATTAGTGGACAATTCCAAAGCCATCTTGGGAAGGAGAGAGGGATTGGTCTTCAGACACACTGTCCTTATTGAAAAATTAAGTACAGAAGCTTTGAGGCTAATGCATGCAGCACTGAAATTTTCTTGGCAGCAGTGACAGTCACTAGGAGCAAGGCCTTCCAGGATATGATCCACTTTTGCAGCAGGTTCAAAGAGTGGGCCCGTCACGGTCACTGGATCTATAAGTGGAGGCTGCAGTAAGTACGTACCTCAAAGAAAGGCCAAAAACAATCTTAAGGGAAGCTATGCGTGTATAATTTCCTTTTATGTGAAATGAGGAAATTGCAGCTAACTGAACTTTAATAGTGGAACAACTAGCACCACTTTGAAAAAGATGTGTAACAAAGTTCAAAATAGATGGAAAAGGAGCTGAAAATAGATCAAGATTTTTCTCTACAGCCCAAACAGCAAACCTCTTCCATTTACTTCTATAAACTTTCCTACTGGAAAGTTTCCAAGAGGAAGACAAAATGCATACAACTGGGGATGACAACTTGGACTGTCACACTATCACTGGACTTGGACAAACTACACAGTTTGCTTGAGGGATTGAATGTTCAGGTGAGGCAGTCCCGATGAGTAAGAAAAAAAATCTGGGTCCAAGCCCAGAATCCAAGGTGGATGAATTAGATGAGGCCAGAGGAAGGAAAACCACACCTATCAAGGGCCAGTAAGGGGCTATGAGAATTACCTTGACCTTCACTGCCGATGCTTTCTCTTAAGAACTTTGAAATCACAGGTATTGGGGGGGAAGGCATACAGGAAAGCTTGGGGACCCCAGAATGCGTGTTAGAGAATCCCAAGATGACTACTCCTCATAGGGAAATTAAAGGAATGAACTTGCAGCATTTTCTTGTTGTAGAGAGAGACAAAGAAATCGCAAAAATGTTGGCCCTAACGGCTGAAAATGCGCTCTCTTACTGAGGAGTTGATCACTCATGAGGGAACAAAATAAATCTAACTCAATTTGTCTGCTAGTATGTGGATTTCCCAGGACATGGATTGCAGTAAGAAAGTGGCAAAATATCGCCCATTGCCTCACTCTCATGGCATCTTGACAGAGAGGGTAAGATCAGATTCCTACTTGTTTGTTGATATACCAGATAACTGCCATGTTTTCTGTCTGCATGGAGATCACACCTGGGGGGAAGAGCCTTTTGAAAAAGCTTGTAACACTAGGAGGACTGCTTTTATCTCCAAAATATTACTATGAAGACTGGCCTCCGTTCAAGACCATGTGCCTTGCCCCCTCCAGCCCCAGCTAGGAAGCATCAGTGGTCATTGTGGCTTGGGGAAAGGGCAGAATGAAAGATCGTCCCTGTGTAACAGCTGGAAAGACTGGCCACCACTGGATGTATGTCCTGCAGATGTTTGTTAGACTCATTGGAAAGGATGATTTTTTTTTTCCTAAACTGACCACCGAACTGACAAGGACCACCGAAGAATATGCATGTAAACTCTAGCCAGTACACAATTAAACAGACATGGAACCTAAAAGATGAAGGACTAATCTTGCCTGTGGCTTTTGACAGGATAGAAGCCCTAGGGCATGCTAGTGAAGAGATGAGATCCTTGAATGAGGAAACTTCACTATCTGAGATCTTGTGTCCAAAGTTGTTCCGATGAATTCCAGAGACTGAACTGGCTGTAACCTGGACTTTTCTAAGTTCACTGTGATTTCTCAAGTATGTACAGAGTCTCTAGCTTGAATGAGTAGACTCCTGGTAGAGGCACCAATGAGCCTGTCATCCAGGTACAGAAATACTTGGAAACCCTGTAGTTTTAGATGAGCTGCTATGACTGTCACACACTTGGTGAACACCTGGGGTTTGTGGCGAGTCCAAAGGGTAGTGCTCTGAATTGGAAGCGACTAGCTCCCAGCCAGAAGCAAAGATACTTTCTAGATTGCTTTCCATCCTTATATGGTAGTATGCATCCTGAAGATCCATCAAGCACATCTAATCGTTCTTCCTTAGTGATGGAAGAAGAATGGACTGAACTGAACTGTACATCCGTACACATCCCCTTCTTCCTATTTTTGCACATGGCGATAATCACCTGGAGCCAAGGTTTACACCACCGTGTGGCTAGCCCTGCCCACAGTAGTTCTTCCATACCAAACATTTACATGTACACTTACACCTACAGCCAACTTAGTGTTCAATCCACCTACTGAATGTCTTTGGAATGTGGCAAGAAACCACAGCACCCAGAAGAAACCCACACAAACACTGGTAGGACATGTAGGACATGAAGACTCCACACAGAAGGCACCTCAGCCAAGAATCAAACCAGGGAACCTATTGCTATGAGGTATCCATCCAGAATTGTATTTGTTTCACAAATTTGTTAAGTCGACTTCGGTGCAAAACTGTTCCTAGGTTCCCAATTTTTCTTTGCCATGAAAAAGAATCTGGAGTAAATTCTGGATCCTTTCTGGTCTGGTGGACCCTCTTGGATCACTCAATTTCTTAGTAGCTTTTCTATTTCTGAAGTGACTGCTTTCCTTTGTGAGAGTGGACATCAGTAATTCCTTTCTAAAGTGAATGGGGAGTAGAGAAAAGTATGATATAGCCTCTGGTTACTATCCTCAGCACCAATTTGTCTTGAGTGACGAGTGTCCAGGTTGTCGGGTGCAGAGATAAGCACTCCCTGACTACCTCCAGAGTACAACAGTCAGACAAGCATTCAAACGCTCTGGATTGGCTTCTCTGAGAAAGGACCCTGAAGCCTTCGTTTTGTGGACCACCTCTGCCTCTTGGGCTACTTTCATTATAACAGATTTCCCTTCTGTTTCTGGGAATTCTTTCTCGAGAAACATCTGATGTAAACCCATGGGACTTACGAAACCACATCCTCTTACTTCCCTTCTGATTTCTGGAGAAGGACCACTGAGGTGTTGAGAATATGATCACTACAGCAAAGAGGGATTTACCATCCTTCTCATTTCTGGAGATTGTTTCTTTGACTTCAGGACCAAACAAGGTTTATCCCTCAAAAGGGCCATTGATGAAGGATGTACCGAAATGTTGCATAACGTCACAACGCTACACATCCAGGTGTGCCTCCTGATAGAAATGCCTGTACCAGCTGCTCTAGATGCACCCTTGTAGCATTAGAGATAAGGTGCATACAGGCATTGGAAAAATATTGTAAGGAAGCCAACTTAACTTAATAGATTTATAAGTTCATAGAAGGTTACTAGGCTAACAGCCCTACACTCCTTACAAGTCTAGCCATATTTATCCCAAGCCGACCCAATTGTCAGTGATTACCTGAGTGAAATTCACAGAGATAACAGTCTATGGTAATTAACATCGAATGCTTCTGTCCATGAGGGTATGGGCACAACCTCAGGAGTGCATTTGCCATCACCCGTCCATTGATATAGTTTGCATTCGAAGATGGTTAAGGAGGGCTTTCTTTCAAGTGAACTGGAAGCTTGTTCCTCAGAAGCGGCAGTCTCTGGAAGATGTATTTATCTCTCCAGCATGATTTCTTCATGTCAGAGATGTATCAGATCCCTTGAGTGAGCGACCATTGAGCAGTTTGATTTATGAATGTATAGCATTTCCAACAATTCCGGGTCGAAGACTGCCCTATAAGCCAGGCACAGGTTGCCACTTAGCAGCCTGTAGGAAACAGAATACAATGACAGGGGCTTTCAGTCTTTCTGCATAGGACTTGTTTTGTGCACCCTGTATTTTCTTTGTGAGAAACCTCTGTGGTCTCTCCATCTGTTGCAGGTGTCTGTTGAATAGAACGAGCTACCTTGGATACAGTTTGCCCATCCAAAAAATGCACTGTAAATTTTAAAATATATGTGTAAGCTACCTTAAAAGAGCAGGTTAATTAAACTGTAACCTGTATGAGGAAGGAGGTGCAGAAAAAGACAGTACCTTAAGGAGCCAGAGCCAGGCAAGTTCCAGCCACTTCAGAATGAAATTATACTGTTAAACTATATTGCCACCAAGACAAAATAAGGAAGGGGAAGGAAGTTGAGGAAAGGATAAAAACAGGCAACACTCATCATTATGGTCAGCACATAGCTTTCATATCTGATGTTGTCTTTTCGCTCTGTTCCTCAATTGATGGGACAATGTGGAAAGATATTCTAGAGCACCGCTGAACCAAAAGAGGCCCTATATATCTGGAATGCATATACAATTCATAGTGGAAGATGAAGGTATAAACCTTGGACCAGCTTGCTGCAGCACATATGTTATGGGCGCAGTGGTGCAGCGGTTAGAGTTGTTGTCTCACTCCAAGAGGTTCTCGGGTTTGATTCTCAGTTGGGCTGCCTTAAGTGTGGAGTCTGCATTTACTCCCTGCATTCATGTGGGTGTCCCCCAGGTGCTCCGGTTTCCTCCCACATTCCAAAGACATGTGTTTGGAGCATTTCTCCCCAGGTCTCCACTGAAAATGGGCTCTGTCCCAGTTAGACTTTCCCAGTAAACATATATTAAAGAAAATACATTAAAACATGTAGAAAAAAGCTGTAGATGAAGCCACAGATCTGGCAGTGTGTACTTTTGGTGTGGAAAAGAGAGGAATTCCCTTTTTCTGATACACAAATGAAAGACACCTATGGCTAACAGAGTGTTCAATCCACCTACTGAATGTCTTTGGAATGTGGCAAGAAACCAGAGCACCTAGAGGAAACCCACAAAAATACAGGGAGGACATCCAGACTCCACAAAGAAGGCACTCCAGGTGAGAATCAAACCAGGGAACCTATTGCTGTGAGGCGCCCATCCAGAATTTTGTTTCACAAATTTCTTTAGTCGACTTGGGTCCAAAACTTCTTAGGTCCTCCATTTTTCTTTGACATGAGAGACTGGAGTAAATTCTGGATTCTTTCTGCTCTGCTGGGACCTCTTGTATCACTCAATTTCTAAGTAGCTTTGCTATTTCTGAAGTGACTGTTTCCCTTTGTGAGGGTGAAACATCGGGAATTCCTTTCTGAAGTGAATGGGGAGTATGGAATCGTATGATATAGCCTCTGGTGACTATCCTCAGTACCAATTTGTCTTGAGTGACAAGCATCCAGGTTACTGGGTGAAGAGATAAGCGCTCCCAGACTACCTCCAAAGTACAACAGTCAGACAAATATTCAGGCGCGCTGGATTGGCTTCTCTGAGAAAGGACCCTGAAGCCTTCATTTTGAGGACCCCCGTCTGCCTCTCGTGCTTTTTCCATTATAACAGATTTCTCCTCTGTTTCTGGGAATTCTTTCTCCAGAAGCATCTGATGTAAACCCCTGGGACATAACCACATCCTTTTACTTCCCTTCTGATTTCTGGAAAAGGGCCACTGTGGTGTTGAGAATATGCCTGCAGCAAAGAGGGATTTACCATCCTTCTCACTTCTGGAGATTGTTTCTTTGACTTTAGGACCAAGCAATGTTTATCGCTCAAAAGGGGACACTGATGAAGGATGTACTGAAATGTTGCAAAAAGCCACAAAGCTTCACATCCAGGTGTGCCTCCTGATGGAAATACCTGTACCAACTTCTCTAGATGCACCCTTGTAGCATTAGAGAGAATGCGCACAGAGGCACTGAAAGAGACTGTAAGGAAGCCAACTGTGAACAGATTCATATGTTCATAATTTCATAGAAATTTACTAGGCCAACGGCCCTACAGCCCTTACAAGCCTAGCCATATTTATCCAAAGCTGCCCCAATTGTCAGTGGTTACATGAGGGAAATTTCCAGAGGTAAGAGTCTATGGTAATGAACAGCAACTGCCTCTGTCCATGAGGCCATGGGCACAACCTCAGGAGTGCATCTGAACTCATCCATCCACAGATGTAGGTTAGGTTTGAAGAGGGTTAAAGATGGTTCTGTTTCAAGTGAATTGAAAGTTTGTTCTAGAGAAGCTGCAGTCTCTGGAAGATGTATTTATCTCTCCAGCATGATTTGTTCATGTCAGAGACATGCACGATCCCTGGAGTGAGTGACCCTTGAGCAGTTTGATTTATGAACATGTAGCATTTCCATCAGGGCCGGGTCAAAGACTGCCTTGTAAGCCAGGCACAGGTTGCCCTTAGCAGCATGTAGGAAACAGAATATAGTGACAGGGCTTTCAGTCTGAGTAGCACTTGTTTTGTGTACCCTGCATTTTCTTGGTGAGAAACCTCTGTGGTCTCTCCAGGTGTTGTAGGTGTCTGGTGAGGTACATGCAAAAGGGAGCACTGTACTCTATTATTCTGATGAGGGCCAAGTATGTTGAAATTATAACATCCTTAGATGTAGATGAGTTGCCTTTAGTTATGAAATGCCACATAGATGGATTTCCTTACAACTGTGGATATCTGGTGGTCAAAATTCAGACTGCTGTCAACCCGAGTACCCAGATCAAGTACCACTGGGTCTACATTTACAGGAGTGCTGTCTATACGGTAATTAGCAGGGATTTCAGCTTTCCCAAGGGGAACAATGATTTTTTTTGCATTTATCTTCAACTGTGGCTTTGCCACCAATCATATGTCTGTCTTAACTCTTTCTGCAGAACATTAACGTCATTGGGGGAACTCAATGATTGCTATTAATTTGCAACAGTCAACAAACTTGGTCAGCCACCGGCCATCCATTTTGCCTGGACATTTAAGAAATAAATTCAGAACAGTAATAGACCCAGCACAGAACCCTGTGATATGTTCACAGGTGACTGGTCTTTTGCTAGATGTGAAGTCACCCAACTTTGATGGTGTGTGTCCTGTCGGTGAGCCAAATGGCTACCCATCTAGTGACATAGGGATTAATTTCCAAATGGGAGAATATGCTCTATAATATCTTTGTCAAATGCCTTGGCTAGGACAAGTTAAGTGTTATGCACTGTCTTTCCCTTGTCCAGGACCTTGGTGACTTTCTTGAAGAAGTCAACCAGGTTTAACAGGCATGATTGATCTACCCTTAACAAATCTGAACCGGGTTGGGACCAAAGTTTGGAGATTACCCATGTTCTTGTAGATAAGGTCCGCAATGATTCTTTCATGGTGTTGCAGAGGAGGCTAGTCAAGCTTATAGGTCTATAATTCCGAGGAATGGTTGATGGTCCCTCTTTGTGTAGGCAGATTAGTGTTGCAGTCCTCCATTCCACCGGAACATACCCAGTTCGCAGGCTGTGGTTAAACAAGGATCCAAGTGGGTCTGATAGGTTATGTTTTAAGTTGTTTAAAAGGCAACCTGGGATGCTGTCTGGTCTCACTAATGCAGTGTTTTTGGCCCTGAAGAGAGTGCAGAGATGATCAGCTCTCTTGAGATAGTAGGCTAAGGAATGGTAGCAGATATGTTTTGGGAGATGACCAGTGGAGACAGGGAGATGAAGTTTGCTCGAAATCTGTCAGCTAACAGGTTGGCTATTACCTCCGGTTGAATATGGGTGGTGCCATCCACAAACCAGTTCAGCACACAGCCGGGTATTTCTTTTCAGATTTCGGGTGTAGTTAAAGACTGCATTGTGACTACCCTAAGCTACGGAGGCTATTTTTGTTTCATAATTAGTTTTGGAAGACTTAGCAAAATCTCTAATTTGTTTGTTTAAGCTGGAGAGGGATTTCATCCTCTACTGAGCCAGTACCTCTTGTTCATAGGTGTG
Organism: Protopterus annectens; assembly: GCF_019279795.1. Classification (NCBI taxonomy): domain Eukaryota; kingdom Metazoa; phylum Chordata; order Ceratodontiformes; family Protopteridae; genus Protopterus; species Protopterus annectens. Next base: position 1,317,989,694 of record NC_056726.1, on the reverse strand, counting down.
TACTAGGCTAATGGCCCTGAAGCCTTTACAAGCCTAGCCCATAGGATTACCCTGGCATCATGCCACCCGACCTTAGTTCCCAGTTATCCTGTCAAGTAGAGCCACTGGAGTGATCCCTGGGGTAAATTTTCTATTTCCCATCCACTCATCAAGATTTCTCCTGAAGAGAGCCAGTGAGGTGCTCTGTTTGACATGTACGGGAAGTCTATTCCATAGTATGGGCAGAATCTGGGTTATGAAGCTGTCCCTCAAGCATGTTTTGTTGATTGTGGTAATGAGGATGAGGTCTCTGGAGTGTGTGGTGTGAAGAATTGGGATTTCTAACAGAGCTGGGTCAGACATGGCTTTGTAAGAGATTGCCTCTAAGTAGGCGATATGAGACAGAGAACAGTTGGAGTTTATTTTTGAGTCTGTCCATATAGGGCACGTGTTTAAGGCCTAAGACCCTCTTTGTGAGGTACATTTGCAGCCTCTCCAGTTGTTGCAGGTGTCTAGTGAGGTACATGCCAAATGGGACATTGTATTTGAAGACTGGCCTAATGAAGGAAGAGTGGAGGGAGACAATGACCTCTTTCTTCCTGGATGCAAAACCCTTAGTAATCAGATGTGCCACATAGAAGGACTTTCTGATACCAATGTGGTGGTCAAAAGAGAGGATGCTGTCAGCCTGTGTTCCCAGATCTCTTATAATGCCTTCTGTGTTGAGTGGACTACCATCAATGTGGTAATTCATGGGAACTGGGGTTTTCCCCAAACGGGATGATGTCTTTTTGGCATTAAGCTTAAGACCATGTTTGTGACACCAGTCGTTGGTCTCAGTGAGGCCTTTCTGTAGGAGGTCAACATCACTTGGGGAGTTAATAGTGGCTCCCAACTTGCAATTGTCTGCAAACATTGTCAGCCAAAGTCCCTTTGTGTTGGCCTGGACATCTGAGAAGTAGATACCAACAGGAGAGGACCCAAGATCAATCCCTGTGGGACTCCACTCGTGACTGGTCGGCAGTCTGACTTGGAATCAGCTACTTTCACACTGTGGGTTCTATCTGTCAGCCAGTTTGCAATCCACCTAGTGATATAGGGGTGGATGCCTAGCATAGTGAGTTTTTCTATGATTCCTGAGTGGGGAATGGTATCAAAAGGCCTTGGCCAGATTAAAGTAGGCTGTATGAACCACCTTGCCTTCATCTACAGCTCTGGAGACAGACTCAAAGAAGTCGACCACGTTGAGGAGGCATGACCTACCCTTACCAAAACCAAACTGTGTGGGATCCAGAGTTTGGAGATTCCCTATATCCTTGTTTATAAGGTCCATTCCATAGCTTTGCATATCAGACTTGTCAGGCTAATGGGGCGATAGTTCCCAGGGTCTGTAGTCACTCCTCCTTTGTGGAAAGGGATGACTATAGCAGTGTGCCATTCAGTAGGGACAAAGCCTGAGGAGAGGCTGTGACTGAACAGGGCACACAGGTGAGGTGCCAGTTCACTCTGTAGTTCATGTAGAACACAGCCAGTGATATTGTCAGATCCCACAGAAGCTGTATTCTTGGCCTTGGATAGTGCTATTTTAACCTGTGCAGCAGTAATACTGGGTGCCTGGCAATCTACTGGTACTGTGATTGGTCCTTGGGGGGGGATCTGACACTGAATCTGTCGGCCAGTATATAGGCAATAGCCGTTGGCTCGGTATAGGAGGTACCATTGTGCAGTAGCTCAGAGCAAATCTGGGTACTGACCGTGGAGATTCTTTACATAACTACAGAAGGCCTTGTGATTGTCTTTACTATCTGCTGGAATTCTGTTTTCATAGCTAGCTTTAAAGGATTTGATGAGGGATCTCAACTTTTTGTTGAGGCTGATGAGGGAGTTTTTCCAGTCTTGGGACTTCGCCTTATTCCACATCAGTTTCTTCCTTCTGTTGCAGTGCTTGTTTATGGCAGGGGACGACCAAATTGGCTTCCTTTTTTTGGAGGAGAGCGTCTTGGTTCTATTGGGTATGGAGAGATCCATGCATCGATGTACGTGTTCGTACAGCGCACTGGTGTATGATTCGGCAGTCATGCAACTATTCTCCATTTGCATGGGTGCCGTGAAGTTAGCCACCTCTGTTTTTAGGAGTCCAAAGTTAGCTTTGGAGAAGTTTTTCATGGTGGTTACCTTTGCGAGGGTGGGAGGAGAAGGGGTGGGATGGATGTGGATTTCCAAGGGTATAAGTTTGTGGTTGGATCTAACCACTTGGACATTACTTTCTTTTGTTGTATAGCCTGTTTATATTAAAGGTATACCAGGGTGGTTTGTTTTATTGGCAAGACCTGGTTTTAATCTGGTTAGGTACAGACAGTTCGGTACAACTGCTTAAGTGGTTATACAGGGCACTGGTGTACAACTCTGCATAGGAGTCTGTTATCTTTGTTTGTGGGGTTTTGAAACTTCTTACACCATTGTTTAGTAGGAAATAATTTGTTTTGGAAAAATTCTTAAGTGTTTTTGAGCTTGATGGGGTATCTGACCTTATAATTACATTGAATGAGACTGATTTATGGTCTGATCTGACCACGAAGGACATCACACAGCAGGGGGGGGGGCAATGCTCCTCCGTGTTAGGGAGTACTATGTCTAGGATGTTTTACTATTGAAACAGCATAGGTTGATCTGTCAACATGGTTGACCCGAAATCCTGAACCCGGAACAGCAAAATTGCAGCCAGGTCGAAACTGAATACATCGACACCCATAGTTTGATGTATTCAACATAGCAAGAGGTAACGTCAGTCATCCAAGCTATGCAGCTTACCATACCGTGACATTCCATAGTCAGCAGTACAAGTATTTTACTATTTTGCAGGGGGGCATGCCCCCCTGCTCCCACATCCCCTGCAAATTATTTATACCAACTCTGAGATTGCACTACAGTGACAAAATGGATTAATTTCCTCCTCCTTACTGAACCGCGATCTCCACTCAAAATTCCAAACTCAAATACTCTAACTACACTAATCATTCAATGTGGTGTAGTCAACGTATTTTGGTTCGTAAAACCGCCCACTGCAAAAACTGCATTTCGACAGTGTCACTCTTGACTGAATGGAGTCTGCAATACTGATTGTAAACTGTCCAGGATATATGAGCCCCTTGTGGGTGTGCTATCTGTTTAAACAGCATTTGCATTGAGAAAGTCTAAGAGCATCTGAGCCAGGATGTTTGTGGTTGTATAGGTTCCCTTGCCAAAATCATGGAAAAATATACATAAACAACTACTTTTACTATCTAACCCAGACAAAACCACTGACCACTCACAACAAACTATTACACCCACACCACAGCACAACTACTGCACTACTTCCTTTTACTGATACTATAATGCTGGCAAAAACAACTATGCTCGTACTCACCTTTTATATCCACACTTATATGCATCCATCCCCAATGTTCAAGTTGCTGAATAAAAAAATAAACTCTCATGTTCATATAATCACATTATAGCCATTGCCCACAAACCCATATAGAACACACACCACCATTGTAATAACATTGACCCTAAAAGGGATGACCTCAATGAACTCCCTCCTTCAGCTGTCTCAACTCACTAGGCTTATAAATATACTACCCCTCCTGAATCCCCCCCAAAAAAAGAGCCTCTAACCCCTTTAGTCACTAACCCTTATACTAACCCTCCTCAAACGCCGCACATAATACAAAAGCAGAAAATCAAAAATGCAAGTGGAGATGCTCTATTTGCTAACTAACACTACTGCTAATATATGGAACTTTCTTCCCACCACACCACAAACACTATCACTATACAAAAAAGTCTAGTCTATTTATATTTTAAGTCCCACTGGTTATGCCAATGCTCACCCTGACTAACTGCCTTGACTTGACTCACTTCTCACTCTCCTCTTCCATACTTCTTACCATGAATCCCATGAATTCTTTTCTTTTTTTTTCTTTCCTCTTTCTTCTTGTCCTTCCCTTCCTTCCCTTCTTGTATTCTTAGTCTTGTATTATCTTTTATGACTGACAATTTTCTTTCTCAAATCATATACCTCATCTTCTATACTCCATTTATCTTTTTATCAACTATTATAATATGTAACTTATCTCTCTGTATCTTTTATTTTATTATTTTTATTCTTTTTACTTAAGTGCTTTCTTTTTTTTTTTTTTTTTTTTTTTTCATGCACTGTTAAATGTGGTAGGGTTTCCCGGCTTTTTTCTCCCCGCGCGCCGCCTTAAAATGGATATGTATCCAGTCGAACAAATGTAAACAAAACAAAATAAATAATAAATAAATAGGGTTTCTCAGTCGATAGTAGGACAAATAAAGTCACACATGAATATGTTGGGCCGCAAGGCAAGTGACTCCAGTAAGTACAGATATGCTTTTCCTGGTTCATGGTGGGGGACCTACACCTAGCTATGATGGGGTAGGGAGTTTTGTCTACAGTTAGACACACAGAAGCTCAAGAGAGTTGTACTGTTTGACCAGTCTCAACATGTACTTGTCCTTAATGAAGGTATACCTCTTCCAAGTTCAGTTTGTGGTCTGAAAGTAACTGCACAGACATCAGCATCTTCCAAGGTGAACATTGTTTCCAGGGAGTGCAAGTTTTTGTTTAGACTCCTAGCATTATGCAGCAGTCCCTTGAATTTCTCTAGAGAGAATTTTGTTATGTCAGGAGGGTGGTTATTTTGACACTGCCTAAAAAAGGCACAATGGGGTGGCTAATGCCTTTGCTGGTATCCAAAAGCCAATCAACAGACTTACTACAAACCATAGACAAGGCCACATGAAGAGATTTGGTGATGATCTTGCTCAAATCTCTCTGGAAATGGGTGCCGTGTGTCACATAATGCAACATGCTTCCTGAATCTGTCCCACACACAACTCTCGATTGGGTGGATAATCAGAGAAGCTCTCTACTGCCAGCTCCTTTTATGTGATTGCTGCCACTACCATGGAATCTACAGAAGAACCCTTATTTCAATGGATTCTATGTTTAGGACCTACTAAAAATTTATCAGACTTCTTAGGGATAGGTTCAGACATTCCCACAATACATCTCCGGTGGGGAAACCACACAAGTAGTATATGGACCAGAACTGAAAGCTCTGAGGAACACTGACTCCTCCAGAGATGGATTTAAGTATCTTGGGAGGAGCCCCCCCCCCCATCTAAGTAGTTCTAGAATCTTCCAGAATGAGATATCCTCAAGGGGGATCTAGGGGAACCTTCTTCTTCACTGAAATTAGTGTCAGCGGGTAGGATTCCTCAATGAAGTGCCGCCTCTTGCATTTATGTTTCCAGTCGACCTCTGCTGTGGAAGGTTCAGGACAAAACTAGGAAGCAAAGATGGATTCTCTATGGAGAATAGGCTCAAAGCTAGCCGAAAATTGGCTGCCCTGATGAGACAGGTACATCAGGCTTCAAACCCTGTGCAGGATCTGGTTCAGAAAGGGCAGATCTAGCTCTCCAGTCTGGAAAAAGACTCTTGAAAGCCTGAAACATAAAGCTCAAGACTGATCCGGACAGCCATGCCTCCACAACCAAAAACCCTGAAGGTGGTTCAAACCTGAAGCTGTCCAACCTGGATTTGGGGCTGATGCCAGACACGAACTATATAGAGTACACACCCCTAATGGGAGAAAGTGATTTGAAGATTTCAGATCTAATCCTGACCTATCAGAGTCCGCACCAACACTCCCACTCTGATGGATAAGAGTGTGCTGGAACTGACTTTTGACAGAGAACTTATTTGAGTCAAGGAAGAATGTAACCTTGGCCACAATACAGACTTGCCTTGGGTTAAAGGAGGATACAAGAGGCTCCAATCCTAGCAGACAGACTGGAGAAGATGTTAAAGACCTAGAGGGCAAGATATTGGATCAGATGGTGACTGGTGCCATGAGAACAGCCAACTTGATTTGGATCTGAAAGAAATGCCTCATCATCCTGTCCATGTCCACTTCCATGAGGCTCTGAGTAAATCAGACCTTAAGGTAGAAGTGGAGAAAGGAGTCCTGGAAGGATATCTTGGTCTATCCTGAAGAATCAGAGACTGTAGCCTAGGAGTCAGAGGTTCTGGTGAAAACCTGGCTGGCATAAAAACAGCTCCAGCTTCAAGGGTTTAGGTATTTTAGCTAGGGGGGAGGGGGCTGAAGCTGATGAAATTTTTGGGTCTAGAGACCCCTTTTTAAAACCTTGGGCATGTCAGTTTCTGTCTTCTTAGGTCTCTCCTCTTAGCCTTTTTTGAAGAGGAAGATGATGAATAAGGGGAAGAAGCAGCAGCCACAGACTTCCCTGACATGAAAGAAGGCTCATCTCCTGAGGTTGACTGTAGAGACCCTTCAATTTAAGCTTGTTTCTCCTTTCAATTAAAGGTCTCTGCCAAAAGGCTTCACAAATGGTGCAAGGTATCTCTAGGTGAGAGGGTCCAAGACAGTACATGCATTTCTCATGCACTTTGGAATTTGGAAGCTTGTGAGGACAAGCAAGACAGTATTTAAATCCTGATGGATTGTCTGCTATGTTGCTAGAGAAAATGCTATAAAAAAGAAAGGCTAAAGTAGAAAAATATAATATAAAGAGATTTTTAGTAAGTTTTTTAATATGAAAAAGGGGAAGCAAGAAAAATACTACTATAATAGACAGAGATTTTGTAATAAAAGGAAAGGGGAGGGAAAATGATCTGTATGTATGAATATACATAGGTGTGTATAACTATAAAGAAACAAGTAAAGGGGAAAGTTACTTTTCTAAAGGTTAAAACTAGACAAAGATTTTTACGCAAAAAAACTCTCCTGAGCACCAACATCCATTGTAGCCCTTCGAGAGGCAACTGAGATCTAAGGTAGATCATTCTACTCACAGGAATTATGGGTAAAGGGAGGAGCATGAGCACAAGACACAGCTTGGAAGTGGTTGTGGCCAGATCTGAGGTGGGATCCAAGACTCCATCCATTGAGGAACAGATGGAAATTGAAACATCAGACAGAGAATAAAATGCAGATTTACTCAAAGCAGAAACTAAGATGCAGACATAGTATAAGACAATGCAGAAAAAAGCTGTAAATGGCCACCTCTGAGGAAACTTAACAGCAGGCACAAAAAATACTTTCCTGGCTTAAAATGCAAATGCCTCAAAGGCTTACAACACAAATGTATACTAGAACACTTTTGTTCTTGTTAAGTAATAATTAAAAACAAAATAGATGGTGTGAAAATTCAAGGTAAAGAAATCATAAAAGCACATTTTATTTTACATAAAAAATAAACTGTACCAAACTGCAACGCATGTTACATATTTCAGATCAAGCTTCTTTTCTGATTTTCACTGCATGAGGAACAGGCTAAGCTGAGGAAAATGATGCACAAATTGAGTATTACTTTAGTCCCATCTTTTAGTATTCTAGATGGTTCCTGCTTTTTCTTACTAGTATCAATACTTAGCAATACAATAGTTCATTTTAAAAGAGTTGCTAAAGGACTGCAATGTCACATCAGACCAGTTATTTTGACTGTAACCCACATAATCCAACTAACCTCTTACCAGACCTTTTTTCATTGGATGGAAGGACCACAGTTAACGTGTCATGGTTGATGAGAACGCATCTACAAGTATGACAATGTAAGCTAAAATGGTTCACATCAGTAATGGTTAAGGCATGAGCACAAATGGAACACGAGTGAGTAGAAAACAAAACTGACAAATCCTTTCTTTATCATTTGGTTTTAACATTTATATAAATTTACCAAACAAATAGTAAATATCTGGTAGAACAAGACTGCTATACTGCAATTAAAAAACAATCTTCAGAGTAGTAGCTTCACATAACCAAATGGAAGATTCTACTAATGAAAAAAAATCTAGACACACTCACTACTGCTGTTATAAATGATGAGGCTAATAGTTGTCCAAGTCCAAGCAGCAGCAGTTGTGATGTATGCCTTATGAAACAAGTGGGAAAAGGTGTCCATTCTGCTGAAGACTTATCGAGCTATCCCCAAACTGAAACAAACCAATGCACTGCAACAAGTGGCATATCAAAGAAGCACATGGCCGATAATGAGCATTCATATGAAAAGTGTTGGCGGTGATTAAATCTGCAGTGTACTTAAAATAAATCATCTTCCCATGAACAATATAAATTCTGTAATCAGCAAGCTTTACTACTTACTGGTCCTACTGTACAAAGGATACACAAACAAGACATCAGATCAGATTTCAAATAACAAATGAAATTCATATTTCGGAGTAACTTAAATACCTATCACCAATTAAAAGCAACAGTTAACAGTATCAATCTATGAAGTGAAGGTGCTATCCTTCCCTCTCAAGAGTGATATTAGGGCATCATTTAAATGCTGCTAAGAAACCTTTTGTTTGACAATTTAAACAGATAAACAAAGAGGAGGTGACCTGGAAATACAAGTTTAAGTCACTTACAGCAAGCAAGTTGAGAATGAGGGAAACAAACCCAAGGCTTACTAGTTCTGCATCCAGCAATGGCAGTGGGTGTTTGCGAGACCGAGGAGTATGCTACACTTTTCTTGGTTCCATGTGGAATTATTTGTGACATTCTTTCTCCTAAGTTTGTTTTTGATGGTTGTGATGGGACTGTTGTATTTAGTGTTTAGTTTTGCTGGTTGCTAGATAGGTTTCTTTGTCAGGATGATCGGACTGAAGTTTTTACCACAGCTGAGAGAGGAGATGGTGTGTGTTACTGTGCTGTGGTGTCCTGAGATAGAAGAAACCGTGTAGTTGACAGTTTTAGGACTGTTGCTGTTGTGATGACTGAAGGCAGTTGCTGATGTGCCGTGAATCATTTACATTTGGTATTACGCACTGTGTGGTGCTGAAAAAGTTATGGTTAGGGTTCTATTTTTTACATTGTTTTTGTTGGTATGCCAGAATGATTTGGCTAGTGCGGCTAGCAGAAAGACAATGCTGGGATACCATTTCCTGGGACCTTATAAAAGCTTTCCACTGATTTTAGTAGTTTTGATGCTCATTACTGAGTTTCATCTTTTTGTTAACTTTTAATATTTAAATATTAAGACCAGAAGTAGTACTTAGGTATGATAGTTATAACTGCTTTAGTTGTCTTAACTATGTTCTATTTAACAACTTTCTTTAAATGTCTAGAGAGAAGTATTTCTGCAAATGAAACTCATACACTTTACAGTTATTAATTTGGATTTTAATCATGTAATACTGTTTGAGTTTACTAGGTTCATAAAGTGCTTACTTAAGCACCATAATAAACTTGGACTTGAGAGCTACACATTGAAGTTCATTAACAGTTGATGGTGTGAATCCTGTTATGAAACAATGCCAGACTGTCTTCAGGTTAAATGCAAAGTGCTTAAAAAAGTGATATCAACAATGTTCCTAGCCCATACAAATGAAAGGGCATACAAATACAATCAGGGCAGTTCTTGGAGATGCCCATGAATTTTTTTTTTTGATTTTTAGATTCTAGTACACAGAGGACAGGAATGACACAAATGGATTCTCTTTTCTCTATACCAAAACAAACGTAAAGTGGTGGTAGTTTGAAGAAATGTACTGATAAAGAATAAACATATTTTATGGATTATATAATTAACGTGAAAGGCCTTAGTATGTCTGGACCTCAAAAGAAAGTACAGCTGTGTCAGAAAATAAGTGTAATTACACATATGAGTATATGCACTGTTGACAGCCATCACTTCTAGGATTCCTGCCAACTGCAGCCCGATTGTTAGCATGACATTCAGAGCACTATGCTCCCCCTACTGGCTTAAGCCAAATACCTTCCCCTCAGACATCAGGATATCGATGATATAAAAGAGGGGTGGGTCAGCTGACAGCATGTTTAGCTCTCTTTCCATCAATGAACAAGAAGCTTGTCCTAGGCATTAAAGCACCAGTGGACCTAAGAAATGTACTCCATAGGGAGTAATGACCCACTCTCATGGGCACCAGTCCACCTCTGCAGAATCTATATAGGGTCAGGTGGGTTGCCTGTTTACAGAAGAGAAGGAAAGTGGGGGATAAGGTGCAGGGGATACTCACCGCAATCCAGGGATGCCAGAGTAGAAAAGCACAGGGAATGGTAGGAAGGAACAGGGACTGCAACAATGAATGTACTCAAACATCTACAATCATATTACATTCATTGTAATACTTACCAATGCAGTCATCACATCTGAGAAGCATAAGGAACACAGGATGGCTGACCATGACTGGGTTACTAGGAGAGCAGACCCTGCAGGATAGCAGTGAAAAAGCCTGCCCTTCACCTAAACTGTAAAGTACTGAAAAGGTGAGGACACAAGATCAACCTGCTGCTTCCAAAATGAAATGGGTACTGACTTCCCCACACCCCCTCAAAAATGTTGCAGTGACTCCTGTTGTTTTAGTAGAATCATTCTTAATATGGCCTGACACAGGACTTCCACTGAAGAAGGAAAAACAAATACAATGAACAAGCCATTTTGATCAGGTCTGTTTATTAATAGGCTTTCAACCCCTGCCTCTTGTAAAGCAGGCAGCAGATCTGTTTCAGTTCTAAATAAAAAGTAGTCATCCATGTATTACTAAAGAATGCAATTTTTCCCCTTTGTTTGGAGGCTTTGGGGAAGATGACAGGGAGATGAACAGCTCAATACAATACAGGTCTGTCACTGTGTTAGGCTTGAAAGTGGGGTTAGATGTAGTATGACCTTGCCTTGTTAAAAATCAAAAAAGATTTTTTCAGGCTTTCAACTCAAAAGATTCATCGGGCATAAAGATTTATCTGGCAAACAGTAGCCAGCAAAACCCTAGTCTTCAAGAAAAATACTTGAAGGGATTGAAAGCAGCTCACACAGTGAGTTTTTCTAATGCACAAGGCATGTCCCACAAAGTAGTAATATTCCCTTTTGGGTAGTCTGAGTGACGTACCTCCGCTCAACTGGTAACAGAGTGCGATGGGGGTATTTAAAAGCATGCCAGAAAACACTTTTTTCGCACAAACATCAATATTAAATTTACAAATATGACAAAGGCAATCTTACATTTATATAAATGAAAAACATACAAAATATCACTTTAGTTGCAAGTTTACATCACAGACACCATTGAAACAACTGTAGTTGTAAACAATATACATCACTTCTAAACCATCCAGTCATTGTCAGTTAAGCATTATATAGCTCATTCAAGTCCTGCCTCTTAAACCACATTCTTGCTCTGCATATATTGTTCACACAATTCCCATTTTTCCTACGTAGTTTGCGTCTTCCCTTTTCTAAAGATCCCAATTGCAGTTGTTTCATCTCTGTCGCTATATTCACTACTACTAGTAAAGTTGGTCAAGACTTTGATTTCCATTTTCAAGTAATTGCTTTTCTGGCAGTCACCATAATTACAGTAGCCATCTGAACACAATTCCACAAAGGACATCAAGAGAAACAAACTTAGAAAAAGGTACTAGGAGGCAACTTATTCCACTGCACAAAGATTAATCAGGACAAGAAGAAGTACTGTGAAGCGCTTTTCATCCGGTTCGGTGACCGGACTTCTTCAGACAAGTTCCAAGACTAAAACATACCCTATAAATATACACAGTTAATTGCACCAGCATTAATTAACCAATCCCCCCAATCTTCATTAAATTCATTCTAAAAGATCACATTAAAATTCATTGAAATTCATTAGACTAGCAACTTTTTTTTGTAATATAGCTAACTATATACTGACATCAGTATTTCCCTCCATAATGACAGGTTAAGAAACAGCAAGTAATACATTATACTCTATGTGCATCATAAATCACGTTAAAACTGTTAAAACTGTACTCAATAGATTAAGTAAAAATATGTATATAAATACAAAAAATATTATGGATAAACTTCTCCCACCCCCAGTACAATAAATAAAAAAATCATTACTTAAAATATTTACTTAACATTTGTTTTTCTAAGTTCTACTGTACCAAAATTGATACCTGTACATGTACATAAAAGATATATATATTTATATGTATATTGCAAAAATGAACAATGTTATAGGACTATTTATTTATTTATTTTATTTTACATTTGTTAACCGGGCTAGTCTAGCTGGATATATGTCCATTTTCAGTAGAGGCCCGAGGAGAAAAGCTCCACACATACTAAATTTCAATGGGACAATTTACAGAAAAAATAATTAAGTACAAAATGAATATACATTTAGTAACATGAAACAAACAAAAAAAATATACACGAAATACCTAAGAAACATACTATAAAATAGTTGTTTAGTAAAAAGCATTACACAAAGTCAGGATTAGCAACATGGTTTCAAAAAAAAATGACAAACATCTGGCTAAGGTAGTAAAAAAATCATTCTCTGAAGACTTCTTAATTTCAGGATACATGCTATATAGAGGTTACCTCATTTAACTCTGGTGTTCTACCTAAGTCCAAACGCAACTGCCAAAGGACCTCTTGTCTCTCTAAAAGTAGTGAAAAAGGTCCCACTGTTATACTAGGTGTGACGTGGCCGATTACCCTAAAACTAAATGTATGGCCAGGGTAATTATATTATGATGCCTAGCTAGGGTATTTTCTTCCTTTCCTTTACTAATGCTGTTTATGGGTTCATAAACCCTGTTTTTTAACTTTCTATCGGTTTTCCCGATATAGTAAGCTGGACAAAACTGGCACTGTGCAAGGTACATCACTGATTTGAAGTTACAGTTGAACCTCCCGTTCACTTTATACATTTTATTTTGAATTTCAAATGTAGACCCCAAAGCCATGTATCTACATACATTACAGGCTTCGCATCTGAACATCCCAGGTGTTCTTACTATCCCTACTCTTGGTGCCTCCAATAGGGCTTTTAGGTATTACCCCGTTTATAGATGATCCCTGGTTTTTCAGCCACTTTTCTACCTACTTTTCTGTCAATAGTAAGTAACCTCCAGTATTGTTTTAAAATGTCCCTAATACTGTTGGCATCCATACTAAAAGGTGTTATGAAGCTAATCCAATGTGCATCTCTAGTATTAACTGTAACCTGGGTAACATTATTAAAGTAAGTCCCCCTTATGCAGGATTCATTTACTTCTTCCTCATTCACAAGGTTTCCTAAAATAGGTTTATACATTCCTACCATTCTTTTGTACTGGACTTCATCAGTTAAGTCAATACCCTCTTTTGTGCACTCACTGAAATAATTAATCTCCAGTTGACGTTTTTTAATTTTCATTCATTTGATGTCCAAGTCCGACAGTTTAGTGGTTAGTGATCTTGGTGCTGGGTAGTGAAGGGACAGCTGGTATGTTCCTCAAGAATGACATTAGAAGACAATATCTTTACTGAGGAATGTATATTACTTTAGTATATGTTTTTGAAAAGGGGCTACCCGTAAAAGTTAGAGACTTCACTGATGAAGTCCAATACAAAAGAATGGTAGGAATGTATAAACCTATTTTAGAGAACCTTGTGAATGAGGAAGAAGTAAATGAATCCTGCATAAGGGGGACTTACATTAATAATGTTACCCAGGTTACAGTTAACACTAGAGATACACATTTGATTAGCTTCATAACACCTTTTAGTATGGATGCCAACAGTATTAGGGACATTTTAAAACAAACAAAGGCACTGTGACGTCCTTGTACCTGGATGCCATTCCCTTAATTATAAAGTTGGGCATCACAGAATGATTTTTTTACTACCTTAGCCAGATGTTGGTCAAAGGCCAGATTAGTCTACATATGCTCCCAGGTACCAGACTACTGGGTCAACTCAAAGATGTCTTATCAATTGAGTAATTAGCCTGGGTGGCAATTTTCACAAAAGCACTATAAAGCATTTCATAGGTTGGTACTAGGCTATCGGCCCTAGGGCCTATACAAGCCTAGCCATAGTAATGCCCTGGCTTTTTCTTCCCAAAGTACTTACTTCCCTGGACCCCTGTCTAGCAGGGCGACTGACGTGATCCCCGGGGTGAATTTCCCATCTCCCATTCAATCATCAAGGTTCCTTTTGAAGAGGGCCAAAGAGGTGCTCTGCTTGACATGTACTGGCAGTCTATTCCTGAGTTCGGGGAGTCTCTGGGTCAGGAACCTATCCCTCCAGCATATTTAGTTAATTGTGATGACAAGATTTAGATCCCTGGAGCGTGTCTCTCTGAGGGACTGGGATTTCTTTAGGTCTAGCATGTTCAACAGCTCTGGGTTTGACATAGCCTTGTATGTTAAGCAGAGATCACCTCTGAATAGACGCTATGCGACAGGGTATAGGTTTTAGATGGTCAGCACAGGGCATCTGCTTTAGGCCTGTGATTCTTTTAGTGAGGTATTTCTACGGCGTTTCCAGTTGTTGCATATGTCTTGAGAGGTACATACCAAACGGGGCGTTGTATTCTATAATGGGTCTAATGAGGGATGAGTACAGTGGGATAATGACCTCCTTTTTTCTGGATGAAAAGCCCTTAGTGATGAGGTGTGCCACATAGGATTTCCTGACTGTTGTGGTGATGTGGTTATCGAAGGTGAGACCACTGTCCACCTGTGTCCCTAAGTCTCTTATCACACTTTCAGTGTTTAGTGTACTGCCACCTATGTAGTAATTCACGGGTACATGTTTTTTTCCCAAAGGGGATAACTATACATTTCTTGGCATTGAGCTTGAGCCCATGGCTCTGGCATCAAGCATCTATTTCAGTAAGGCCCTTTTGTAGAATATCCACATAATTTGGGGATTCAATAATGGCTCCCAATTTGCAGTCATCTGCGAACTTTGTTAGCCAGAGTCCCTTAATGTTGGCCTGTACTTCAAAGTAGTAGATGCCAAACAACAGCGGTCCCAGGACTGAAACCTGAGGTACTCTACTTGTCTGGAGCTGGATTTGGAGTCCGCTACTTTTACAGTCTAGGTTCTGTCAGTAAGCCATTTGGCAACCCATTGAGTGACGTAGGTATTAAGGCCCAGTTTAGTAAGTTTATCTATGATTCCAGAGTGGGAGATGGTGTTGAAGGCCTTGGCGAGGTCCAGATAGGCTGTGTGGACCCCCTTACCCTTGTCCACAGCTCTGGAGACTGATTTGAAGAAGTCAATCAGGTTCAGGAGACAAGAGCTGCCCTTCATGAACCCAAACTGCATGGGGTCCAGTTTTTGAAGGTTGCCAATGTCTTTATTTATAAGTTCCATGATAATACGCTCCATGGCCTTGCAAACCAGGCTCATCAGACTGATGGGGCGGTAGTTCCCAGTATCCAAGGTGGATCCCCTCTTGTGGAGTGGGATAAATGTAGCTGAGCGCCACTCAGTGGGCACAAAGCCTGAGGTGAGGCTATGATTAAACATGACACATAGATGAGGTGCCAGTTCACAGCCTGGGATGTCGTCTGGTCCCATGGATGCTGTATTCTTAGCTTTGGAGAGTGCATTTTTACCTGTGTGGCCATTACCAAAATTTGGAAATCTTTTGGTATTGAGATGGGCCCTTTGGGGGGGGGGTGAAGTTTGCACTGAATCGATCTGCCAGGATACTGACAATATCCTTGGGATCAATATATTTAATGCCATTCTGTTGTAGCTCAGAACAGATCTGAGCATTGCCATTTAGATTCTTGACATAGCTATAGAATGCCTTGTAGTTGTCTTTGGAATCTTTGGCAATTTTATTTCCATAACTAGCCTTGGATGATTTTATGAGGGATCTCAGCTTCTTACGGATGCTGGTAAGGGAGTTTTTTGCATCCTGGGATTTTCCTCTTTTCTGCAACAGTTTCTTCCTTTTGTTGTAAAGTTTGTTTATGGCTAGAGCCACCAGATTGGCTTCCTTTTTTTGGAGGAGAGCATCTTGGTTCTACTGGGGATAGCACAATTCATGCACGAGTGGATGTGCTTGTACAGTGCCTTATTGTAGGATTCAGCAGTCGAACTTTCAGTTCCTGTCTGCATGGGTGTCATGAAGTTTGTCACTTCTGATTTCAGTAGCATGAAGTTGACATCGGAGAAGCTTTTTACAGAGGTCTTATTGGAGGGTGCGGGTGGGATGTGGATGTCAAGGATGATTAGATTATGGTCAGACCTGACCAATGAGGGGGTGACCATAGGTGTGGAGCATCGATTTCCCATGGTAATGACCAGGTCTAGGACACTGGAGCCCCTGGTGGGACTAAGGATTAGTTGATCCAGGGCGTTGGAATTTATGAATTCCAAGAACCATTGGGCAAAGGTTTTGATACACGAGTAGTTTTCCCAGTTAATGGCAGGGTAGTTGAAATCACCCAGTATTAGGGTGTTTAGTTGTATCTTAATATTTTCCAGTATGTTTAAAAAGGTGTAGTGAGAATCTTGGGGCATGGTGGGGGGATCTGTAGCAAGCTACAATTTGGACTGCAGTCTTACCTAGTGTTAGTTGCAGCTGGAGAATTTCAGACGCATTGTGTTGGGCAACTAGCCTGGTGCTGTGAATATCTTTGGTGAATATAGACACTCCTCCACCTTTAGTGTTTCAGTCCTGGTTTGATGGCCGAAAAGTGTGGTAAGAGTTGTAGCTAGGTATTGCAGCGATGCTCTCTGGAGCCTTGAACCAGGTCTCAGTTACTGCACAGATATCGATGTTCTCCATTTTTAGGAGTGCCACGAGAGTGCATTTTGAGGTTTAGACTTCTACCATTGAGTAGCATTACCTTCAGATTTTGCATGTGTGTATCCTGTTAAAGTGGTGCTTTTGTCCTTTGAACCTTGCCTAAAAATGGCATTATAGGGGTGGAAACAGCCTTAGCCAGTAACCTGAATCCCAGGGGCGACAGATGCAGACAATCTTTGGCAAAGCATCGTGGTCTGTCGATCATGTCGTCCCAGGCAGACAGATATTGGATCCCCTTTGAATGACACCAGAAGCTTAGCCAGTTGTTGAAGTCAGTCATTTTGTCCTTATACTGTGGTATCATTCTGGGTGAAGGCAGGATGCTACTCCGGGTTAGGGTCATACCTGCCTGGGCCACATGATCAGAGAACTCTTCCATGTCTCTTTTCATGTAGTCCAGGGAGATGCGTCTCAAGTCATTCACTCCAACATGGACAATGACAGAGTCATATTTGCACTTGTTGTGAAGTGACTTGAGTGCATGCGTTATGTGGCGGGGTCCTGGCACCAGACAGGCAGCTGACTGTAATTTTCACATTGTTCAGCCTGGTGAGTGGGACATCAGTAGCTCAATCGCAGCTTTGAGTTTTAGTCCTTGAATTTGGCAACAGTCATTTCTCTGTGTTAGACCCTCTTATAAGATGTTTGCATCACCTGGGGGGGGGATCTATGATAGCTCTTAATCTGGAATCGTGTGCTGGAGAGACATGTATGTATTCCAGAGACTACCCTGTCTCTGGAACAGGCTCCCCATCCATGTGAAGGAGAGTTCCTCCCTAACCCAATTCAACTGTAACTTGAACAATTGGATAGGGAACAGGAAATTCATCCCTGGTTTGGCACCTATGTCTCTAATGGGCACAGGCAACCTGTAAATAAGTCATCTCCCAGGCCCCTGCTTGTAAATATTTCATCTCCCAAGCCCTTGCTTACACTTATCAAGGGTACCTAAACTTGTCAGAGATTTCGGATGCATGGCTAGGCTTAAAAAGGCCCTTGGGGTTGTCAGCCTAGTAAACATCTATGACACTATGAACTTGGTCAGCCAAAGGCTCTTGACAGTAGCCTTTACCTAAGGAAAGTGGATGTCAAATAGGAGCAGTCCTAGCATGTAGCTCTGAGGTTCCTGCTGGTAACCAGTCTGTTAGTGAAGACAGTATTACCAATCCTGACTTCCTGGGTCCTGTCTGTGGGTCAGCTGGCGGTCCAGCGAGTTACGTAGGTGTTTATGCCCAGTTCACTGAGTCTGTCAACTATACCTGAGTGGGGTACTGTATCGAATGCCTTAGCAAGGTCGATACAGTACCCTACTCGGGGGTGGGGGCTACTATACTGAATGCCTTAGCCAGGTCCAGTTAGGCAATATGCACTGTTTTCTCCTCACCAATTCCCTTTGGTGAGCTTCCTAAAGAAGTCCACCAGGTTTAGTGGACATGATCTTCCCTTAAAGTCAGACTGGGTTAGGTCCAGTGTCTGGAGGTTGCATATGTCTTCATTGATCACTTCCATAATTCATTCCATGGCTTTGCAAATTAAACTAGTCAGACTAATAGGTCTGTAGTTTCTGGGTCAGTTGATGGTCTACCCTTGTGAAGTGGGATAACTATTGCACTCCTCCATTCTTGAGGTACAAAGCCTGTTTTGAGGGTATAGTTGAAAACTAACTCAAGGGGTCTTGACAGGTCATGTTTCAAGCTATTACGGAGACATCTCAGTACACTGTCAGGGGCCAGTGAGACTGTGTTTCTGGCTTTAGTGAGTACCTGCAGGACCTGATCCCTGTTTACAGTTGGGGAGTATGCAAGTAGGAACTTCAATGAGGAAGGCATGGGGAGTGAAGGTAAAGTTCAGGCTGAATTGTCAGCCAGCAAATTTACTATGTCGCTCTGTTCAGTGAAGGTGGCACCACTGACCTCCAGCTCGGCATACCGATGTGGACTGCCTTAGAGGTTTCAGACATATTTATAGAAGGCCTTATTGTTGTCTTTAGCCTGTGAGGCTATCCTGACCTTGTAATTGGCCTTGTTGAACCTAATTAGTCCTCTTAATGTTCTGTTTAGTTTAGAGCGCTCCTATCAGTTACTCTTCTCGATTTTAGCCATGGCTTTTGTCCTTTTGTTATATACTGTCAGGGTTAGGATTTCACTAGTGTGGTTGTTTTTTAGAGTTTGTTTTGGACTTTCTTCTAGTAGGCACAGCAGCCTCTGTGCAGCCATTTAAATGGTTGCACAGGCTCTCTGTGAACAATTCTGCACAGATTTTTGTGAACTTGACGTTGGGAGGGGCACTAAACTTTGATAAACCATCGCATAAAATGGTGTACCTTGCTTAGTGCCTAACTGTTACGGGGTCTGCTGGGGTTACAAAGTTGATTTTTATTTTCAAGTGGATGGCTATGTGGTCCAACCTCACAATGGTGGGTACCAGGTCTGACTGATCCTTTGGTGGGTGTGTGCAGTACATGATCACGGTATGTGTGGTGAAGTCCAGGACTCATCCCTGCAAGTATGTGGTAGTGCCCAGTCTATAGAGAGTTAGCTGAACTCTCCCATGGATAAGGTACTTGATTTATTGTTGAGTATCTCCAGTAGGTTTAGGTACAAGCTGTGGGATTCTAGGGACACAGGTGACCTATAGCTTGCCAGGAGATGGTATAGGACTTTGTCTATGGTGGTTTGCATGTGGATGAATTCCAGGGCAGAGTTATGCTTGTTGCTAATACAGACTGACACTCCACCTCTTATGAACCTATACACCCCGGGGATCACTTCTGTGTCTCTGCTCAACAGTGGCACAGGAATATAACTTTCTTGGGTGGCGTAAGCCAGGGAACCTTGTTGGCTAGGCTTAAATAAGGCCCTTGGGCCGATAGCCTAGAACCTACCTATGAACCTTTTGCCCTTGACTGTGCAGCTGATGGTCTAAATAAGTGGACGACAAAGTATTGCATTGCCAGAGTACTTTCTGCAAATTTAAATTGTGTCTCAGTGATGGCACAGATGTATATAATTTCCAGAGTAAGGAGAACTTATAAGGTGTGGAGATTCTTGTTTAGGCTCCTAGCATCAAGCCGGTAGTACCTTTAGATTTCTTTGGGTTTTACCTGCTATGTCAGTAGGTTTGCCAATTTGGCATTGCCTAAAAAAGGCTCTAATTAAGTGATAGAGTTTCAGCTAATATCCAAATGCCTATAGGAGAGAGGTGCAGATCATCCTTTGCAAAGCAATGTGGTCTGTTAACCATGTCCTCCTATGCTGAAAAAAATATTGAATCTCCCTGTAAAGACACCAGAAACTAAGCCAATTATGGAATTCAATCATCTTTTGTGCATACTGTGGCATCATTCTTGGTGAAGGTAGAATGTTGCTCAATGTAAGGCATATATCTGCTTGAGAAACATATTCCATGAGATCAACAGTGCCTCTCTTCATATATTCCAAGAAGTATGTCTCAGGTCATAAACACCCATATGGACTATAACAAAATCATAATGGTACCTGTGGTGTAGTGACTTGAGTATGCATGTTAACTTGGTAGATAATGGCTCCTGATAAGTAATTAATCGTTATCTTCCCCTTGTTCAGTCTGGTGAATGGGGCATCTGTGTATTGCACAGAATGCAAGATGCCTGAAGGGTTAAGGAACGCTGTAGAGCTACCTCCCAAGCCAGTCTACAGAGAGAAAGACCTGGTGCTCCCAAATTTATGTACCACATTCATTATCTGTACTTGGATGATGAAGAGTTTCTATGGTATGGATTACAGCCAACATTTCTGATATTTTATTTGCTTTTGTCTGCACCTTTACTACAACTGAAACCGATTTCCAAGCAAAATCGGAGGTGTCTGTACTTACACTGACTTGGTACAGTATGAAAAAAGGGGAGATCTGAATTTTGAGTCATTTGCTGTCAAACTCCAGAGGGCAACAAAGCTGGGTCCCTGTGATTTTTTTTTTTTTACAAATTGAATTTTACATGCTGTTCTGAAGAAGTCCTGACATAAGGACGAATCCTAGGTCAATCACGTTTGTAACATGGTGCTGGTAGAACGTCTGCTACTTGGTGCTTGTGGATTTTATTTTAATAAATTTAATTTTGCTGCTAAACCTTCGCTCTTCTCATTACTTATTCGTTTGGATTTGTGGACTGGTTTTCAATTTGTTTTGTCTGATTGTGTGGATGGAGAACGTGGGTTCCACAGCAGACATTATGGTTTTATTACAACAAATCAAGGAACAATTACAGGAGCATACTCCTCAAACAAAATCTCTGACTGAGAAACAACAGTCAGGTTCCAATTTTCAGCTATATGGTAGTTTGGCTATGCCATTGACTCAACCTTCACAATGTACAGATAATTCTTTGGTTCAAATTGGTTCATCTACTATAAACAAGGTCAGTAAAAATGTCCAACAGGTTTCATATGATGGAATTACTTCTGGTAATAACAACGAACTTTGCAAACCTAACACGTTTAATTTTCACACTGACACCAGAACTAATGAACATCATGCTGTTACAAATAATCAGTCCTTGGCTCAACAATTGAAGCAGTTTGAGGTTAAGCTATTCAAATTGAAGAAAATTCAACTAGAGAATAGCTATTTATTAAGGAACACCGAGCTCGGATTAATTGCGTTTGTGGAGATATCCGAATGGGATAGATGGCAATTCTGAAATGCTGATGAACTGCATGATTTATTTAACAAAACTGGTTTGGCCATCATGGAGATTATGGTAAAATTCAACAGGCAAAAGATTGAGACATTTACAATGGATCTTGAACGTATTAATGACAGTATCATAAATGACCTTCTTTTTGAGCAATATCTTACCAATTATACTAATATTCTGGATGGAGTAGATCACAGTTGCCAAGTATTGTACAATAAAAAACTTCTCAAAATTAAAAGGGACACTAAAGTATACGAAGCAGATGTGGTAGATCTAGAGGGAATCAGTGTCAGCATGGAAACTGAAATGAGTTAGTCAATCAGGAGACAGGACGTGATGACACAATGATATCGGAGGTACAAAATAAAAATTCATCCAACTCAGTAATCAGCCCTTTATACAAAGGACCCAAATGATCAGAGCAAATCCGGAACAAGGAATTGGCGTATGAGGACAGGGAATACAGCCATTTGGGGACACGGCAGAAAATTTGGTATCGTACAAAAAACCCGCCAAACGGAAATCGGAATCAATGGAGATAAATGAAACTAACATTTGGGTAACGCAAGTAAGTACTTCATCTCCTGTACAGCTTGTTAGCAAAATCAATATTCGGCACAATGATGTTTTTAGTCTCAACGAATTATATAGTGACCAATCGCTCAGCCTGCCAACGTTACGTGAATTTGAGACTAGTGTTAATGACTGTGACATTTGTGGTATAAGTGCTCTTCCATTAGAGGGATTTAATGTCCGACATCATTTGGACATTAATTTAGGAACCAACATTTTACACAGCAACCGAACGGTTGCTGAAGAGTTTAATGGGCCTTTTAACTATCTTGGCCATGAGATTGAAGACACTGACACCTCGCAAGTGAGTTAAAGAGGGTTTGAACAACAGTTTATTGACAGTTGCTGACAATAATAATAAAAAAAATATGGAGATTATGATGAGGCAGGTTGTGTTGATCATGCAAACGAGGATTGACTGTGTACCAGTTTATTGGAGTAGACAGACATAATGGTAATGAATTGGTATTAACAGCTGACATTGATGAGGCTCACAATTACGAAGTATTTCATACACGTTTAACAGACTTGAGTATTCATTCTTTTTATGAGACTATGAGCAATAACAATGGTAGCACTTTAGGAAATTCTTGTGTTAACTGTGATAGAATAATATCTTTTGAAACTGTTGAAATGTCTGATAGTGTTAATGATAGCGACCCTGATAATTTTTTTTTTCTTCAAAATTAAATAATTGATTCTACATCTAATAATATGATATTTAGTAACCCCATGATTGAGGGTGGTTTACATTGTGAGGATACACAGGAGGATTTACAGGTTAACGTCTTGAGTAAACCCACAATTATGGAGAACAATGAACAGGATTTTAAATTATATAATTATTCTCATTATGAATACACTACTGGGCATGCTAATTTATTCTCTAAAGGATTTACCTTTGTACACTGCAGGAAAGGCAATATGGTTGACACATTAATAGATTTAAAACAGTTTATCTGAAAAATGAATCTAAGGATGCATTTTACTAATGTGGAGGTACTAAGTGAGCAAAAGAAATTGTCCAAACCTAGTAAATTTAACCCTCCAATGAATCATATGATTACCAACTTTGAGAAAGCATGTGAATTGGATATTAGGGAACATTTTAAAGAGCACAGGAAACACATTTACACGAATATGACACATGATGAAAGGCAATTGTTGAATGAGTTAAATGTGAAAATATTCATATAATGGAACCTGATAAAGGCAATGAGGTGGTGATTGTTGATAACGATTATATTAATATCATGATGGCTATGCTTATGGAGGATAATTACACTGAAAAGTAGTACAAATGAAATTAACATTGCCTATCAGAAGTTGGACCTCATGTTAGACATGCTTTTTCAGGGCCAGTTAACAGAAATGGAATACGAATTCATGCAGAATCCTAATCCAATGGTTAGTGGTATATTTGGGATACCCAAAATTCATAAAGGGTTAGACAACGTTAAGTTTAGACCTATTGTTGATGGCAAGAAAAACAAAACATGTTTCATTAGTCAGTTTTTAGATTATCATACGAAACAAGGTTTAAGCAATTTTGCTTACATTGGCGGTGGTGGTGCTGCTGTAGCACTGTCGCCTCAAAGTAAGACGTTGTCCTGTTCGATTCTCAGCTAGAGCGCCTTCTCTGTGGAGACATGCGTGAATGGGCGTACCTTCGTTGAAGGTTGTGCGTCAGGGCTGGCAACTCGGTACATAAAAATCTGCTGCCAATCATTAGCGGACTGGAGTTCCGCTGTGGCGACCCCTAACTAGGAAAAGCTAAAAGACTCAACAACAACAACAACAAAAGACTCTTGGAATTTTTTGGATAGGTTAAAAGCTTTGAATATTAATAGCAATACCATTCTTCTTACCATCAACGTTTGTAATTTATTTACAGTTATTCCCCATGATGTAGGATTATCTTGGTTAAAACATCAGTTGACAGAAACAGGCAGATTTGACCAAGATCAAATTAATGTTTATGTTATATTAATGGAGGCAGTATTGAATAACAATTTTTTATTCTTTGAAGGACATTTTTTTAAGCAATTAACTGGAGTGGCTATGGGGGCTGCTTGTGCCCCCATATATGCCAACTACATAATGTCCTACTGGGAGCAAAGATATGTTTTTACTAGTGATTACAATAAATATATCAAACTATACACTCGATATTTGGACGATATACTTATTGCCTGGGAGGGTGAACTGGAGGTACTTGATGCCTTCATCAGATATATTAACAATATGGTAGGGTTCCTTAAATTTACACATGAAATTAATTTCGAAACCATTACATATTTGGATGTTAAAATAACTGTGGATAGAATTAATAAATGTATAAGATCCATTATTTATAGAAAGTCTACTTTCTCCAATTCTTATCTCCAATACAATAGTTGGCACCCTCGACATCAAAAAAGAGCCATTGTTAAGGGGCAAATGGTATGAGCGGCCAGGATGGTCAGTGACTATCAGGAATTTTTGGATGAAATCAATTATATGGCTAGGTTGTTTCAAAACAGAGGTTACCCTAACAATTTATGTATTGAGGTTTTAAATGAAATTAAAAATAAAAGGTAGAAAGGTATATATAAATCTATTCTTAATTCTGACAATAGAGTGAATCAGAAGACAGTGGGCAATGCAATAGATAGTATAGTTAATAAATTAGTTTCTACTTCATTATTATTTATTATCACCTTTAATCAGGATGCTGATTTGTTGGTATGGATGGTCAAGAAAAACTGGGGCATTTTACAATTGGACAAAAATGTGGGAACAAAGATTGGGGGTGCACCTAAAGTTTGTATTTAAAAAGGATCAATCTTTGAAGAACATATTTGAAAAATGTCCTCTTCCTAAACATTCATTAAATGGTAGGAAGGCAGGTAACTTCAAATGTGGGAGATGTTCCACCTGTCAGTATATTTTACCTACGGACAGGCATATTATGGTTAACAATCATTACATACCCATTTTAGGTCATTTTGATTGTTCGTCCAAAATGTGGTATATCTGGCCAAGTGTCAGGAGTGCCCAGTATTTTATATAGGAAAAACATCTACGTATTTTAGAGAGAGAATTAGGGAGCATATTTTAGACATCAAGCATTGTAAGCCCACAGATGCTTTAGCAAGGCATATTGTGGGTAACACACTGGTCATCATTTCAAATTTTGTGTGATACAACAGATTAAGGGCGATATACAGGGTAGGATATTGGATGTCCATCTGGACATATGTGAATTGAAATGGCAACTAAGACTGGACGCACAAAATTATCCTGGTATAAACAATGTTACTATAATGCCCTTATTGACGTTGAAGCACATTTTAGGTAGGAATTAAATGTATGATTAAATATTCATAAGATAGTGTATTCATTGTTTATTTACACATTTTATTAGGAATTTGAATATTCGTTACAACTTCATTTTTAATTAGACCAAGTTTTTTTAGTATAGTATATATTTTTAGGTTTACGCTTTTGTTTTGCAGTGTCTCAACTTATGATTGTATAATTGATTAACTGGTAATGGGATGATATGAAAGGGTATTTATGTGGGGTTGTGAATTTTACATGCTGTTCTGAAGAAGTCCTGGCATAAGGACGAAACCTAGGTCATTCACGTTTGTTACTTGGTGTTAGTAGAACGTCTGCTACTTGGTGCTTGTGGATTTTTTTTAATAAATCTCATTTTGCTGCTAGACCTTTGTTCTTCTCATTACTTATTCATCTGGATTTGTGGACTGATTTTCAGTTTGTTTTGTCTGATGTATGAGGTAGTGCCCAGTCTGTAGAGAGTTAGTTGAACTCTCCCATGAATAGGGTACTTGGTTTATTGGTGAGTATCTCCAGTAGGTTTAGGTACAAGCTGTGGGATTCTAAGGACACAGGTGACCTATAGCTTGCCAGGAGATGGTATAGGACTTTGTCTATGGTGGTTTGCATGTGGATGAATTCCAGGGCAGAATTATGCTTGTTGCTAATACAGACCGACACTCCACCTCTTATCAACCTATACACCCCAGGGATCACTTCTGTGTCTCTGGTCGACAGTGGCACAAGAAAATAACTTTCTTGGGTGGCGTAAGTCAGGGAACCTTGTTGGCTAGGCTTACAAAGGCCCTTGGGCCGATAGCCTAGTACCTACCAATGAACCTTTTGTCCTTGACTGTGCAGCTGATGGTCTAAATAAGTGGAAGACAAAGTGTTGCATTGCCAGAGTACTTTCTGCAAATTTAAACTGTGTCTCAATGATGGCACAGCTGTATATAATTTCCAGAGTAAGAAGAACTTGTAAGGTGTGGAGATTCTTGTTTAGGCTCCTAGCATCAAGCCGTAGTACCGTCAGATTTCTTTGGGTTTTACTTGCTATGTCAGTAGGTTTGCCAATTTGGCATTGCCTAAAAAAGACTCTAATGAAGTGAAAAAGTTTCAGCTAATATTCAAATGCCTATAGGATAAAGGTGCAGACCGTCCTTTGCAAAGCAATGTGGTCTGTTAACCATGTCCTACTATGCTGAAAAAATATTGAATCTCCCTGTAAAGACACCAGACACTAAGCCAATTATGGAAGTTAATCATCTTTTGTGCATACTGTGGCATCATTCTTGGTGAAGGTAGAATGTTGCTCAATGTAAAGCATATATCTTCTTGAGAAACGCATTCCATGAGATCAACAGTGCCTCTCTTCATATATTCCAAGGAAGTATGTCTCAGGTCATAAACACCCATATGGACTATAACAAAATCATAATGGTACCTGTGGTGTAGTGACTTGAGTACGCATGCTAACTTGGTAGATAATGGCTCCTGATAAGTAATTAATAGTTATCTTCTCCTTGTTCAGACTGGTGATGCCTGAAGGGTTAAGGAACGCTGTAGAGCTACCTCCCAAGCCAGTCTACAGAGAGAAAGACCTGGTGCTCCCAAATGTATGTACCACATCATTATCTGTACTTGCATGATGAAGAGTTTCTATGGTATGGATTACAGCCAACATTTCTGATATTTTTTTTGCTTTTGTCTGTACCTTTACTACAATTGAAACTGATTCCCAAGCAAAATCGGAGGTGTCTGTACTTACACTGACTTGGTACAGTAGGAAAAAAGGGGAGATCTGAATTTTGAGTCATTTGCTGTCAAATTCCAAAGGGCAATAAAGTTGGGTCCGTGTGATTTTTTTTTTTTTTTTTTTAATTACAAATTGTTATATTTTTGTGTAACCTGGTTATAAGAATTATGAGAGTCACGGAAACCATGAACCTTAAGAAACTAAGATAGCTTGCCAAAGTCCAAGAATGAATGGGAAATCACAGGAAAGTTCCCAGATAAAAAAAAAAAATCACCTTTTCATGGGTAAGAAAGCCTATTGATGAGAAGTGCCTAGAAGGTAATCCAGAAACACAGTCTTGTGTGGCAGAGTCAAGGAGGATCTTTCAACAATGATCTGGAATCCCAGATTGGTAAGAGAGACAGGAAACACAAACCAAAAAATCTAGACATCTGGGAAAAGACTCGGCGAAGATAAGTTGTCTGTCAAACTGTCTACACAACTAAAAATAAAAATTCCCTACAGAGTACTCTGTCAAACACTGGGTGAGCAAAAGGCTGCAACTAACTTTTTAAAATCTACCAACTCATTACATTCCCAACATACACGGTCCAAGTTACCTCTTTCTTCCCCATCACACCTCCAACATTTGTGATCTACCTGAGGAAAAATTCTATGAAGTCTGTTTTGGGTATATGCAAAGAGTTCCAAGCACACATCCTAAACCTTTTGGACTTTATTGCATACTTGGGAGCCATTCATATGGTCTCCCATTGCTCTCTTTAAACACCTTTTCCAATCTCTTCCCAATCTTTTTTTTACCTCCTCTGATCAATTCTTATAGTTATCATGCAATATTTAACATGCCCTACTAATTATCCCTTTAACAGCAGATTCTGTTCCAGAATTGAGTAAAAAAAAAAAAACACAGGTCTTTCACTTAGGATTCACCTATCCCTTTCTCTTTGCTTACACTCTGGCATCACTCCCTTAGTAGAGAAGGCAGCCCAAAAATTTTCCTAGCCTCATTCCACTCTATTACCTTTTGCTCTGTAGTTATTTGTTCTCAATACCTTGGTTCTTTTTATCAGTTTTCTCCAGTAAATTCCAGCTCTCTCTTGCCTATTTTCTGACCCCTACTTTTAGTCATCCCTACTGGCAAAACCTTCTTGCTCTGTTCTTGTGTTAGCTTAGTTCTTAAAATACTTTTTGCTACTTTATGAACATAACATTTTGCATGGTTGTTTTTCTCCTCAAGGATCTGTATACAAATCCTGCAACATTTTTTTGAACCTCGTCCCTGCTTCATCCTCATCCTTTTCCATTTTCCATTATAACTATCTGCCTGTGCTATGTATATAAGCCTTAACTGTTAAGTTTTAAAACATCCTTACAAATCAGTCAGTCACCTTGGTCTATCGGAAGAATGAACGTATCCCACCTTGCCCTCTTCTCTCCCTGATAAATTCATTCAACCTTTTATTAATTAGCATCCATAGCTTCACTTCTGGCTGATAAAAATATGCCTTATCCATACATAAAATTAAAGGGACAAACATTTTTACTTCCTGCGTCTTACTATCCATATCCATAAACAAGAGCTTCCATTTTCTCAGTTTTTGTATTATCATATTTAAGTCTATTCTGACATATCCGTAGCTGCCATAACAAAAGCCATTTTTTTAATCCATACCCCTGATTACTTCATCTTATTTTGTTTATATAAATACAATATTGCTGAACCAATTTGTGTGTGGGTACATACTTTACTGCAATGGCCTCTCTCATCTTCATTAACTGTGTATATTGAAAAGACTTGAAACTGTCTCAAAATGTTCCAACACACTTGGATGTCCTTTTCTGAATTTATCAGGTACAAAGTATCATCTGCAAATAAAGTCAACTTTTCTTGATAACCAAACTAATTATATTCTTGCATTTCTGAGTCCCTTACTATTTTTGCCAATGGCTGTAAATATATAGCAAATAAAGGGTAAAAAGGACACACTTGCCTGGTTCCTCTGTTGAGACAACTTATCAGAGAAGAACCATCCCATTTTAATTCTTGCCTCTGATCCTTCATATATCTTCCTAATTAACTTTATTATTGCATAAGGTAATGCAAATGCTTCCAATGCCCCAGTCATAAAAACCCAATTTACTCTGTCAAATGCTTTCTCTGCATCAAGACCCACCAACAGCAGTGGTATTTTCTTACATTCTGTTTCCCTCTGGATCATCATTATATTAAGAATGTAAAATGTTTGCCTCCCCTCCGCAAAAAATACACTGATCCATATCTATTCATTTTGGCGACATCTTTGCCATTCTTTTGCCTAGTATACACAAACACTTTATAACCATGGTTTAAAATTAAAATAGTTATGTATAAAGCTGGGTCTAAAGGGTCTTTACTGTCCTTAGGAAATACAGCCACCACAGCTTTCTTCCAAGGTGCTGGTGCTGCCCCTCCTTTTAAAATATTGTTAAAACAAAATCTTCCAGCTCATTATCATTTTCTTCCTTCCAAACATCCACAGGAATACCATCTGTTCCAGGAGACTTTCATGTTCTTATCTTATTCCCTCCTATTTTAACTGCTAGTTGCGGATACTCCTATCTACCACTAACTTTAACATATTTACGTCAATAAATATTTCCATTTCTGCTCTTTATTGATTTCAATGTTTCTCTTTTATACAAATTTTTCATGAAAATTTCAAAATTTCTCTAATACTGCTTATTTTTCTTGTTATAGGTTCCCTAAGTTTGGCAACTACCCTTTCTACCCTCTGCTGCTTAAGTCATTGTGCTAAGTTTCTGTGCTCTGGAGTTACTACCAAAACAGTTAAACAACAATCCTTCTAAATGCATGCATTCATTCCAGATATTCCCTTAGTTTCTTTTTAGCACTCTACATTTGTGCCTCTTGTTCCTTGAGATTCCTGTTATTCTGCAATACTTTAACCTTTGTCAACCTCTCCAAGTAATTATTACTTCTTCGCCATATTGGGAGGTATCCAAGATATTTCTGAGAATGCCGGAGCTGAAAAATGTTCTGGATACTGATTGTACATCTGGCTTGTAATGAGAAATAAATGTGTGAGCAGTGGATCAAGTTGCTGCAGCACATATTTCATCTATAGAAAATCTATATATAAAAGTAGTAAAAGTAACAGACCTTGCTCTATTTTTATTTCACTAGCTATAACTTCTGAAGATACATCTTCCCTTATAACTCTCAAATTATTTCCACTACCCATTCCTTAAATTCCTCCCTTTTTACACAGGTAGGTGGAAATGCACTAGTATCTCATTTTTTACTTCATTATCCTGCATTTTTATTTTTGTTTTTATTGGTGCATGATCTGCCAGTTATTGGATGTGTCAAAGCTTTTAATTAAATGCACATTCCTATGAAATATCATTTCTATTTAGGCTAGCCCACTTTCTGCACCTTGGGGAATAACATGTAAATTCTGTCAGTATTCATACTACTGTTTCCACATCTTCCACACCAAATATTTTCATAATCTACCCTATTTTGTTATATTTTCCATTTTAGGTCCCCTCTGATACAGCCTCCCTATTAAATCAAGTTTCATTTCCTACCTATGTATAATACTCCCTGTTGCAAACTGATTATTTCTTCCCAAAATTAAGTTCCATAATGGCAGCTTTTGGTGGAATATAAAATGCATACCGGTGTAACCCTCCTCCTTTGCTAATAGCCCCTTACTACTATGTTTGGCAGGATGATAGTTTGTGCAATTGTTTCTTCTCATTTCCATATGAAACTATGTCACATTTTCAAGACTTTTCTTGATGTAATGAACCCCCCCCCCAAAAAAAAACCTAAATACATATTCAAAACAAACCCCATCCCCTATAAATTAGAACACAAACAAACATGTATATCTTTAAAAAATGAAGTGTAACCCTCCAGATAAGAACTATTCCAAATCGACAACTGCACCCACAAGCATTAACTAACCTAAACTTAAGGTTACCCCATTGTAAAGCACGTTACACTGTGTGTTCCCACTTACACTGACTGCTCTCTGTCTTTTTATCTTTATTCCCCTCACCAGTGTGAAAATACTTTGCGGCTTTCAGAAAACCAACTTTTACCAGTAAGAAAGAAGCACACTATCTTTAAATAAAACTAAACTGTATGCTCTATTAAATGCATTACATGTTAAGTCTGTTAGGGAGACTGCTATCTCTTATTCACTTACTTTAATTTCAAACTGCTTTAAATTGTATATTTGAATCTTGCATTTCCCTTAGCAATGAAGGTACAAAACTTTCAAGAATAATTGTTTGCACCTGCAGACAGCTTGCGTCCATGGAAAAGTACCCAGCAATGAATCTTTGTAAATGTTACACAGAACAGAAAGTTGCATTCAGCTGCAGACTTTTTAACTCCTACTGAACATTTACTAATGGAAAAAATACCATTGCACTTGTAAGACAACAAAAGTTATGTATTTTTAGTTCGGTTCAAACTTTGGGTCATCAGATCAGACCTCTGCATCTTTAGAAGCTGTGGATTCAGCACTCCGACTCCTTCCCTACCTATAATCTCTCTATTCCTTCAAATACTTCAAATGGAGTTTGCTTACTTATTAGCCAACAATGTCTATTATCTCATATTATACCAGAATATAACCTGGAGAAAACAACCATCTGAGATTGTGCAATGACAAGGCTCCTGATTAGCTCCATTCAAAGAGTGGCACCAGGTGAGAAAATTTTGAAGAGGGAAGGAGGGGGGATGTTGAACCAGACAAAGAAAACACAGACCTGTCATTATGGTAAGTGCATAACTTTTGTATTCAATGCTGTCTTTTTTTGTTTGATTCAGCCTTTGGAGCAGGTTCATAGTTACCACAAACCTGGGAGGTATCCAAGATATTTCTGAGAATGGTGGAGCTGAAAAATGTTCTGGATACTGATTGTACATCTGGCTTGTAATGAGAAATAAATGTGTGAGCAGTGGATCAAGTTGCTGCAGCACATATTTCATCTATAGGAAATCTATATATAAAAGTAGTAAAAGTAACAACAGACCTTGCTGAGTGAGCTCTTAATTAAAACAAAGCCCCAACTGTTTATAAAAGGCTATGCAGTATGATGGCCACCTTCACAAAGTTGCTTTAGAAAAGGTTACAAACAGAAGATTTTCTGAAATCTTTAGTCTTATGGAGATAAAATCTAAGCCACCTATTGCCGTCTAATAGATGCACAGTACATCCTCCTTTGTGCAAAAATCTTGAGAGTAAATTAATGGTTTGATTGATGTTCATTTCGAATGTCACTTTTGGAAGGAACATAGGATTTGTTCTCAAAGAAACCCAATCCTTATGGAAAATCAGGTAAGGATGTTTACAAGAAAGTGTTTGTAATTTGGAAATCCTTTTAACCAAAGTGATGGATACCAGAAAAATAGTCTTCCAAGAAAAGTACTTTAAGTCTGCTGAAGCTGCTGGCTCAAAGGGAGTTTTGTTAATGCTTGAACCATGACAGTAATTATAGTAGGATCTCTTACAAGAGGTCTCAATAAGAAAGTTCCTTTTAGAAAGGCCTTTGAAACCTTTAGAGAAGCTGCAGCCGTCTAATACAATATGAAAACTGGAAATAGCAGCCAACTGCCCTTTATTGTTGAAAAGCTAGATCCTTTTTGGAAAGGGTCTAAGTAGTCAAGAATGGAAATAAGATGGGCTGAAAAGGGATCAAGCAGTTGCCCAGATAGAGAACCACTTCCATTTCCTAAAGTAAACTTTTCTGGTACTCTATTTTTGAGAGGCAAACAAAATAATGAACCACTTGAGTGGAATGCCTGGTATCTCTAGCCACCATTAAAACTGAAAGAGCAATGCAATTATCTTTAGTGTCTCTGGGTCTGGGAGTGGCTGCCTGGATGGGTGAATAAGGAGGACTGGACAGCTGTCCAGTGTCCATGGAGAATGTAGTAAATGAGACCAGAAAAAGGGGAACCACTTGCCATGGACAGAAAGCAGCAATTAGTACTTTGGCCTTGCACTTGAAGGGGAACCACTTGCCATAGACAGGAAAGAGCAATGAGGATTACTTTGGCCTTGCACTTTCTTGCTTTCTCTATGAACGTGGTTACCAGAGGTAAGTGGGGAAAAGAATATACAAGGTCCAGGGGTCAAAAGTGGACTAGAGTGCCTCTCGGTGACTGTCCGTGTGCAGGGATTAGGGCGAAGTGCTTGCTGCACTTGTAGTTTAAGCACGAAGCAAAAAGGTTGCAGCATAGGTGCCCCAGTGGCTGAAGACGTGATTTACCACTGCTGGACTGAGTGGCCATTCATGAGTCAGGAGAATGGCTATGCTAAATTTGCCCGCTAACACTTTGGAAGTCCCTGGGATATGCTTTGCTATGCGAAAGAGATGGAAACGCATCACCCACTGCCACAATCTCACAACCTCTCATCATACAGAATATAAAGGGATTCCACTCTGCTTGTTGACATACCAGACTACTGAGATGTCCGTCTGAATGGAGATCACACCCCTGGGGAGAGAGTGCTTGAAAGCCTGCATAACTAGGAGAACTGCCCTCATCTCCAGGACACTGATGGGGAGAGTGGTCTCTGTTTGACCATGAACCTTGAATGGTCTTCCTTTTGAAATAACACTCCCACCCCACCCCAGGAGGGAAGCATCCATGGTTGCTATGGCCATGGGAGGATGTGGAGAAAAGAGCTGACCTGCTAGGAGAGCTGTGGAGGTCAATCATCAAGTGATGAGACTTGCACATGGGAATGAGATGAATATGCACGTGATGATGGAAGAAATGGGGCCATTGTACAGAAAGGGTCCACTGAAGAACTCTCAAGTATTATCTGGTTAAGGGAACTGAAATTACTGTTCAAACCGTCAG
Source organism: Protopterus annectens (assembly GCF_019279795.1). Taxonomy (NCBI): domain Eukaryota; kingdom Metazoa; phylum Chordata; order Ceratodontiformes; family Protopteridae; genus Protopterus; species Protopterus annectens. The sequence goes on along the minus strand of NC_056726.1, from coordinate 1,317,955,862 downwards.
TTCCTAGCAATCAAAGGACAAGTCATGCAAGAGGCAAGGGGTGTTGAACTCACATGGCTGTCTGATGTACAGACACAATCCTGAATTCTGGGAGAGTAGCTATCTGGTTGCTCATGTTCAAGTGGCATCCGATGAACTCTAGTTGTTGTGTGGGCATCAATTTGCTTTTAAGTGGCTGTGATCCCCAAAAGTTGAAGAAGCTGGAGCATGAAGTCATATTGCTGGAGTGGTAGATCCTTGTCTGATACAGTGAGCGGCTAATTGTCTAAGCAGGGGTACACTCAGAACCCTAGAAGTCTGAGGAACATTGCAACTACTACGTTGTATTTGAATACACACGAAGATGTGATCAGAACAAAGTCAGTGCCCTGAATTGGAAGCAATTGGCTCTCAGCCCAAACCAGAGAAATCTCCTTGATTGCCTTAAAATCTTGATATTGTAGCAGGCATCTTGGGGATCTACAGAGCACATCCAATCATTCTTCCTCAAAAGAGGTTGAATGGACTGAACTTTGACCATCTGGAACTTTATCTGTTTTACAAACTAAATGAGATGACTAAAGTCCAAAATTGGCTTTAGGTCCTCTGTCTTTTTAGAACCAAAAAAAAATCTGGAATAGACTCCAGATTCTAACGGGTCTTGAGGGACCTGCTGGATGACCCTTTGCCAACATGTCTAAGACTTCTGTTATTGCAGATTACATCTGATGAGGTTGCACTGTAGGAATCCTTTTCTTTAAAGTAGGGGAAAGCAAAGGGAATTATATAGCCTCTCGAGGCTGTCTGAAGCATCCAAGTGTATGACATGACAGCCTGCCAGGGTTGAAGGTGAAAGGAAACACACCCTCTGACTGCCTCCAGAGTGCAAGAGTCTCGCAGTCCAGGAGTGCTGGAAAGATTTCTCAAAAAAGGGACCAAGGAATTACTGATTTTGCAGTCTGCCTCTGCTCCTAGGATGACACCCATTGAAACTGCTCACCCGTCTGCTTTGGGAGAACGTGTCAGCAGGAGCATCCTGGCTGAACCCTTCTTGAACCACATCTTCTTGCCACCTCTCCGATTTCCAGAAAAGGTTCTCTAAGGGTTGGAGAAGTGGATTCCAGTACTCTGGAACAGACTACCTATCTATGTCAAACAGAGCTCCTCATTAATGCTCTTCAAGAAAAATCTTGATGACTGGATGGGTAATAGGAAATTCACCCTGGGGATCATTTCTGTGGCTCTGCTTGACAGGGGCACAGGAAAATAATTTTCTTGGGTGGCAAAAGCCAGGGTACCTTTTTGGTTAGGCTTGTATAGGCCCTAGGGCCAACAGCCTAGTACCAACCTGTGAACCAATGGGAGGAAGGGTCTTACCAATCTGCTCTGTCCTGGGTAGAGTTTCCTTAACCTTTGGCTCAAAAAGCATGGAACCATTAAAAGCAGCATTAAGGAAGAACTCTTGAGCTCCTACCTTTAGCCATAAAGCCCCAGCCACATAAGATACCTCTGATCTACTCTGCCGCCCATAAATATATAGAGCAGTCTTAAAGCCTTTTTCATAGTCACACAATCACATCAAGGCATGCTGGTGGATGACTATGCCAGTACCTACTGCTCTAGCCATACCATTAGCTGTGTTAGAAAGCCGACACAAGGATATGTTAGACACTGATTGCAATGTAGACAACTGAGACTGCACTTTTTTTGGATGTCCATTGCTAGGTTACCCGAGACGGACTAGGTGAGTTCCTTAGTTAAGTCTCTCTGGAAATAAGTCATGTGAGCTGGCTAGTTCAATGCTCTAAGTGTGAAAATTGCTGAAGCATTTGTCCATTTCCAAGCTCTATGCAATGCTCTTGATTCTGTTAGGAGGACAGACAGATGTACTCTTTTCAGAAAGCTCCTTTTTAGTGGCCGCTGCCACAACTATGGCATCTACTGCGTGAATCTTGCCCCAATGTGCTCTGCCCTTAACTGCAATCAAAATCTTATCCAGCTTCTTAGGGAAAGACACTGCCATGTCAGGATCCTTGCAAGCCTACTGAGCTACCAGGAGGGAGAACAGCCAGCTCCAAAAAACTCAAGGATTACAAACTCATTGGAGAAGGTCATATTGGTGGGCCAAGCCACTAATTTCATCAGTTGCAAAATGTCACCAAATGTGACATCCTCTAGAGAGGATTTTGGAAACCCATCCCAGTCATCCAAATCCTTGTCTTCAGTGACTGATTCCAGAGTGGAATCTAATTGTCTCCTCTTATTTGCCTGTTTCTTAAGACCCTGCTTTAATGGGACTTCCAGAGAAGGGTCTGAGTCAGACAGGGAGCTCACATGTTGAACAGCCCCGAGACTAAAGGAAGCAGATTGTCCCTGTTTAAGTGGGTGTGCTAAGTCAGACACAATGTGCAAAAGAAGTTGGGATGTAGCCAAACACGTGGAAAGCATATTTTCTCCTGGACTAACAAGAACCCTTTTGAATGTCAAGGCAGAGATCATGGCCAAAAAGACTCCCACACCATCCTGGTGAGATGAAGGAAAAGCCTCCCTCGGGTCCACCCTGCCCTGGATCCAAAGTTGACATTGGAGCTGAGCTATGTAGTGCAGAGGCATCAAGTGAAAGAAATAGCTCTGAAAGGTTCAGTACTGAATCCATGTTTGAGCTCTGGCTTCGAAACTCATCCTGATCTGATGGCATTGAAGTCAACAGGGAAAGAGATATGGTTGGATTCAACGTCACCAAGACTGACAGCTCCAAAGTGGGTGCTCCCAGGAGGCTTGGACCTTGGATCTAAAGGACAGACTGGAATTAGAGAAATTAGTGGAGTGGTTCTTGGAGCCATTCAATGAACGTCCTGTATGGACACAGCCAGGTGAACCCACAGTTAAATTTCATCTGAAGGAACATCTGCATCATCCTGTCAATGTCTGCTTTGGTAAGGCTCTTCAAAGGTACAAAAACCCCCCACAAAGATCACAATGATAGAACTCCACCAGCAGCTTAACATCCTGGTACCTAGGCTTTCCACGTTCAAAGGATAACCAGTACAAAAACTTTTCCACAATAAACAGTCAACAATTATTCAATAAATCAATTAACATTTAAACATCCAATCATTTAAATTGACCAATGCTCTTTACATTACATTTTTACATTATATACATCCCTATATACAATTTTAATATTAAATTGTAATGCATTCACATCAAAAAGGCCATTACCCATATGACACTATACAAAAATCTAAACCAAGCACGACTTCCTAATTTAAACCCCTAGGAAAGAGTACCATAATTAAAAATGAATGTGGTTTCCAAATGGTTCAGTTTTTTAGCAAAATCTACTCCACTATCAAACATAGGTTGGGCCAAAATGTTAAAAAATAAAAGACCCCCCCCCACTGCCTGAATGCTCCTTCATGAAATGATCTGCCACAGGACTGTTGGTATTGCCTTTCCTGAGGTCTGCTAAATGTTCTAAAATTCTTATTTTAGCTTTCCTTTTTATCTCCCCAACATACCACTGCACTACATCACACCCACATCCCAAAATATAAATACTACCACACGACTTAACATTAAATCTACCCCGTGATTCAAATTTTCGAACATTTATCATTGCATTAGACACATATCTATTCCTCCCACATGCACTACATTTCCCACAAGGGAAAGAGCCCACTGGTCTGATAGACATGGTTCGTTCTAATTTGGGATGATTCAAAAGTTCCTTCAAATTACAAAATCGGCTATAAGAAAAAATAAGATGTTCAGGGAATAGTTTTCTTAAATTTTCATAGGCCACAAATTCAACACCACCTTTCTCAAAATATTAGAAAAAGGACTGAATCTAGTAACATAAAATAATCTGTTACTAGAATCATCAGTCTCTGGTTCATACTGAGCTCTAAAATAATTCACTACACTAACATTACCTAGATTATCATAGCCAGCCCCATATTTCAATTTGTTCTTAGCCTTCACCAAGATGTCCCTCGAATAGCCCCTAACCAAAACTCTGTTCCACTTCGACCAAAAATCTGTCCTTAGATCCCATATCAGAACTGTTAAACCAAATCCTCCTAAATTCCCCATAAGGCAATGAATTGATAAGATGCAGGGGACGCATACTAGATGCATGCAGAAAATTATTAACTGCTGTATCTTTCCTACATGGTCTAAACTGAATTTTCCCCTCTCATCAATGAAAAGTTGGACATCCAAAAAATTGATATTATTTTGGTCCATATGACAACTAAATTTCAAATCATCACCATCTTCTTTCGGCTGTTCCTGTTAGGGGTCACCACAGCGGACCATCTGTTTCTATTTCTTCCTGTCCTCTGCATCTTGCTCTGTCACACCAACCACCTGCATGTCCTCTCTCGCCACATCCATAAACCTTATCTTAGGCCTTCCTTTTTTCCTGTTACCTGGTAGCTTCATCCTTAGCATCTTTTTCCCAATATACTCAGCATCCCTCCACAATACATGTCCAAACCAAAATAATCTTGCCTCTCTGGCTTTGTCTCCAAACCTTCCAATGTGAGCTGACACACTAATGTACTTATTCCTGATCCTGTCCACCCTCATTACACCCAGTGCAAATCTTAACATCTTTAACTCTGCCACATCCAGCTCTTAACTCCTGCCTTTTTGCCAATGACACTGTCTCCAACCCATATAACATAGTTAATCTCACTACCTTCTTGTAGACCTTCCTTTCACTCTTACTGGTACTAGTCTGCCACATATCACTCCTGACACTCTTCTCCATCCTGCCTGTACTCTCTTCTTTACCTCTCTTCCACACGCACCATTACTCACTTTCAAACAACTAAATTCAACATGTCTGCAAACTTAAAATCAGCCATGGCACCTTTACAAATAAAAAACAAATAATCTATGAAGCATTTGTAAATAATAATGTTTTCCGCATAATACTTATGAGCATAAATGAAACGTTTTTCAAATTCCCTATTATACAGAATGGCATAAGAAGGAGCAAACGGTGCCCCCATGGCTGTCCCTTTGATTTGCAAATACTCCTTTTCCTTACAAAATATGTGATAGACAAAATTCAAGTAATTCCAAAATAAATGAGCTGCGTGGACCTTCACCCAAAACGCCAGCAATTGCCTCGAGACCCCTTCTGGAAGAAATATTTGTATACAAAGAGTCTTCAAAGGACCTGGAGAATGAAGCCACTTACAGTGCTCTCGATGAGCATACCTCCTGCAGAAAAGGTGAATGGAGTTCAGGACTCACTGGCTCTGGCAAAAAGGAGGAGGCATTGTTGATCAAATCCAAGGCCAGGGAGGTCTGATCCATTGGTCAAGAAATCTTCTGTTCTGAAAGGATCGGTGAGCATTTCCTAGACTTACCTGATCACTTCTCAGAAGATTTATCCTTATCCTTTTCTTTTTCCTTGGATTCATCTTTATCCTTTTGCTTAAGTATTTCCACTGTCTTACCTGGGGATACAAAAGGAGTAGCAGAAGAAGCTGAGGTCTGGGTGGATTGTCCTTAGTGCTGAAGGATCAAAACTTTTAAGACAAGCTTATCACTACAGCTCTAAATAGCCCTTGAACAGAAAGGAGAGCAAGCCTCACATTCTGTATGAATGAGCTGCCCCCCAACCCCCAAGGAACACGCACTAAGAGTGTAGGTCCTGCGCCAGGATCTTACGGCCACAGGCCATACATTTTTTGAAACCTTGAACCTTGTCATGGAGATAACAAGGTATCAACCACACAGAATGGTAGAAAAAAATCAAAGGTCAAGAAACACTAATACCAGCAAATTAACAAACGAGTTAAGCAAAAATAAACTATATATTATAAAATTAACTAAACTTTAAGTTAACAAGTCTAAGACTAACAGAGAAAATACACACACATATACCTACCTACATACACACACACATATATATATATATATATATATATATATATATATATTTTTTTTTTTTTTTTCAGTTAGAAATAATAAGGGAGGTGAAAGAGGAAAGAAACTGCTGAAAATGGCACAGAGAAGGGAAAAGTTTCTTAGCTTTAAACAATCTAAACATCTATCAGAGCCCTCAAAAACACAACCTTCTCAGGCAGCAAATGAGATCGGAAATATTTGGAGGAAGAGCGGGATTATGGGTTGGGGAGGAGTCAGAGCCCTGGATCCACAGCTTCTAAAGACCCTGAGGTCAGATTTGGTTGAATCTGATAGCATAAAGGTTGAATCATATGAAAAAAAATCCTCATCAGATCTTAGCATTTTTCATGGATTCCATCGTTTTGTCTTATTTTTTAACAATAATTGCTTACAAAAAAACACTTGTTTATAGCTTAAGGCAAAGGAATAATCTTGACATTCACCCTTGAAAAAAACTTAATTCTACATATAATATAATCCATCTGCTTTTACATCCCACTCCAGCAGTCCAAAATCACAGCATATTAACATTAAACTTTCTTTTGTCCAGTCTTTCTTCGTTATACTGTAAATCCTATATTTCTTACAACTAAAATGTGCTTGTTTACGTTAATACAGTAATTGAAGAGACTTCCCTACTTTTAAAATACCCTTGACTACGTACTACACAAAAACTGCTATACTATATACAATATGCAGTTTACATTATGAAATGTTTTATATAAAATAAAAAGAAAAAAAGTTATGTTCTCATCATAACATTCCATCTGTGTTGTCTATTTTCATTCTTCAACAATTGGGTTCAGATCTAATCTTCAGGTTTGATTCAGCCCATCCCTCCAGGTTGCGTGACATGAACTCTTGAGCTCCTCCCTTTAGCCATAAAGCCCCAGCCACATAAGATACCTCTGATCTACTCTGCTGCCCATAAATATATAGAGCAGTAAAAACTAAGAACAGAAGCTGGAGTTCAAACAAGGAACAGAGTTTCCTCCAAACTCTTCCATCTATCCAGGAGTTAAACTAGGAGGGATTAGATGGATGGAAAGTTGAGGAAGAATGAAAATGAACAACAATTTTATCTGATGTAATTTTCATTCATTCCTCAACAACTGGGACAGAGTCCCCAGCTACCTAAATCCAGGAAGGATATTGCAGAGCACAGCTGAGCCAAAGGCTGCTCTTCCCTTAAGAATAGATCCAATTTATAATGAGCAATAAAGGTATGAGGATTAGTCCAAGCTACAGCTGCACAGATATCATCCAAGGAAGTTCTAAACAAAAAGGCTGACAAAGTCATTATGGACCTCATGCAGTGGTGGCTCTTGGAGGTTTTGGTAAAGGCAACACCATTTCTCAAACAAAAGTAATACAGTTAACCACTTGGCTCAAGTCACTTTAGATACTGATCTGCCCAGTTCTGAATCAGAAAAGGAAACAATTGTTCCAATTTTCTCAAATCTACTGTTCTGGCAAGGTAGAAAAGTAAATGTCTGTGGACATCCAAAGGGTGTAACATATATTCTCCTTTCTTTGAAAAGTTAAGAAAGCAGACTGATGACCTGATTAATATCAGATTCCACCACCACCTTTGGTAAAAAGGAAAGATTGGTCCGTAAAGAAAACCTAATCTTGTGAAAAATTAAAAAGTATGTTAAGAGGACAGTGCTTGAACTCAGACATTCTTCTGGCAGAAGGGATAGCAACTAGGAAAACAATTTTCCAGGTCAACAATTTTAGAACTAGCTGATGGTTTGGGGGGGGTTAAATCTAGGCCTGAAAGAATATTTCAATCTCAAGGGGGAGTAGAATCCTTTAAAGGAGGTCTCAGTAAGTAGGCTCTTCTGAGAAATGCTTTACAAAGCTTGGAAGAAGTTAAAAAGAAGTTATGTACTCACCATAACGTTCCATCCGAGTAGGCACTTCAATTGTCTGCAACCTGTGGGTATCGGATCCGACCTCGGTTCCGAGCCGGCAGCTTTACTAGCTAAAAGATGCGAGCTCCTGGCTCCTCCCCTTTACCCATAACCCCCTGCTACATGCTTCCTTTCCTCAGATCGAGTTTGCTTAATCTAATAACTAAGACCCTCGACAGAGGACCAAGTAATGCCTAAATACATGAAACAATCTCAATCATGATCAGGAACCACGATAATGGTTAGGGGGCATGGAGGGGGGGTTGGTTGCAGACAAATGAAATACCTACTCAGATAGAACGTTATGGTGAGTACATGACTTCTTTATCTGAAGTAGTTACTTCATTTGCTCTGCAACCTGTGGGACAGAGTCCCCAACTACCTAAAACCTTGGGAGGCCCTCAAGGAAGGATATTCCGAAGCATTGCAGAGCCAAAGGAAGCCCTACTCCTGGATATCATATCCAATTTATAATGAGAAATGAATGTAAGGGAAGAGGACCAAGTAGCTGCTGAACATATGTCGTCCAGAGGAACCCGGGACCAGAAGGCTGCTGATGTGGCCATGGATCGGGTTGAGTGGGCATTGATTCCGATAGGAACAGGTTTACCTGAGGCTACATACGCATGAATGATGCATTGTGAAATCTAATTTGCTAAGGTAACTTTGGTAATAGCTCTACCCAGAGAAGATTTGGCAAAGGACACAAACAATTGATCAGCCTTGTGAGTATCCTTCGTCCTGTGCAAGTAAAAACGTAGCTGTCTATGTACATCCAGCTTGTGTAATTTGTATTCCCCTTTGTTCTGAAAGTTGGGAAAGAACATTGGTAAATTAATCAACTGATAAATATTCGACTCTGAAGCCACCATTGGTAAGAAGGAAGGGTTAGTCCTGAGAGACACTCTATCCCTATGAAAGATTAGATAAGGGGGTTTCATGCAAAGGGCTTGAAGTTCCGAAACCCTCCTGGCTGAAGGAACAGCAACTAGAAAGGCTGTTTTCCATGATAAGAACTTTAATGGAACTGAGGTGGCAAGCTCAAAAGGTGGGCTTGTCAATGCTTGCAAAACCAAAGTTAGGTCCCATGGTGTGACCGCAGTCTTAACTGGTGGTTTCAATAGAAAAATACCTTTCAAGAAGGTTTTGCATACCTTCGCAGAAGCTAAAGATCCCAGCCCATCACCTACATGAAAATGGGAAATGGCTAGCTGCCAACTGTCCTTTAACTGTAGATGCACTGGCTCCTTGATGAAAAATGTGTAACAGACAATCAAGAACCGCCGGGATAGGGACGGTAAAGGGATCTAAGCCCTTGTCCTTAGCTTAGACAGAAAAATGCTTCCATTTACTACTGTAAATTTTCCTGGTAGCAGGCTTGTGAGCTGCTACCAGAATGGCCTTTACTGGTGATGAGATGCTGGGAGTCCTAGCCATCAGTGGAACTGGATCAACCAAGCCGCGAGCTTGAGGTTTATCAGGTTCGGAGGTTGCAATCCCACAGGATGCAAAATCAGATCCAGAATGGGATCTAAGATCCATGGAGGAACTACACTGAGACCACAGAAAAGGGAACCAGATCTGGCGAGGTCAGAATGGGGCTATGAGGATAATTCTGCTCCCCAACCGACGTGCTTTCTGAATGAACTTCATCATAAGAGGAAGGGGGGGATAAGCATAGAGGAATCCGGGTGGCCAAGCATGAACCAGAGCATCTCTGGGGCTCTCCCCTGGTGGGGAGTATTGCGAAAAACTCGCTGCACTTTGTGTTTGACGGAGAAGCGAAAAGATCGCAGCAAGGTAGACCCCATTTGAGGAAGATCTGTTTCGCAACTGATGGTTTCAGAGACCACTCGTACTGTGTGAGGATCACGCGACTCAGTTTGTTTGCCAGAATGTTGGACCGACCCGGAATATGCGTTACTACCAGAAAGCAGTTGATGGATATTGCCCACTCCCAAACTCTCATAGCCTCCCGACAAAGGAGATAAGATCTGGTCCCTCCCTGTTTATGTACCAGACTACCACCATGTTGTCTGTTTGAACCGCAATAGTCCCTAGAGGAAGAAAGTTGTGGAGAGCTTGCAACGCCAGAAGCACCACCCTCATCTGTAGGACATTGATATGCAAAGCGGTCTCTAAGAGGGTCCACGTGCCTTGGATGGTTCTGCCCATAGAATGCCCCCCCACCCAAGGTGAGAAGCATTCGTGGTCAACGTGGCTTGGGGCGGAGGCATCACGAAAGTTCTCCCTTACTGCAGCTCCCGTGAGCGAAGCCACCAGAGGAGGGAGTCCCTGCAAGCCCTGCTCAGGGGAATAGGGGTGCTCAACGGATGTAGCAACAGAGACCACTGGACTTGAAGGGTCCATTGCAGAATCCTCATTCGTAGACGCGTGTGTAGGCAAAGACCGATTGCCACCGCCATAGAGCCTAGTGCTCTCAGAACTAACTCTGCCGAAGGAGCCGGGTTCTGAAGGAGGGCTATAACAAGACATGACAAACTGTTCACCCTGTCTGAAGTTAGTAGGGCCAGAGAGAGGCGAGTGTCCAATTTGGCCCCTATAAATTCCAGAACCTGCACAGGATGAAGGAAGGACTTTTGAAGGTTTACCGAAATGCCCAAACTCTGGGCAAGAATTAGAGCATAATCCCTGGCAACGCACAGTTGATGCCTGTTGGAGGCGGTAAGGAGCCAGTCGTCCAGGTATGGAAAGACCTGAATGCCCTGGAGTCTCAGGTGGGCTGCAACCACTGCCATGACCTTGGTAAACACCGTGGGGGCTGAGGTGAGGCCGAATGGAAGAACCCTGAATTGATAAGTGGAGAAACCTCCTGGATCGTCTGTCCATCAAAATGTGGTAGTACGCATCCTTGAGGTCTATGGAGCACATCCAGTCGTTCTCCCGAAAGAGAGGGAGAATTGACTGAAGAGTGACCATCCAGAATTTCTCTTTGGGAATGAACAGGTTCAGGGAAGAAAGATCTAGAATCGGTCTTAAGTCCCCCGGATTTTTTTTGGCACTAAAAAGAACCTGGAGTAATAGCCCAATCCGAACTGGTCTGGGGGGACGTGCTGGATGGCTCTTTTTTCAAGCAGCTTCGAAATCTCTGAAGCTGCCACCTCCCTTTGATCAGGTGGGACATTGGGGAGGCGCTTCATGGGGAGGGGAGACTTAGGAAGGGAATGGAATAACCTCTGGATAAGATTCAGAGCACCCATCGATCCGTCGTGATGGACTCCCAATTTAGTAGGTGCTCCGACAAATGCCCCCCGACTGCCTCCAGAGAGGGACAGCCGGGTAAGCCCTCAGGGCTGTTGCGTGGGCCTGTCCGAGAACGGTTCTCTAGACCCGAAGTTATGCGGCCCCCCTCTGCCTCTGGGCCGGCGTCCACCTTGTCCTCCTCTGCCTCTGAAGGACGAGGGGTCCGAAGCTGGGCGGGACTGCTGAGAGTTCTGGAACCACATCTTCTTTTGTCCCCTTTGATTCCTGGAAAAGGATCGCTGGGGATTAGAGAAGCGGACCCCGACGGCAGACAGCGTCTTCCCGTCCTTTTCGCTTTGGACCAGCGTCTCACAGGCGGTCTTGCCAAAGAGCGAAGAACCGTCAAAGGGCACATTCACGAAGGACGCCTTAAAGGGTTCCGCAAAATCGTAAAGGCGGAGCCAGGCATGATGCCGCAAGACGACCCCTGCTCCGCTAGCTCTAGCGGCTCCCTCCGTAGCATGGGAGAGTAGCCGCATAGACGTGTTAGATATAGACTTTAGAGTGGCCATACGAGTCGAGAAAGTCCTCTTATCCTCGACCGTCATGGACTCCGGTGGAGCTGCAGCATATTCCTTTATTAGGTCTCGCTGGAGTCTGATGATGTGTGCCATGTAGTTCAGCGCCCTTACAGAGAAGGTGGCTGAAGCAAACATCCGCTTCCCAATGCGGTCCAACGTCCGAGATTCCTTATCCGGAGGATGGACCGAGGAACTCTCCTGTGTGAGTTCCTTCTTTGTGGCAGCCGCCACCAACATGGCATCGACAGGTGAACCCTTAGACCAGGCCTGCCTATCAGGGGGAGGGCTAAGAATTTTATCTGGCCTTCTTGGAATTGGCTCCACGGTGTCCGGCTCCTTCCACGCCCTGGTAGTAATTAAGTCTACCAGGGGGTCAGCCGGGGGGGACACCCAGGAGGTAGACGGGCCTGCCTCAAACGCATCCAGAAACACGGACTCGTCCAAGGAAGGTTTTTGGGCAGACCACCCCCCACATCCTCAGGGGGTGACCTTGGGGAACCTTCCACTTCATCCAAATCCGTGTCTTCCGTGAGGGACTCCAGGGGGTCCAGGTGCCTCCTTTTACACTTCCGTTTGCGAGGGACCTCCTCGGTGGGACTATCCGAGGAGGGCTCACTTACGGGGTCCTGTTCCTCTAAGAGAACTAACTGGAGGGTCGGGGCAGGTTGTCCCAGTGGTCGGATGACGGAGGATAGACCCAAATGCATAGTGGGGGGGAGGATCCGTCACCCGGACCGGGGATCTGGAAGGTCTCGACAGAACCCTCTCCACTACCTCAAACGCCGAAGGCGAGCTGCTTTCCCCAGGCTCCGAAAGCAGCCTTCTTGGCTCCGAAGTAGGGATCGGTGTCGGAGCCGACGCGGTTGGATCCGAGAGGGAAGTGTGCTCCTTCCTGAATGGCGCCGAAGACACACCCAGTCTGCAAAAATCGACGCATCATCCGATCCATGTCCGCTTCGGTCAGGCTTCTTGTAGATCTAAAAGAGGTCATCGAGGCAGGCCGGGAGGGCCGCCTCGATGACCTCGAGGGAGACCGGTCCTCCTCCGGCGAGAAACAAGGTGAACGGAGCCGAGAGGGAGAGGATCCGGCAGCCCTCATAGAGGGACTAGCAACTTTAGATGGCGGGGCTGAGGGATGAGTCTCAGCCCGCCTCTTGTGGCTTCTATGTTTTTCCTTTTCCTTGTGCCTTTTCTCTCTGGTAGAGGCAGAAGATTCCCCTGAACCCTGCACAGAAGAGGGAGGTTGAGTCCCAGGCAGAGTCGTGGGATCTAAAGCCACAGGGGCTGCAGTAGCAGCCTGTGCCTTAGAGGGAGAGGAAGAAGAAGTGTCCTGCGGTAACAAACCCGCCAGGATCAACTTGTTCTTCCTATCCCTGATGGCCCGGGGGGTTAAACGCTGCACATATCTGGCAGCTGGTGGACAAGTGGGCCACCTTCAGGCACAAAACGCACTGAGTGTGGTCATCAGCTGGGGAAAGCTTATGGCCACACTCAGTGCATTTAGAAAAAATGGCTTTGGGCCCTTCAGCCATCACACTAAACACACACACACTAAGGGGAGGGAAACACGAAAATAAGCTAAATTTACCACAAAAAATTTAAACTAAGGCTATCACTCGACGATTGGAGACTAATTCACTCACACACTACCTAAAAATCAACTTTTTTCTGACTTTTTTGAAATACAAACTTGAAAGTTCTCACCCACGCCTTAGGAGCTCTTCACTAGAAGCTTCTTTCAGCCGCGGCAAACGAGATCTGAGGGGAGCATGTAGCAGGGGGTTATGGGTAAAGGGGAGGAGCCAGGAGCTCGGATCTTTTAGCTAGTAAAGCTGCCGGGTCGGATCCGATACCCACAGGTTGCAAAGCAAATGAAGTAACTACTTCTTTGAACATCCTGGAAGTTTAACAGTTTAACATAAATCTGTCTGGGGGTATCAGCGTTCTGTCTTCTGTATACAGCCCTGTGAGCTCTCTCAATAACTATCCCTCTGGCGTTTGCTTCAGTTTGAAGTATGAAGTCGAACAATTGCAAGCTTAGTTTGGTTAGATGGTTGTGGTCATAGGCTTCTGGTATACCTCTTATTAAAATATTGTTGCGCCGACTACTCGCCTCTAAATCAATAAGCTTGTGCTGGATGTCTGATGGCGTAGAGTTTTTGGAGCTTATTTCTTCTTTTAGCAGAGCTATCTAGTGTTCATTAGTTTTATTTTTCTCCTCTATACTATCCATGCGTTCCACAGTTTGGTTTATTTTATTGCCAAAACTAGATAATTGTTCGGAAAAACCTTGCACTGCCATCTGGAGTGGTAAAAGAGCTTCTTTGAGTTCATCTATGTGGATACTCGAGTTTTGGTTAATTCCTGCTGCTGTTTAATTTTTGTCTCTTGGTTATAATCTCCTTTCCTGGGGAGACTATTGCAGATAATTTAGTTTTACTGGTTTGACTCTCCATATTTTCATTTTCTTTCGACATTTCACTTCAGTGGTAGGAGTCCGATTGCTAGAGGCCTGGAGTTTACACGTGGTAGGTGGTCTCCTGATTGTCCAGAGGCTTTAATTAGCAGATATTATCCAGATACAAAGCTGGAGCACCTCTTTTAGTTCAGCTATATTTGAAGGCTGCGTACATTATCGGGATTTTCTGTTTCCAGATGCATTAAAGTGGCTAGTTGTCTGATTTTGTTGATTTTGGATAGGAGCTTCATGGAGAGGGCGTTCATAGGACGTCCCCCATCTTGGATCTCAATTGGCTGTTTAAAAAAAAAAAACTTGGCTGTTTTTTTCTCCTGACCAGGTTTGGAGCATACACTGTGTGCCCTTTCAATTAAGGAATCCTGTTGTGGAACACCAGCCCAGCTGCTTATTTGTGCTTTCATAAAATTAATAGAGTCTGTTCCTTCCATTTTTTTTCAGGTACAGCAGAAAACTTCAGGTTTTCTCTACTGTCTCTGTTTTCTAACTCTGTTTTTGAAACAGCTCTTCTTGAGAAGCCTCATACTCAGCCAGCTTTTGTCTTCATTTCCGCCTCTGATTTTTTCAATTTTATCAGTTCACCTGAACAGCTAAAGCTTCTTCAATGTTTTCCTGTTTTCCAGCCTTTTATTTGACTCAATATATTCTTTCAATATTTCATTTATTTTAATTGCTTCTGAGTACATTTGATTTATTTTTTCCTCAAATTACTGGAGATCATCTCTTGAACCAAAGCTGAAGTTTGAACTGCTTTTGGTTGAACGGCTGCAGAATCCTTTTCAACCTTTTCTGGCTGATTTTCTTTCAGGTTTTCTTAATTTCCTCCCTTTGTCAACCAGGTAGTGTACTTGCTAAACAGTCAGCACAATTTACTCCAAAAACAGCACTCCTTTTCTCAGTTTCTGTTTTCATACAGGCAGAGTTGAAGTTAAGCTTTTGAGCAGTGTGCAGCCATCTTGGAAGTTCCCTATACAAATGCATGTTGATGCAAAAAAAGAAGTTATGTACTTACCAAAATAACGTTACATGTTTGTTGTCCATCTTGCCTTCATTCTTACTGTTAGGGCTCGGAACTGAGCCTCGGTTCCGACTCGGCCATATTCTAAAGCTCAGAGTCTTCCACTTGGCTTTTGGCTGAACACCTTATCCTATGATGCACTGGTGGGGGCTATTTCAGATCTTGTTTGCCGATACTTACAGTAAGTATCAACTTGTACAGCATTATAGGACATTGCATAGAGAGACAGAGTCAGAAAACTTCCTTGGTAAAAGGAAAGAAATTCTTCTCGGTCCTCCAGAAACTCTAGGCTGGGGGAAGGAGGGTGGGATGTAAGAATGAAGGCAAGATGGACAGCAAACATTCAACGTTATGGTAAGTACACAACTTCTTTAGGTTATGTTATCCTATCTTGCCCTCATTCTTACTGGTTGGGACAGCGTCCCTAGCACTATATATCCTGGGCGGCTCATGGGACTATATTTTCAGGACAGTGGAACCAACAGAGGCCCTGTCTACCTTGTAATGAATAATGAAGGTGTGAGGCTTGGCCCACGTAGCCGCAGCACAAATATTATCTAGTGGCAGTCTAGCCTGAAATGCAGATGAAGTTGCAATCGCCCTTGGGGAGTGACCTTTGACTCTAAAGGAAGACGTCTATCGTTAGAAGTTATATAAATGTGATACAATTTGCAAGCCATCTTGAAAGCATGACCTTTGAAACAGGATCACCTTTTTTAGCCTCTGAAAAGGAGATGAACAGCTGATCAGACTTCCTGAAGACTTTAGTTCTGTGCAAACAGAAACAAAGTTGTCTATATACATCCAACTGATGGAGTGCATATTCTGCCTTGTTGCCATGATTGGAGAAAAAAAACTAGAAGCTCAATAGATTAAGATTAGCTTCCGAGCACACTTTTGGTAAGAAAGATGGATTAGTTTGCAAAGGCACCCTGTCCTTATGGAAAATCATATAAGGAGGTCTGCCTGACAAAGCTTGAAGCTCAGAGACTCTTCTAGCAGATGTTGACAGCAATCAGTAAAATTGTTTTCCATGACAAAAATTTGATATCACGTGTTGATGCTGGCTCAAATGGCTGAAGGATCAGACGACACAATTTAGGTTTCAAGGTGGAAGAGGGTTGTTGATGGGCGGTCTTAATAAGCAGGTGCCTTTCTGAAATGCTCTGCATAATTTGTGGGACATCAAATTTGGGGTTACATCACCTGCATGAAAACTGGAAATTGCAGCCAATTGAACCCTGATGGTAGCTGCAGCGGAAACTTTATGAAAACATTCAGCCAGGAAATCCAGCACTTATATGAGGAAAGGAGTATGTGCTTTAATGCTGGTGTGAGTGTGGGAAGGGTGACTATATTTGGAACTGAAGCAGCCAAGCTGTCAACTTGAGTGTTTGGAGGGAGGGGTGGTGCATTGCCGACAAATGGGTCAGAAAGTCTGGAACTGGGTCCAGAATCCACGGTTCCTCCCGAAGATGAGGCCATAGGAAGGGAAACCAGATCGGACGAGGTCAGTATAGATCAATGAGAATCAGTCTGCATCACAAGGATTTAGCTTTCCTGAATAACTCTGGGTATGAGAGGGAAAGGGGGAAAGGCATGAAGTCCGGAGGGCCAATTGTGCATTAGTATGTTCCTTGATGACTTCCCTGGAGGGGGGACTACGACAAAGTAGTTGCTGCATTTGGTGTCTAGGGGGTGGCAAAGAGGTGGCAGCATTACTGGCCCCACTTTCGGAAAATCCTTTCCGCTATCTCTTGCTTTAGGGACCACTCGTGAGGCATAAGCATTGCCCTGCTGAGTCTTGTCTGCTATCTTGTTGGATCTCCCCGGGATATGGGTTGTCACTAGAAAGCGTTGGGAAGACATTGTCCATTCCCACATTTTGAGTACCTACTGACAAAGGGGGTAAGACCTGGTTCCTCCTTGTTTATGTACCAGACTGACATACTGTCTGTCTGAATTGCAATCGTTCCCAGTGGGAGAGAGCTCTGAAGTGCCTGCAATGCCAAGAACACACCTCTCAGCTCTAGGACACTTTATGTGCAGGTGGGCCTTGTGATCCTGCCAGGTGCCTTGGACAGTTCTCCCCAGATAATGCCCCCCCATCTAGGATGTCTGTGGTCACCGTGGCTATAGGCTGCTGAGGAAGAAAGGGATGACCTACTGTCACATGGCTGGAAAGGAGCCATCATCTCAGGTCTCTCTTGCAAGATTCCGTGACCGTGATTTTGTGAGACGTGGGTAGTTCTTGTAACGACCATTGGGCAAATAGAAGCCACTGAAAAATTCTCATGTGCGTGCAAGCTAAAGGGACTAAAGTTATCGCTGCTGCCATGGTTCCCAGGAGTTGAACTATTTTTGCTTTGACTTTGGTCTTCCACATGAGATTGAGAATTTGCTGTCTGAGTAACTAAACTCTTTCCTCCGGCAGAGAGACTGTGTCTAGGTGTGCTCCTATATAAACAATATGTTGCGATGGCAACAAGGTAGAATTTTCTGAATTTATAGTAATCCCCAAATGTGAACAGAGTTGTAAGGTGGCGTCCCTTGCTTATTGGAGTAGATGCTTGGTGGTGGCAATTAGGAGCCAGTAGAGGTATAGAAACACTTGGAATCCTAGACGCCTCAAGTGAGCCATAACCACTGTCATGCATTTGAACACTCATGGGTCTGTAGTGAGACCAAAGGGCAGAGCTTGAAATTGGTAGTGACTGGCTCCCAGCCGAAAGTGCAGATGACTCCTTGACGGCCTGTCCATTTTTATGTGGTAGTACGTATCCTGGAGGTCTATACAGCACATCCAATTGTCTTTCCCTACAAAGGGTAGAATTGACTGCAGTGTCACCATCCAGAACTTGGTCTTCTTTACAGACTCATTTAATTTGCTGAGATCCAGGATGGGTCTTTAGTCCCCTGTTCTTTTTGGCACTAAAAAGAATCCTGAGTAAGTTCTGAATCCTATCTGATCTGCGGGGACTCTTTGGATGACTCTCTTGTCTATAACAACTTTTGAATCTCTACGGTTGCTTGATCCCTTTGACTGGGTGGAATGTCTTGGAAACTTTTTGAGGCTGGGATAGGGAGAGAAAAGGGTATGGAGTAGTCTCTGCATATTATGCTTTGCACCCATCTGTCTCTTGTAATTTCTCACCAGGCTTCTGGGTGCAAAGATAAACGACCCCCAACTGCCTCCAGAGGTGGGCAGATGGGCTTCCCTTAAAGAGTGCTAAAACTAATTGCAGTTACCATGGTTCTGTGGAACCCCTCTGCCACAAGGATGGCATCTACCATTAGTACCTACCCCTCTGCCCCTGGGGAAGGATTCACCTCATGCATCCGGAAAAACTCCCTGGGGTTTTTTGAACACCCCCACCGGACCCTTAGGATACGGTCACGAGGGTATGGAAAAACCCACTCTAATGGCAGAGAGAGTTTTACCTTCCTGCTCACATCTGGTGAGTGTATCTTTGACTTTCGGTCCAAAGAGAGAGGAGCCATCAAAAGGGGGGTTGACAAAGGCAAACAAAGGGTTTCGTGAAGTTACACAAGCGCATCCAAGTGTGTCTCCTCAGGGAAACTCCCGAACTCGCTGCTCTACTCGCTCCATCTGCTGCACATGAAATGAGTCTCATGGAGGAGTTCTCTACGGAGGTTAAGGTGGATAGCCGATAGGTCACCTTATCGAGACCCCTGCAGCTAATGAACCTTGAAGAGCATCTCCTAGCTCTTTCAGGGGATCTCTCTGTAATCTTGTGAAGTGTGCCAAGTAATTCAGTGATCTGAGAGCAAATGTCGCTGAAGAAAAGATGAGCTTCCCATATCTGTCCATCGCACAAGACTCTGTTAGGTGGACGGACAGATAAGAATGTTTCGGCTAGTTCCTTCTTGGTGGCTGCTGCCACCACAACAGCATCCACAGGAACACCTTTAGTTAGAAAATTTTGTCATCTGGGGGCTGTAATAAATTTGTCAGGCCTCTGAGGTACTGGTTTCACTGCATCTGGGGACTCCCACACCTTCCGACTAACTAGTTCCAAACGTTCATCAAAAGGCGGAGATACCCAGGAGGCTGAAGGGTGAGATCCAAAGGCTTTCAGGTACACTGACTCCTCCTTAGAAGGGCTGATGGACTTCCAGCCGCCTTTCTGCTTAAGGACCTCTAGGATATCTGCAAAAGAGATATCCTCAGACAGCGACTGTGGGGACCCTTCAGATTCCTCAAGGTCAGTGTCAGACGCAAGAGACTCATCCAGGGAGTCAATATGCTTCCTTTTGCAAAGCCTCTTCTGGGGGCCTCTTCAGCAGGATATTCTGGTGTGGTTTCAGAAGAGGGAAGTTCACCTAATGGGGCATCCTGAGGCCTAGGATCTCTGCTGGTCTTTGGTTGTGGTGGTGCAGAGGCAGAAGCTGGTGCCTTAGGGGGAATAATGTCAGTACCTTCGTGTAGAGGTATGTGGGAGAACAGCACACTCCTCATCAGCTCACAAGCCCCTTTCCTCCTACTCTGAGGATCCCTCCAGCTCCAAAGAGGCAGAAAAAATCCCTGGAACCATGGGAGTCGGCTCCGAAGCTGATGTAGGTCCAGAGTTCACCCGTGCAGAGGCACCGAAGGAGTAAACTCGAACCAAACAAGTATCGGACCACAGTCCCTCTCCCCCCGGACACAGCCGGAGCGCTTCGGCCCCTAGAAATCCCGGACGGCACCAAGGATGTCAGAGCAGAAGATGGCTCTAAAATCCCAACTGTGGATCTTGGCACTGACTGTTCTCTCACGATTGGTTCCACACATCCCTGCTCTGATGATCCAGGTTGGCTCAGAGGAGTAATCATAGTGGATGAAAAAGTCTTTACTGGCTACAGGTCCAAATGGGATGCAGCCGACAGAATTCTGGCCAGCACCGGCAACACCAGTAGCCTTCGCACCACCCTATCCACATTATCGTCCCATAAGGTTATGGAAGACCAAGACGAAGGGGTCGGTGAGGTGCCTCTTTGTAATATGGGTGATTTCAATGTCGGGGAGACCTGTGTCAATTCAGGAGACTGGCTCTGAAATTGTTTTTCCATCAGTTATGAAAACTTAAGCGCCAAGGATGAAGACTTATCGGACCCATGTTCCTTCGGATCTGAGTGAGTGAGTAGATTTGGGCACTTTTCTGTCAGGCTACGAATGGCCGGAGGATGAAGACGACAACGACCTTTTGTTAGCTTTGTCAGGTTTAGAAGGTGGAGATTTACTAAAGGTTGTCTGACTTTCCAAAGCTTCTGAGAAAAGCACTTTTAGAAGCCCCATAACAATCAACTTGTTCCTTCTCTCCAGCAATACTCTGGACTGAAGGAGTGACAGATACTACAAGATTCCTGAAGATGTGTGGCATTCCTGAAGATGCGTGGCATCGAGACAATAAACACAAATCATGTGCCCATCAGTCAAAGACATCTTCTGCAAACATTTTTGACACTTCCAGAAACCAGATACTTTAACTTCTTTCTGTTCCTTTGACATTATTACAATTATTTCTATAAAAACAGCAAAGCAATAAGAAAAACAGTAAAGTTCAACTCTCACTAAGAAAACTAACTACTGCACACCAATAATATGAAAAACTATATTATATGAATATATATATGCACACCAAAACCATAGAAAAGGAGAAAGCACACAAGAGAAAAAGGCACAAGGGAGGGAAGGCTAGACTGCAACTTAAATGGGCTGGAGTTCCTCTAAGTTAAACGGGTGCACCCAGTATAAGACACACAGGGAAGGGGGTAGCCTTTTATCTTAAACGGGCGCTGGGCCATCTTACTTATATGGACCAACAGCTCAGGAAACAACACTTCTTGTAGCAATTATTGTAGCACACAAAAGTGCTACCAGCACTAAACGTTCAACAAGGAAATTGCTCCAGTATTTATTAATGCACACCCCTCCAGCCATACCTAAAGGTCAGTTCCCTGTGCTTTCTCCTATTAACCTGGTGAACTTGGGCATCCTGAGTCAATGTAGCAACTGCCTCATGTACACTGACAACCCTCTCCTCTAACCTCCAAACACTCAGACTTGTGAGAGATGCACTTACATATCCAAACTGAAAGTCACGCATTCTCCAGCCAAGACTGGAATAGCTGGTCAACAGGAGAAGGTCAACACTTGCACCACACCACAAGGAACACATAGCCCTCCAGAACACATACCAGCACTGCCTTCACATAAAAACACAAGCCACCCACCTTCGTGGAGGCTCTCAATAAAAATCTACACAAACAGCATTGACCTCCAAGGCAAGAATGCACCCGACCACAACACAACACTAATGATGAGACATATAACTCTCCTAAACAGTGTGCCGCTCAACCAAAGCCCCTAAGGCAAAACAGCATGCCCACCACACTAGTCATAGGTGACTCGACAGTGAAGCACACTGACATCCCACTCACTAGGTTGAATAAGGAGAAAGCAACAGTCAGCTGCCTGTCAGGTGCCAGGATCCCCCACATAATGCACTCACTCAGGTCCCTCAAGAACAGGTACAAATATGACTCTGTCATTGTACATGTGGGTGTGAATGACCTGAGACGTACCTCCCTGGACTACATGAAGAGAGACATGGAGGAGTTCTTGGAATATGTAGCCCAGGCAGGTATGACCCTAGCCCTGAGCAGCATCCTACCATCACCCAGAATGATACCACACTACAAGCAGAAAATGATTGATTTCAACAATTGAACAAGTTTCTGATGTCATCCTAAGGGGATCCATTATCTGTCTGCCTGGGATGACATGACTGACAAACCTCGATGCTTTGCAAGAGATGGCCTACATCTCTCACCCCTGGGCTTCCGGATACTGGTCAAGGCTCTTGCCACCCCTATAGTGCCTTTTTTAGGCAGTATTCCAAAGACCAAATTACCACTGTAACAGCTACAAACAAATGCAATCTGAGAGTCATGCTGTTCAACTCGAAGTCTAAACCTCAAAATGCACTCGCTTAAAGCACTCCTTTAAATGGAGAACATCGACTTTTGTGCTGTAACAGAAACCTGGTTCAAGGCAGCAGAAAGCACCCCAGAACTACCAGGCTATAATTCATTCCACACCTTTCGGCCCCAGAACTTGGACCGAAGCTCCAAAGGCGGTGGTGTTTCCATATTCATAAAGGATGCACACATCTTCAGACTGGTAGCCCATCATAACGCACCTGAGATACTTCAGGTGCAGCTAAAGCTGGGTAAGACAGCGATTCAGGTCATAGCTTGCTATAAGTCTCCAATCATGTCCTAAGACTCACAACTCCATGTTCCTAAGCACCGTAGAGAATATTAGGGTCAAACTTAACAGTCTCATACTGGGCGATTTCAACTACTCCTGCATTAACTGGGAAAACTACTCATGTACCAATACACTTACCCAATGCTTTCTGGAATTCATTAATTTCAATGCTCTGGACCAGCTCGTTCTTACCCCCACTAGAGATAGAAACATCCTTGACCTGGTCATTACTAACATAAGCGACCATTGCTCTACACCAATAATCATCTCCTCCCTGGTTAGATCACACCACAAACTAATCACCTTAGACATCCACATCCCTCCCAACCCCCCCCCCCCCCAAGGTAACCACCATGAAAAACTTCTCCAAAGCTAACTTTGGGCTCCTAAAAACAGAGGTGGCTAACTTCACGGCACGTATGCAAATGGAGAATAATTCCATGACCGCTGAATCATACACCAATCCACTGTATGAACACATAGACAAATGCATGGATCTCACCATACCCAATAGAACTAAGATGCTCTCCTCAAAAAAAAGGAAGCCAATCTGGTGGTCTCCTACCATAAAGAAATTCTACAACAGGAGGAGGAAACTGATGTGGAATAAGGCGAAGTCCCATGAATGGAAAAACTCCCTTATCAGCATCAACAAAAGGTTGAGATCCCTCATCAAATCCTCTAAAACTAGCTATGAAAACAGAATTGCAGCAGATAGTAAAGACAACCACAAAGTCTTCTATAGTTATGTAAAGAATCTCCATGGCAATACCCAGATTTGCTCTGAGCTATTGCACGATGGTACCTCCTATACAGCGCCAACAGATTTTTGCCAATATACTGGCCAACAGATTCAGTGCTAACTTTACCCCCCTTAAAAAGACCAATCACAACACCAGCAGATTGCCAGGCACCCAGTATTACTGCTGCACAGGTTAAAACAGCACTGTCCAAGGCCAAGAATACAGCTTCTATGGGACCTGACAATACCCCTGGCTGTATTCTATATGAACTACAGAGTGAACTGGCATCTTGCCTGTGTGCCCTGTTCAATCACAGCCTCACCTCAGGTTTTGTTTCTACCAAATGGTGCACTGCTACAGTCATCCCTCTCCACAAAGGAGGAGCGACTACAGTCCGCAGGAATTATTGTCCAATTCACCCGAGTATGATATGCAAATATCTGGAATGCATCATCATGGAGTTAATAAACAAGGATATAGGAAATCTCCAAACTTTGGCTCCTACACAGTTTGGTTTTGTGAAGGGTAGATCATGCCTGCTCAACTTGGTCGACGTCTTTGAGTCAGTCACCAGAGCTGTGGATGAAGGCAAGGTGGTTCACACAGCCTACCTTGATCTGGCCAAGGCCTTTGTACCATTCCTCACTCAGGAATCATAGAAAAACTCACTAAGCTAGGCATCAACCCCTATATCACTAGGTGGGTTGCAAACTGGCTCACAGATGGAACCCACAGTGTGAAAGTAGCCGACTCCAACTCAGACTGCTGACCAGTCACGAGTTTAGTCCCACAGGGTTTAGTCCTGGGTCCTCTCCTGTTTGGTATCTACTTCTCTGAAGTCCAGGCCAACACAAAGGGACTCTGGCTGACAAAGTTCGCAGACTATTGCAAGTTGGGAGCTATTATTAACTCCCCAAGTGATACTGACATCCTACAGAAAGGCCTCAATGAGACCAACGACTGGTGTCAGAACCATGGCCTTAAGCTCAATGCCAAAAAATGTGTCATCTCCCTTGGGAAAAACCTGATTCCCTTGAATTACCACAATGATGGTAAGTCCACTGAACTCAGAAGGCTTTATAAGAGATCTGGGAACAAAGGTTGACAGCAACCTCTCTTTTGACCACCACATTTCCACTGTGGTTAGAAAGTCCTATGTGGCACATCTCATTACTAAGGGTTTTGCATCCAGGAAGAAAGAGGCAATTGTCTCCCTCTACTCTTCCCTCAATAGGAGAGTCATCCAGTACAATGTCCCATTTGGCATGTACCTCACTAGACACCTGCAATAACTGGAGAGGCAGCAAAACTACCTCACAAAGAGGATCCTAGACCTTAAACACTTGTTCTATATGCAAGATGTAGTAGGAACAGTTTAACCAATAACTCCAAACTAAAAACGAACAGTTCAGGCACACTGAGGATGGCTGAGAATAAATTTATTGTAAAAATAGTATACAAGCAATTTCACCCTGCCAACATACAAGGCTTTTTCAAGTAATAAAAAAAAACATTTAAAGTGCTTCCATTTAAAAACCCTTTACCCTCTAAAAAGGCATGAATTCTTTAAAGACATAAGGTTTACAGAAACCATAATATTTAGAGACCAAAGTATTTAAAAACATATCCTCTCTTTTCATTACAACAATGCATATTATAATCAAGTACATTTCTTTTTACATTGTCCATTTCATATAGTTTGTAAACATATCCTATTGTACAATGCATGTAAACCTGATACCAAACTATAGTTTCTTTGCTTTTTTAACCAAATATGGTTTAATAGATATATGGTCATTAAGACCTGGGAGGAGGTTAGCTGCATTTAATTTTAACTGCCAGTGTGTCTCCCTGCAACTCAACCTGTTTTCCCAGTCTCCTCCCCTAGGGTCCACTGAAACTTGTTCTAAAATTCCAAACATAAACCCTATATGGACAGACTCAAAAAAAACTCCAACTATTCTCCGTCTCATATCACCTACTTAGAGACGACCGCTGCTCGACTTACAAAGCCATATCTGACCCAGCTCTGTTAGAAATGCTACATCTAAAGAAATCCCAACCCCTCTTCACCACACATTCCAGAGACCTCAATCTCATTACAACAACCAACAGAACATGCTGGAGGGACAGGTTCATAACCCAGAGACTGCCCATGCTATGAAATAGACTTCCCATACATTTCAAGCAGAGCACCTCACTGGCCCTCTTCAAGAGAAATCTTGAGTGGATGGGAAATAGAAAATTCACCCCGGGGATCACTCCAGTGGCTCAGCTCGACAGAGACACTAGGAACTAAGGTCAGGTGGCACGATGCCAGGGTAATCCTATGGGCTAGGCTTGTAAAGTCTCCAGGGCCATTAGCCTAGTACACATCTATGAACACACACAAACAACACAACAAGCAGAAATACAAGTCAACTTGTACGGATAGATACTAAAACAAATGACAATGGGATAGGAGAAGGCATAACGAGAAAAATGATGGCCAAAAGGGATTATAAGCAGCAACAAAGCATCAAAAATAGAGAACTAACAATTAGGGTAAGCTATACACTATTGGATAAATATGCTACTAGAAAAATTCTGAAAGGAGAAATATTTCAAGAAAAAAATGTAGACTTAGCTACAACCAAAATGGAGACCTCCGACTTGCTTTGCGCCAAACGAGATCTGAGGTAGCACACCAGTGCATCATCGGATAGGGTGTTTAGCCACAAGCATAGTGGAATACTCTGAGCTTTAGAATGCGTCCGAGTTGGAACAGACGGTTCCGAGCCCAAACAGTAAGAATGAAGACAAGATAGGACAATATAACATCATGTTCTACTAACTTTTAACTGAATTAGAGCAATATTTAAATATCATCCCTGATTTTGACTTTTTATTCCCCCCACCCAGTTTTGGCACCATCACGGATTCTTCCCCCCCCCCAACATCTTTATTAAATTTCCATATATGACAAAGGTAATCTTACATTTACATAAATGAAAAACATACAAAATATCACTTTAGTTGCAGTTTACATCACAGACAACAAGGAAACAACTGTAGTTGTAAACATTATAAATCAGTTATAAACCTTCCAGGCATTGTCAATTAAGCATTATACAGCTCATTAAAATCTTGCCTCTTAAACCTCGTTCCTGCTCTGCATACACTGTTCCCACAATTCCCATTTTTTTCTATGTAGTTTGCCCCTTCCCTTTTCTAAAGATCCCAATTTCAGTTGTTTTATCTCTGTTACTATATTCACTACTTCTAGTAAAGTTGGTCTAGAATTTGATTTCCATTTTCTAGTAATTGCTTTTCTGGCAGTCACCATAATTAGACTCCGCAAGGCTTTACTATGTCTAGACAATTCCGATTCTGTAGCATAACTCAAAATAAAAATCATCTCCACAGTCAGTCCAATCGGCTTACACAGCATCTCCAACAGAGTGGTCCACAGGGAATCCCAAAAGTCTGCCAGCTCATCACACCTCCAAAAAACATGCTCCCGGCTACCTCTTTCTTGCCCGTCACACCTCCAACATTTGCTATCCACCTGAGGAAAAATTCTTTGGAGTCTACTTGGGGTATAAAAATACATATGTAAACATTTCCAGGTAAAGACCTTAAATCTTCTAGACTTTGTTGCATATTTGGAAGAGATATATATATATATATATATATATATATATATATATATATATATATATTTATATATATCCCCCATTGTCTCTTTGTGAATCCATATTTCCCCCATTGTCTCTTTGTGAATTGCTTATCCAATCTCTCTTCCCAGTCCTTTTTAAGCCCCTCTGAGTCTTATAATCATGCAGTATTTTATATGCTTTACTATTTCATTTTCTAACACCAGATTCTGTTCTAGATTTTATTAAAAAGTCTACCAGTGCTGGTCTTTTATTTAGGAGCTCCCTATTTCTCTTTGCCTATACTCTGATATTAATCTTTGATAGTGAAGACAATCGCTAACCTGCAGCCTAAATATATTTTTGGCCTCTTCCCATTCTATTAATTTTCCCTTTCGAGTTATTTGCTCCCAATACCTTGGTTCCTTTGCTAATTTTCTCCAATAAATTCCAGCCCCCTCTTGCCAATTTATCTGTATCCCTGACCACAGTCAACCTTACCAGCAAAATCTCTCGTCTCCATTCTTGTGCTGGTTTGGTTCTTAGAATACTCCCTACTATACTATGAATATAATACTCTATGATTTTGGTTGTTCTCTATAAGAGTCTGCATCCAAAATTCCAATCTCCCCTTATTTCTTGAGCTTCCTCCCTGCGTCAGCATCATCCCTTTCCACTTTGAATTGTAGTGTTCGGCCTGTGCTATGTAGAACAGCATTAACTGTTGCTCTAAAATACACTCTCAAATTAGGTAATCCTAGTCCGTTTTGTTCTATTGATAGAATCAGCTTATCCCACTTGACCCTTGCCGTCTTCCCTTCCCAGATAACATCCATCAACTCTTTTTTTTTAATTGCTATCCACAACTTCTCCTCCAGTTGATATAAGTATGCCTGACCTGTATACAAGACAAAAGGGGAAAAAAAAACATTTTAATGGCTTCTATCTTAGTATCCAAAACGTTATAACAAAACTTCCAGTTTCTCAATTTTTATCATCTTCTGTTTAGTCTCTTTCCACATATCCTTAGCTGCCCCACAGCGTCATTTCTAATCCATACTCCCAAATACTTCATTTTTTCATCTCCCCATAAATATGGATATTGTTGGACCAATTCATGTGTGGGTACATAATTTACTACCACTGCCTTTGCTTTAGCTTTATTAATTTTGTATCCCGAGAAAATCTGAAACGGTCTTAAAATGTTTCACAACACCGTAATGTCCCTTTCTGGTTTTGTCATGCATAAAATAATATAATCTGCAAATAGAGGCAGCTTTTCTTGACTACCATACCAATTGTATCCTTTCATTTCTGAGTCCCTTATTTTCTTTGCCAGTGGTTCTAAATATAATGCAAACAACAAAGAGGAAAGTGGACAACCCTGTCTGGCTCCTCTATTCAAGCAGAAATTATCTGAGAAGACTCCACTCACTTTAATTCATGCCTCCGATCCCTCATATAGTCTTCTAATCAACCTTATAATTGTATCAGGGAAAGCAAATGCATCCATTGCCCTGCTCATGAATTCCCAGTCTACTTTGTCAAGTGCTTTCTCTGCATCAAGACCCACCAATAGAAGTGGAACTTTCTTACATTCTGCTTCCCTCTGGATCATCAATGTTCTGTTAATACCGTCAAGTGTTTGCCTCCCCTCCACGAAACCACACTGATCCATATCTATCAATTTTGGTATCACCTTTGCCATTTTTTAGCCATTATAGACAAAACACTTTATAATCATGGTTTAGAATTGAAATGGGCCTGTATGAAGCTGGCTCCAATGGATTTTAACCCTATTTAGGTATTACCATTATCACCATCTTCATTCAAGATGCTGGAACTTTTCATATTAAAATACTGTTAAACAAAACCTTCCAAATCATTACCAGTTTTTCCCTCCTAACTTCCAAACTTCTACAGTAATGCCATCTATTCCTGGGAACTTTCCTGTAGACTAGTTATACATAAGATAGGAAAGGATGAGAGAAAAATGGCTGTTAGTAATTGAGCCTCATCAACCTCTAATGTTGGCATGTTTAATTATTCCATAAACATTTTGATTTATACCTTTTCTTGATTTCTATATTTCTCTGCTTTATACAAATTTTCATAAAATTTCTGAAATATTTTTAATACTTCTACAGGGTCTCTTGTTATCTTCCTTGTTATAGGCTCCCTAAGCTTGGGGACTGTCCTTTCCACTTTTTGTTGCCAGAGTTGTTGTGCTAGACGTTTTTGTGCTCTACAATCATCAAAAAACAGTTGCTTAACAGCAATCTTTCTAAACTCATGCATATGATCAAGGTAATCCCTTATTTTCTGTTTAGCATTCTGCAGTTGCTCCTTTTCTTGTTCTGAGAGATTCCCCTTATTTTGCTATACTTTAACATTTGTCAATCCCTCTAAATAATTCTTGCTGCTGTTTAGCCATATCTCCCCCTTTCTTTTATTTCCAGCCGAGTTTTAAATTCCACATTAATTTTATCCCACTCCTTAGCTATGTTTTCAGAAGACAAATCTGTCTTCTCCAGTAGCTCTTGAATTAATTCCACAACCCATTCCTTAAATTCCTCTGTTTTCAACCGGTATGTGGAAAAGTGCCAGTGTCTCATTTTCATTTCATTATTGTGTGTTTTTATTTTAGTTATTACTGGTGCATGATCTAAAATAGTTATTGGGTGCGTGGCACTATCACTGATTCTTGAGCAATGAATTTAAAAGCTATGGCCCCCTACGGAGAAGAAATCCATTAGCCAGCAAGGCAGGCATAATAAACCAAGGAAAAGAGATGAAAACTATCCTGGAAGACAATAGTCTATGAAGGAAAAGCATGAATGTCAACCAAGTGCTTCCTGATGTGTTAATGACTGACCTGAACACTGTTGCTACTGCTGTATATGAGACAGCTGTAATATTTTATGGGATTAGAAACAGAATACTAGCTATAAAGCCACGGTGGTGCAGCGGTAGGTTTGTTGCCTCACAGCAAGAGGTTCTCCCGTTCGACTCTCGGCTGGAACGCCTCCTGTGTGGAGTCTGCATGTCCTGCCTGCGGTAGAGTGGCGTTCGAAAGACATGAGTAAAATGGGCATGCCTTTGTTGAAGGTTGGGTGTCGAGCTGGCACCTTGGCACCGTAAAAATCTACTGCCAATCATTAGCGGACCGGAGTTCCACTGTGGCGACCCCTAACCGGGAAAAAGCCGAAAGAAGAAGAACAAACAGAATACTAGCAGGGTATATGTCCGCCACTCATTGTCAGAAGCACACACCGTTGATCCTTATGTCAGCACAAAGTATTTCAATTTGTTTGTTGTAGGCTGTTTTTATTTTTCTGCCCCCTTACATTTGTTCTCGTTTTTGTTTTTCAAACAACTCATCGTCATAGCTAGTTTGAGCTCTATTCTGATGCTTCCTGAGCTTTTACTGGCCAGTATATGGGAACTCTGTATGTGGAGAACGAATTTATGCATTGTGAAGATAGGTAAAGGCTGCCAGCCTAGCCAGATAGAATTTTGTAGAAAATTCTTTCATTTGTAAATATTAATATAAGCCACAGGCTTGTTCTCCTAAATGGGAAAAAATGCTGTTAGATGTGGATCTGCAAAAATGTAACAGTGCACTCTGCTGTTACAAAGCTGACAAGTCAATTCTTTGATGTCAAAACTCGGAGCCGATATTTCTGGATGAAAGAATTCTCCCTGTTTTTTTGAGGCCAGAGTTAATGGCTAGAATTTGCATGTATAATTTCTATTATTGCTCTGGTTCCTGACCAGCTGCAAGATCAAAGGGGCTATTAACCACTGAGAGTCTGTTAGCCTGGGAACCAGAAAGAAATGGTGCAATCTGAAATGAATCAGTGGTACTGTTATCAATTTAAGGACAGAAAGAATGAGAGCATTTGTCTTGAGAACATCCAACTCAGCACTGCCTGTATCTAGATGCAAGTAGGATTTTAGAACTGTGTTTTCTCTTAGATATAAGCTAAGAATTAGGAAGATTAGACTAGTTTGTTTTTCTGTGATGTCAGAACTTTTCTACTGTATCATTTTAAGTATTTCTCTGTGATCTCTGAACACCTGATACTTTGTGCCAGTTGGCTGCAGCCCCTCTGACACTAACTTTGACCTCCACATTCACACTTCCCCTCTCCTCAACCAACCCTCCCAGATACTTGAAGCTGTTAACCTGTTCCACCATTTTTCTCTTTTATCTCAATTCTCATTCAGCTGAACTCCACCATCCACTGCCATTATAACTGCTTATCTGTACTCCATTTCATCCCACGTGCCTTCAGTTTTATATTCCATTCCACTCCCCTAGCCTTTGCTAAATTTCTTGCTCAGAGTCTGCCTGTAATGTCACATCATCTGCATACAGCAACTTTGTTGATGGGTCCTCTCGGACCCATCTGCTAATGCAGTCCATCACCAGTATGAACAGCAGTGGGCTCACAGCTGAACCCTGATGCACACCCACTCCCACTGGAAACCCTTCTGAGAGACCAGTGTTCAACTTGAGACATTTTGTCCTTGTACAAAGCCTGCACTAATTCCACCAATGTTTCTTGGACTTCAAACCACTGCAGGACTGCCCAAATCAGCTTTTTTGGTACCTTGCCATGTGCTTTCTCCAAGTCTAGGAATGCCCAGTTGGATTCTTTCCTCATCTCTAGCCTCTTCTCAACTATCTGTCTCACTGCAAACATCAGGTCAATTGTGCTGCATCCTAATCTGAATCCGAACTGCTCATCTCCCATCTGACTTTCTATTAATACTATTCATTTATTAATCACAGTCTCCAGAAATTTCATGAGATGTGACAGGAGTTTGATAACTCTGTACTGCCCACAGTTGTGGATGTCCTCTTTGTTCTTGTACAGTGGCACTAGTATCCTTTTTCTCCAGTTATCTGGGATACACCTTTCTCTCCCCACTGCTATGAGTACCCTCAGGGACCATTTCTCCATATCTCACCCAACATCTACCATATCTGCTATAACCTCATCTGAGCTTGCTGCTTTCCCTGACTTCGTTTTCATTAGTGTTGTTCTCTTTCTTCTTCTATGGTGAGTTGTTCTTCTCTCATCATAGAGCTATGCAAAGAAAAGATCCTGTATATCAGATAACCACTGAATGTTTCAACTAGGTCACTTGTTGGGTTGTGGCTTACTGGTAAAGCACAAAAAATTACAGTCTAAGCAACACAACTGTTGTGTGTATGTTAGGAGGACATCACAAAAATTCTAACCCAAGCCCTCAACTCCCAGAGTTAGGTATTGTCTTTTTTATGGCTAGTTACTGTAATTCGGAGACCCATAACTATGAGTCCCAGAACTATGGGGGGAAAAGTAAGAAAGTGTCAGACAACAGCAAATGATGAGTATAACCGCTTTCCCTTTAAAGTTGCTTTTTCCAGGAGCCAAGCCAATCCTCAAACATATGTACACCAAATCTAAGTTTGCCATACATTGAAGAAAAAAAAAGAAAACAAAAAAAAAATGGTCTGACCAAGTCATACTGGTGCACTGCTACAAGTGTCTGTTCATTTTCTGGACAAGCAGCGCGAATGACAAAAATAATGAGATGAGGCACTAAACCTAGTGAGTCAGTAGGAGACGCTTTTGTCAATAGCTATCCTTGGTGGCGGTCTCTAAATAAAGTCAGTCTGAGCCTTCCCAAAGGAGGGAATACTCTGGAAGTCAATGCTGCATGAAGTTGAATCCCTTAAATAACACCTGTAGAGATTGACTGATCATTTCTGGACAACATTTCTACAAACACATCAGAACTCAACTGACTTTCTAAAATTTACCATAGCCCAGAGCCAAAACTCTGAGTTTCTGTACTTCATCAACACAGCAGGTATCTCAGCAACAACAGGTTCTGTAAACTGAGTCAACCTAATGCTGCATAACAGTATGCATCCTTTTAAGACCAAATGGAATGTAATAAAATCAAGGACTAAAGCTTGCCAGAGTCTCAAAGGAGCTCTAGATTTCACTAAACACTTCCAATATCTCAAAAGAATTCGTAACAGGCTACAGCTAAAGAATGATCTAGGAAATATTTGAACCCATCATATAATATAAAAATGAACAACCCTGACCCGTACCTAGCCTATGACCCACAGGGTAGGAATCTCCAGACACTCATGAGACAACAGCAAAAACAGATGGAACATCAGCTCGATTCTAACCTGCTCCACAGATTTTACAACACTCAACAAGAACAACTGGCGCATCAACGATAATAATTCCCTCAACAAGATCTTAGCACTGAAACCCAGCTTCACTGTCATAAGAAAAAAAGAATATCGGTCTTTTCACAGAGAGCAACTAGGAGACCCGCAGTAGTGGTACTGCTGTAGCGTTGTCGCCTCACAGTAAGATGGTGTTGCGTTCGATTCTCAGCTAGAGCGTCTCTGTGTGGAGGCATGCGTGAATGGGCGTGCCTTCCTTGAAGGTTGTCCGTCAGGGTTGGTAACTCGGCATGTAAAAATCCACTACCAAACATTAGCGGACCGGAGTTCCACGGTGGCGACCCCTAACCGGGATAAGCCGAAAGACGCAACAACAGTCTTCATAGAGAGCAACACAGACCCGTCACCAAGCCACTTCCTGCCAGGGACATTCCCCTATGGATCCCCCTACACTAATTTCTGTAAATTCACAAGTGGAAAAAATGTGTTCAATGGACCCAATTACAAGAAATACTACAACAGCACCTCCTAAAGTAACTGCAACTCTGACATCCTGGTATACTACGGCCAATGCAAGAAATGCCAAGCCTTTTATGTGGGGAAAAAAACTGAAAACCAGGATCTCCTGCCATTATACCAGTATTAGACAGAAAGCTCCCCCACTAGAGCCCTAGCCAGACACACTAATGATAAATCTGGCCACAACAATTTATTTTTTCACATATTGGACAGAATCATTCGCAGGCCCCTGGAAGGTAGCACCAATGATAAGCTAGAAAAAAAAAAGAGCTGGAATGACAAATAAGACTTAACAATGGTAAGGTTCCTGGGTTAAATACATCTCTATGAAACCACCAAAGGAAGAAAACAGGAACTGGATGCACTCAAGTTTATTCTGGTACCTCGGCTTCCACAGCCTTCAAAGGAATAACCTTTACACAACAGATGCATCTTTTTATACAAAATTCCTTAATTAATTGAATAATTATACAATTGCATCATTCACAAGGTTTAAGGATAAAAGGGACCATGCAGAAAAATACTAATGCATAGACAAAAGGGAATATTTATACAAAGACAAAGTGTATTATAATACATAAAACCAAAGTTTTATATGTATACCAATACCCCAGGTCTCAAATAGTCAAGTTAATTTCTAGATTTAAACCTTTTGGTTTCAAGGAACCAAAGTTTAAAATAAACATACTTTCCAATTTTAACAGCTTCTGTAAAAAATTCCCAGTGTTGTAACTATCAGGCCTAGCCAATGCACAAAAGAACAAGGAATCCAACTCCCCATTATGTGAATTATTGAAATGTTCAGAAACTGGACTTTCCATCCTACCATTTCTAATATCACCCATGTGTTCCATAATTCTTAACTTTAACTGACGTTTAGTTTGCCCATTATAATATTTAGGTGGAGTACACTCACAACCAACTATATAAACCACCCCACAAGATTTACAATTAAATGTATCCAAAGCTTGATATTTTATGCCATTTATGCAACTCCCTGTTAAATTCATAACTTTAGAACAAATTCTACATTTACCACATTTAAACATACCTTTTAAGGATGGAATCCCATTCAACGTGTTGGTCCTGACTTTTGATTTAAATTTTAACTTTTCTTTTAAATTTGCATACCTACCATATGAATAACATACTCTATTGGGAAATAAATGACCAATTTCGTCATTATGACAAACAATCAGCCAAAGAAAATCTACTATGTCCTTCAAAATGGGAGAAAAAAGCGAATACTTATTGACTAAGAAAATTCTACTCTCATCATTCAAAAGGAACTTATTCATCCTATTGTCATAAGGTTTGTACATATTCCTTATGAAAGAATCAGGACTAAGCAATCTAACACTGCTATTCTTTATGGAAACCTCAGAATAACCTCTTTCCAAAAGCCTATTTCCAACCATCCTGAATTCAAAATTCAACAAATTAATCTCAGAAGTATGCTCAAGGGTGCATTTAAACTCACCGTAAGGAAGTGCTTCAATCAGATGTTTTGGGTGAGCACTAGTGGCGTGTAAAAAGTTATTAGTTGCAGTAACTTTTCTATATGGTCTATATTGCACTTTGTTATTAGAATCCACATATAATAAAATGTCTAAGAACTGAATAGTGCTTTTATTCAGAACATAAGTGAATTCAAGGCCAAATCTATTCTTATGTAAACTGGCAACAAAACCATCAAATTCCATAATGCTGCCAGTACATACAAAAATCAAATCATCAATATATCTATAATAAAGTACAACATTCTTCTGAAAAAATTCCAACCTATACAGAAAAGTGATTTCAAAAAATGACATAAATAATATCGCATAACTAGGGGCGAAATTGGCACCCATTGCGGTGCCTTCTTTTTGCAAAAATATCTTATCTTCACAACAAAAATAATTATGAGTCAATGCAAATTCTAACAATGAAATAATAAATGAAGTGCGTGGGCCCTCCTCCAAAATGTTATAAATAGCCTCCAAACCAAATCTAGTCCTAATGCTTGTATAAAGGGCCTTAACGTCCACAGTGGCCCAATAAAAATTGTTGTCCCATTGCATATTCTTAACCATGATGCAAAAATCATTTGTGTTCCTAATATGTGAAGAAACATTGACCAATTCTTTCTTAAGAAGACTATCCAACAGTATGCCAATGTGTTCAAGAAAACCACCACAACAGGATACTATAGGGCGACCCGGAGGATCACAGAGATTTTTATGTATCTTGGGTAGGGCATAAAAGCTAGGATCCTTTGGACTAGCAATATAGAGTCTTTTTACATCTTTGCTAGTTAAAAAGCCTAGTCTCTCGCCCCTTGACTTTCTGGATTGCTGGAAGGGGCCATGGATGTATCTGAGTTAGATTCATGTGTAGCTGATTCTGGGCGTTTTATGACAGGTTATGGCAAGCTTGAAGTTCCTAGTTTGCCAACCCATAGTTCCTTTTGTCCACCTAAAAATTCTGCTATTTTGAAAGCTTTTGAGAATGTTCTACTTGGTAAAGTAGAAACTGAATATGGAATGTTTATGAAAAAATATTTTGTATTTAATCTCACTAAAAATGAATGGAGAGCTTTAAAAGCCATGCAATCTGTTTGTGATAAGTATGCTTTCTGCCAGGCAGACAAAGGAGGGAACTGGGTAATTATGGACAGGGCTCACTATTTAAAGATGGTGTTTGATTTATTATCAAATGAACAAGTTTATGTTGAGCTATCGAGTAATCCTGTCTTAGAATTTAATAGAGCCCTTTTAGAATTATTGGAGAGGGGCGAGAGACTAGGCTTTTTAACTAGCAAAGATGTAAAAAGACTCTATATTGCTAGTCCAAAGGATCCTAGCTTTTATGCCCTACCCAAGATACATAAAAATCTCTGTGATCCTCCGGGTCGCCCTATAGTATCCTGTTGTGGTGGTTTTCTTGAACACATTGGCATACTGTTGGATAGTCTTCTTAAGAAAGAATTGGTCAATGTTTCTTCACATATTAGGAACACAAATGATTTTTGCATCAAGGTTAAGAATATGCAATGGGACAACAATTTTTATTGGGCCACTGTGGACGTTAAGGCCCTTTATACAAGCATTAGGACTAGATTTGGTTTGGAGGCTATTTATAACATTTTGGGGGAGGGCCCACGCACTTCATTTATTATTTCATTGTTAGAATTTGCATTGACTCATAATTATTTTTGTTGTGAAGATAAGATATTTTTGCAAAAAGAAGGCACCGCAATGGGTGCCAATTTCGCCCCTAGTTATGCGATATTATTTATGTCATTTTCTGTATAGGTTGGAATTTTTTCAGAAGAATGTTGTACTTTATTATAGATATATTGATGATTTGATTTTTGTATGTACTGGCAGCATTATGGAATTTGATGGTTTTGTTGCCAGTTTACATAAGAATAGATTTGGCCTTGAATTTACTTATGTTCTGAATAAAAGCACTATTCAGTTCTTAGACATTTTATTATATGTGGATTCTAATATGTGGATTCTAATAACAAAGTGCAATATAGACCATATAGAAAAGTTACTGCAACTAATAACTTTTTACACGCCACTAGCGCTCACCCAAAACATCTGATTGAAGCACTTCCTTACGGTGAGTTTAAACGCACCCTTGAGCATACTTCTGAGATTAATTTGTTGAATTTTGAATTCAGGATGGTTGGAAATAGGCTTTTGGAAAGAGGTTATTCTGAGGTTTCCATAAAGAATAGCAGTGATAGATTGCTTAGTCCTGATTCTTTCATAAGGAATATGTACAAAACTTATGACAATAGGGTGAATAAGTTCCTTTTGAATGATGAGAGTAGAATTTTCTTAGTCAATAAGTATTCGCTTTTTTCTCCCATTTTGAAGGACATAGTAGATTTTCTTTGGCCGATTGTTTGTCATAATGACGAAATCGGTCATTTATTTCCCAATAGAGTATGTTATTCATATGGTAGGTATGCAAATTTAAAAGAAAAGTTAAAATTTAAATCAAAAGTCAGGACCAACACGTTGAATGGGATTCCATCCTTAAAAGGTATGTTTAAATGTGGTAAATGTAGAATTTGTTCTAAAGTTATGAATTTAACAGGGAGTTGCATAAATGGCATAAAATATCAAGCTTTGGATACATTTAATTGTAAATCTTGTGGGGTGGTTTATATAGTTGGTTGTGGGTGTACTCCACCTAAATATTATATTGGGCAAACTAAACGTCAGTTAAAGTTAAGAATTATGGAACACATGGGTGATATTAGAAATGGTAGGATGGAAAGTCCAGTTTCTGAACATTTCAATAATTCACATAATGGGGAGTTGGATTCCTTGTTCTTTTGTGCATTGGCTAGGCCTGATAGTTACAACACTGGGAAATTTTTACAGAAGCTGTTAAAATTGGAAAGTATGTTTATTTTAAACTTTGGTACCTTGAAACCAAAAGGTTTAAATCTAGAAATTAACTTGACTATTTGAGACCTGGGGTATTGGTATACATATAAAACTTTGGTTTTATGTATTATAATACACTTTGTCTTTGTATAAATATTCCCTTTTGTCTATGCATTAGTATTTTTCTGCATGGTCCCTTTTATTCTTAAACCTTGTGAATGATGCAATTGTATAATTATTCAATTAATTAATTAAGGAATTTTGTATAAAAAGATGCATCTGTTGTGTAAAGGTTATTCCTTTGAAGGCTGTGGAAGCCGAGGTACCAGAATAAACTTGAGTGCATCCAGTTCCTGTTTTCTTCCTTTGGTGGTTTCGTAATTATTAGATGTTGGTTTTTTATATTAAATACATCTCTTTTTGATTAACTGTATCTTGAACCTCAGGAAAACGGACCACTATCTGTCTACTAATTTGCTTGCCTTAATCCACAAATGACAGAGCATTTTTTATAGTTTGGTTTTACCTGGATTGTTGGTGTTTCTAGCCTGGATTCTGCATGATATATGGCCATTAATTTGTCTTTTTTTTGTGCATGCTGTTTTTCTGGATTTTGGTTATATAGCAGCCTTCTTTAATTAAAATTTTGTTTTACATTTGCAGATCTGAAGAAGTCTCCAGCAAAAGGAACCATAACGATCAGAATGGAACTCAGATGCCATCTTTTTATTTTCTTTTAAAATATGGATTTTCAGTTAAAAGATTCTAATTAATCTCCAAATGTCAGGAGTATTGTTAGCTAAACATAACATACCTATGACCAGTTTTGGTTGGTAGTATTGTTTTGGGCATTTCTCTGAACAGAAGTTACAACTGTTACATTTTAGGTGCAGAAAGTGTTGCAATAAGTTCAAGTGGATTCTGATGGTGGGTGGGTTTTCCACAGAGGGTGGTTCCTCTTGTTCCCTCCAAAAAAGGGAATGCCCATAGCGACAGTTCTGCTGTTTCTCTCAAGAAAACGGACTGCCATGGGGGGGGGTCCCCCCTTGTTCCCTTCCAAAAAAGGAAACTCCTATAGGGACGGTTCCTGTGGTTCTCCCCAAAAAAGGAAATGCCAATAGGATGATCCTCAGTGGTACATGCCCACAAATGTCTGTAATAAAACGAACACAGCTGAACCTTCCAGACTCATAACAGCATTCATCTGCCTCCAATAAAGACAAAATGATGAAGAACTGGCTTTTGAGTCCTATTTTTATATTATTTTGTCTTTGCTTTCATTCATGTTTTTTTCCATTTCTCTTTATTTGATTTATGGATTGCCTGTGTGTTTATTTACTGACTGCAATTTATTCAAGGGTCCAAGAATTAACTATCAATCTCTACAGGCAGAATATGTTTTTTAAGGGATTCAACATCATGCAGCATTGACTTCCACAGGATTCCCTCCATTGGGAAAAATCAGACTTACTACCAGTT
Source organism: Protopterus annectens (assembly GCF_019279795.1). NCBI lineage: Eukaryota > Metazoa > Chordata > Ceratodontiformes > Protopteridae > Protopterus > Protopterus annectens. Next base: position 1,317,916,518 of record NC_056726.1, on the reverse strand, counting down.
TATTTACAAACAGCCACTGCGGAGCCCTACTCACAAAAGAAGTGTTTCCTACTAACTCACTAGTAGTTTTATTACTGGAGAAAAGGAAATGCTCTCAGAAAAAGGCAAAGCAATCTCAGACTTGGTATAGCTAAGTATGCATTTTTGCTCATTCAGTCTTGTTATTTCATGGCTTCAGTTACAAGTCTTGGAACATCAAACGATAACTTTTTTTTGCTTTATTCTGAGAGATTTAACTTATGCATCCAAAAAAACTCATGAATACAGAAATAGTGGAGCAGTGATCAGATCTGGGCATTACGGCTCAAAAACTGCACATTACAGCTATTGTTCTACATATAAAGTATTACAACATTTCCTCAGATAAGCACTATGGCCCGCACTTGCCTAGACAATACAGACATTCGCTCTGGTCAAAACCATCCGGGGTCTTTACTGATGTGGCAACTGTACTGATACAAGAAATGCAGTATTTCCATCTTACCATAGCTCACTTCTGATGAGACTTTCCTTGACAGCAGGGGTAAAAATAAACCACAGTTCAACTTCTGCTTTGCACAGCAGTAAACTATGGCCAGCTGAAAATCTGGCAGTTACAACAGAAGAAAATAAGAATCACAATTTTAGGGTAAAAATGTCTACATACATACACACACACACACGTACGGATCTACTGTATTTGGTCAAATTCCACTTGGTCGAAAATTATTTCAGGCTGCCCACTTCACTGAAAGCACATTTGGTCAAATTTCATTTACTCAAAAATGAAATATAGCCCCTGCCCCATTGCAGTGCGACCCTGGAGTGAGAATAATAAGGGGGGGCATAGCCCCCCCCTTACATAATTTTAGCATATGCACTGTTATATAAAGGTGTATCCATTAAAAATACATTGATACATATGTTCGGTAAAAACTATTTGCAAAATGTGTGGGGGCTGTGCCCCCCACACCCCCCTTACTTATTATTCTCACTGCAGTGGGGCAGGGGCTACATTTCATTTTCGACCAAATGTGCTTTCAGTCAAATGAGCTTTCAATGAAGTGGGCTGCCTGAAATCATTTTCGACCAAGTGTAATTCGACCAAATACAGTAGAACCGTATGTACATATATACAGATATCATACATACACACACATATATACACACATACATACACACACACAAATACACAAAATAAACCACAGTTCAACTTCTGCTTTGCACAGCAGTAAACTATGGTCAGCTGAAAAACTGGCAGTTAAACAGAAGAAAATAAGAATCACAATTTTAGGGTAAAAATGTCTATACACACACACACACACATTTGTACATATATACACTCATACATACACACACACACAAATACACAAAATATATATTTACATATATACGTATATTTATATACACACACATCTATACAAATATACAGACTCCTACATGCATACATACACATGTGGCTCCATACTCAACACTTCTCAAATAATATTACTCAAATGAATATTAGGTTTAACTTCTCAATGTAAAATTGCTGAGAACTTTGACAAAAGTAATAAAAATAGGCTGACACTTCAGAGGGCAACAAGACTATACAAGGAGTAAATAAGAAATGCGGAAGATTACGATCCTGTCACCAAGGCATAACAAAGATGATGATGTCCTCAAAAAGTGGATTTGATAGATTCACTGAGTGAGAAGCTTGAGACGCAAATTTCATTAATACATTTTAAGAAAGCAACAACTTGGGTTATGGTCAGTGACTAAACCATAATTCTTTGTAATATACAATGAGCTTTTACTGTTTGAAATGGGTCACAGATAAGTTAAAAAAAATGTGCAGGAGTTCAAAATGTGTAACAGCTTTACAATACCATACAAACAGTGGCCAAATTCCACCTCTTAAAAGCTATTAAACACTTTGCACTGCTACAGTTTGTATGGTTTTTAGCTTTAATTTCTCCAATGGCAACATGAAGAGTGCTATGTGTTTTTCAAAGTTGCCTGTAAAATTCCAGTGCAGCACTTTGACAACAATCTGTGTGACAGCATTAGTCTGTCTACAAACAAGGTTCATACACATGAAACTCGCTATAAACAAGCTTCCATTTTATTTTACGTGATTTCAGAGCAAAATCAGCATGCACCATGTATTACAATATTTTTCTTATACTACAGCAGATTACCAGTACAAGGCATAAGGTTGGAAAAAATGGAGCCTCAGGTGTCAAAAAGCTGGCATGAGAATCTCCCTTAATTTTGCACCACATTTATTAAAATAAAATGCCAAACAGGTAAAGGAAAGTAGTGGGGCAGCCTGGAACTGCAAACGGGGCTTGCCTGGACTCTTGACTTATTTCTATATCATTTTCCAGTTACTCTAAGACATCCGCTACACTCACGAACAAAAGTACCCAACTGGTAAAAAGCATAAAATAGTATTTACTTAGACTCTCAGGAATAAAATCCCAAGAAGTAGGATTAAGTAATTATGCAGTAAGATTATGCAGTGTCATCAGTTTCTCAGAAAAAGCAGCAAAGTAGACAAGGCCGCACAGACAGGGATAGGCACAAGGCCTGTAAATAGGAAGTCACATTTACAAACTGCTATCATAATGTGCTATTAAACAAACCTAAAGTAATAGTTTCAAACTACTGTTAAAACAAAGGTCAACAAGAGACCAAAGTCAAAAAACCTTCCTGTCCGTCTTCTTTTCCTACTGGTATTTATCAGTTCCTGTGGCCGTCACCTGACCTTCACTAGTTCAGTATACTGCATAATAATCTGCCGTGCTTCTTCACACTGCTGAACTCTGCACAGCCCTGGACTCTGGGTACAAAATACAGGATTAGAATTTGCATATTCATACTACAGCCATCTTACACTCCTGCCCCAAACATCCTCAACCAGATTTGGCTCTATCTACAAGTGTAATCAGTCAGTACCACCTACCTGCATCCTGGCTAAAGCCATTCTATTGGAGGAACAATTTTTTTCTGAACTTTTCCTAACAGAAACAGGAGTACTCTTATCTTAGTTGCTGTACAGTTAACCATGTACAGCAACTCAGTAGAAACATTGGCAAAAAAGCCACACTCACCACTTTCTGCAGCACACCATTCCTGGACTATGCTAAATATAGCAACAACTATCAGCAGCGCTTTGTGTGAACAGCTCTGACAACTCCAGTATGGCTGGGTCTTTCTTGTAGTTTGTACTAAATGGTTTGTCTATGTGAGCTTTTTGCTCTTTGGTTAGACACTATTTGGGATATTTTGCAATCACCATGTTGACTTGCTTTTGAGTTCAGTTTCCAGTGTATGACTGAAATGACCGACTTATGCTGCACATACAAGCTCAGAAAAAGTGGTTAACATGGCATATCTACAGCTCATGGGGTATGGCTTGACTGACTAGAATGCACCACTGAAGACTTTAAAGTCACAGGCATTCAGAAGCCATGTACAGATATGTCTCCTTAAGAGATATCTGCATGTATCACGTGGGTCTCCACTTGGAGGTTTAATGCATTACTTCTTGAAGATTCTAGCTCGGCTTTCTTGCATTTTATTTATTTATTTTTTTATAAATGGTTTGTGTGACCTTTTCAAATTTTGGTTTGGACATTTATTTAAAAGACAAGAATGTTCAGGCAAGATAGCAGGTGTGTTACCATTTTTATTCATAACTCCCTCTCTGACACAAGGGTGGACAGTCATCAATGACTCGTGAAACAAAACTTCTATCAGTAACCATAAACATGAATTCATGACACTTCACCATACCTTGAGTGTCTTCAAGGAAGGTAGTAATAAGTATGCATAGGTGCATCTCTGAGGTCTAATCTGCTTGGTCACCTGATTCATTCCGTTCTGTACTACAACAGTGTTTCTATTACTCCTATTAAAGCTATGCCCTTGTAGTATCATTGCCACAGCTCTGGCTTCCTTCTATTACGCCATATACCACTATTTAATAATCCACACTTCCATGACCAAGAGCAGGATTACTTGACAACTATGGCTGGCTTTACCAAAAGGCAAACTTGGTAATTAAGCAGAGCAGCTGCTCTAGTTAATGATATACTGTTATGGTTTGAACAATGCTGTAAAACAGAGGGGCATTAGGAGATAAAAGAGACAAAGAAGTTACGTACTCACCATAATATTCCATCTGTGTTGTCCATTTTCATTCTTCCTTAACAGTTGGATCTGGATCTGACTCTACCTCTTTTTACGGCTTGTGGATACTGAAAACTCTTGAGCTCCTCCTTTAACCATAATGCTCTAGTCCCTTATCGTACCTCAGATCTTGTTTGCTAAGCTTATAGTTTTATACAACTTTAAAAACAGCACTAGGATGCAAAACCATTACCTGAGCTCAAAAGCAGGAACATTGGTTCCTTTATTTTCTCATTTTCCAGAAGTCAGAAACCTAACGTTAGGGACTGGAGGGAAGGGAGTTGAGGAAGAATGAAAATGTATAACACAGATGGAATATTATGGTGAGTAACTTCTTTATCTGATGATGTCAATTTTTATTCGTTCCTCAACAACTGGGACAGAATCCCCAGCTACCTGTATCCCAGGAGGATTCTAAGGAAGGATATTCCTGAGCACTTTTGAGCCAAAGTCTTCTCTTCCCCTTGAGACCAGATCCAATTTGTAATGAGTAATAAAGGTATGAGGATTAGCCCAGGTTGCAGCCACACAGACATCTTCCATGGAAGACCTAGATAAAAATACTGATGAAGTTGCCATAGACCTGGTTGAATGGGCTCTTAAAGGTTTTGACAAAGGCAAACCCAATTTGTTACAGACAAAGGAAATGCAATCAGTTAATCATTTGGCTGTAGTTACTTTGGTAACTGGCTTGCCCAATTTCAGTTCCACAAATGAAACAATTGTTCTATTTTTCTTAAATTCTTTGTTCTATGCAAATATAAACACAACTGTGAATGTCCAACAGATGTAACATATATTTCTCTTTTGTTCATGAAATCTGTAAAGAAAACTAGAAGATTAATGGACTGATTCATGTTGGATTCTGACACCACCTTAGAAAGAAAGGATGAGTTGGGTTCATAATGCTACCCTAACTTTATGGAAAATTAATCAAGGAGGCTTAGAAGGCAAGGCTTGAAGCTCAGTGTCTTTCGAGCAGATTATAGCTACCAAACAGATAGTTTTCCCGGTTAAAAATTTTAGTTCACACTTTGCTGACGGTTCAAATGGAAATTGAGTTAAAGCTTGTAAAACTGAAGTCAAATCCCATGGCAGAGATGGATCTTTAAAAGGGATCTCAGAAGAAAAGTACCACTTAAAAAGGCCTTACAAAGTTTTGAAGAAGCTAAGGTGGAATTGGTAACTCCTGTATGAAAATTAGAAATCAAATGTCACAAAAACAGTCTGTACTGCATAAATGGAGTGAAGAAGCAGTAGTAGAATTCAGACTCAAAAATCCAATGCCAAATGACAAAAAACAACGTTTATTGCAAAGCTTTCTGGTCATAAACACCCTTCCTCAGTGCTACTATCGTAGCTTTGCAATAATTTTTTTTTTTTGTCTTTTGGCATTGGATCCTTGGGTCTGAATTCTACTACTCCTTCTTCACTCCATTTATTGCAGTACAGATGTTTTTTGTGACATTTGATTTCTAATTTTCATACAGGAGTTACCAATTCAACCTTAGCTTCTTCAAAACTTTGTAAGGCCTTTTTAAGGGGAACTTTTCTTTTGAGATCCCTTTTAAAGATCCCTGAGTCTGAAAATTAGAAATGGCAGCTGGTTGTACTTTAATAGTAAAGAGCTAGCCCCTTCATTAAAAACTGTAGCCAAAAACCCAAGAACTTTATGTACCGATGATGAAAAAGGGTCAATGCCGTTCTGTTGTGCCCAAAAACAAATTCTTTTCCATTTACTTTTGTAAATCTTCCTACTGGAAGCTTTATAGCAGGATAAAAGAATGTGATGGACAGGAGCGGAGAGTCTGGGTTGTCTAGTTATCAATGTAGGTGGAGAAACAATGTAGTCAGCTTTAGGCCTAAAATGTCCAGGTGAATCAAGCCTGTCGAGTGGGATAGGAGGTCTGGAATTAGATTCAGAATCTGTGGATGGCGAATTAGATGAGGCCAAAGAAAGGGGAACCACATCTGATAAGGCCAATAAGGGGCAATAAGGATGACTTTGCTCTTTAACTGAGATGTTTTCTGGAGAAACCTGGGGATTAGAGGGGTTGGGGGGTAAGCAGAGAAGAGATCGGAGGGCCAACTGTGAAGAACAGCATCTCTCAGTGATTCTCTCGGTTTAGGGATCAGGGCAAAAAATCTGCTGTACTTGTTGAGGACAGATGCGAAGAGGTCACAGCAAGGTTGGCCCCATTAGTGGAATATCTTTTCCGCAACTCTCATGTTGACAGTGAAGCAACAAAATGGACATGCTCAACTTGTCTATCACGTTGGATTTCTCCGGAATGTGCGTTGCTATCAGAAATCAATTGGATGAGATCACACATTGCCACACTCAGAGCTTCTCAACACAGGGGGCAATATCTGGTTCCTCCTCCTTTGTTGATGCACCAGACCACTGACACATTGCCCATCTGAATAGCAATAGTCCCTGAAGGGAGAGAGTTTGAAAAGCTTGCAACACTAGGAGTACTGCTATCATTTCCAAGACACTAGTATGAGTGATGACCTCTTCAGGGGACCAGGTGCCTTGAACAGTCTCTCCCAAGAAGTGTCCCCACCCAATTTGGGAATTGTCTGTGGTCACTATGGCTGTGGGCTGAGGAAGAATGAAGGGACAGCCTTGTAATATCTGATCGAACTCTCCACTAGAGGTATTTTTTGCAAGCTGGGTAGACATGGGTTAGTGCAAAATGGACCACTGAGTTGCTAGACTCCAGTGAAGAATTCTCATATGGTATCTTGCTAACAGGACCAGAACTACTGCAGTGGACACTGACCCCAATGCTTGTAGTATCAATCAAGCTGATAGAGAAGAATTCTGAATGACCTTTTTGACATGAAATAGAATAGCTTGTACTCTCTGTAAGGGAAGGGAGGTTGTCACTGATATCATGTTGAACAAGGACCCTATGAAATCTAATGTCTGAGATGGTTCTAGATGAGGTTTGTTGTGATTGATGGTAATTCCTAGATGAGAGCAAAGCTGGAGCACATGCTCTCATGCTTTTCTCAGACGATGCCTGGTCAGAGCGGTTATGAGCCAGTCGTCCAAGTATGGGAACACCCGGAAACCCTGCAGTCTCAAGTGACCTGCTACTATTGCCATGCATTTGGTGAACACCATGGGGGCTGTGGTGAGGTCAAAGGGCAGAACTCTGAATTGATGATGACTGTCTCCCAGCCTGAAGCGTAGGTATCTTCTGGATAGTCTGCCCATTTTTCTGTCATAGTATGCATCCTGAAGATCTACTAAGCACATCCAGTTGCCCTTGTGTAGGAAGGGCAAAATGGTCAGAAATTTGACCATTTGGAACTTTGTATACTGAACTGATTTGTTCAGATTGCTGAGATCCAAAGATGGTCTCAGTCCCCTGTTTTCTTTGGCACTAAAAACAATCTTGAGTACAGACTCTTTCTGGTCTAAGTGACCTCTTGGATAACTCTCTTTTCTAGCAGCTTTTTTATTTCTAGTGCTGCTGTTTTCCTCTGACTGGGTGGAATATCTGGAGTTCTGTTTGCTGTTAAGGGGGGAGGTAGGCAAAAGGGTATTATATAACCTCTGGAAATAATCCTCTGCACTCATGTACCTCTTGTAATGTCTAGCCAGGCTCTCTGGTGCAGGGATAGATGAGCCCCAAATGCCTCCAGATCCAGTGCTGGTAGGGTCTCTGTCTGAGAAAGAATCTCTGGACCCCTGGCTCTGTGGGCCTCCTCTGCCACATGGGTGGCATCTTCCATTAGAGTTCCCTCCTCTGTCCCTGGAGAAACTACTTCCATGTGGATCATGGAAAGGACCCTGTGACTTTGAGCCACATGTTTTGACCACCTTGTTGATTTCTAGAGAAGGTTCTTTGAAGAGTCAAAAAAACATACGTCCACTACAGACAGGGTCTTACCATCTTGTTCACACCTGAAGAGTCTCTAACTTTAGGATCAAACAAAAAAACTTCTGTCAAAAGGAGCACCAACAAAGGAGGACTTGAAAGGCTCTGCAAAATCACAAAGGCACATGCAAGCATGTCTCCTAATGGAAATACCAGAAATCACTGCCCTTGAGGTACCTTCAGCTGCATGTGAGATAAGCCTCATGGACAAATTTGAGATGGACTGTGGGGTAGCCAACTTTGAGGCAATAGAGCTCTCTGCCTTAAAAATAATGGTGCCAGAAACAGATTTGGAAAGTTTTTTAATCACAGTCCTCTGAGGTCTGGTGAAATGTGCCAAATAATTCGGTGACCTGAATGCAAAGGTCACTGACGCATATACATGCTGTCCAAAGCCCTGGACTCCCTGTTAAGGGGCTGGACAGAGAACTCTGTTCCATGAGTTCCTTCTTTGTGGCTGCTGCTATGACCATGGCATCTACTAATACTCCTTTGCTCCAGAATTCTCTTCCTTTCTGTGATGCCAGGATCCTGTCTAGTATCTTGGGGATTGGCTCAACAACGTTGAGTTCCTTTGCCTACAGATCAAACCAATGAGCTCAATGGTGGGCGGAGTCAGCCAGGAGATAGATGGGCCAGACCCAAAGCTGTCCAGGAATATGGATTCTTCTTGGGAAGGGTCATCAGTAGACCAACCACCCATTTGCTTGAGGATCTCAAAGGGGTCCAGAGAAGTAAATAGTGCGGGAAGAAATAGTCAGGGAATTGTTATGGCTAGGCTTGTATCGGCCCTAGGGCCAATAGCCTAGGACCAACCTATGAACATATGTCTCTAAAGGAGACGTCATCAGGTGGTGATTTCTGGGACTCTTCCCCCTCATCAAAATCAGTATCCTCTGTGACCAAATCTTGAGGAGAGTTTAAGTGTCTCCTCTTGCACATTCTCTTCCTAGGGACTTTTGTGGGATGTTCTAGAGAAGTATCAGAAGATGCAAGTATACCCTGCTGGGTAGACTGGAAACTTTGGGCTGGCTGCCCCTGTGGAGTAGAATGTTGAGTCTCAAGGCACAGAGGCATATGGGACTCAGAAGGAAGATCCGATGGGGGTGGAATGATCTGTCCTCTAGAATGAGAGAACACTCACTTCACCACCTCAAAGGCAGGATGTTCTGGGGAGGAGGAGGCCGACGGAACAAAGTGCTTCCAGAACACTGACTGTTTCTGACCAGAAGGCATTCCACCTGAGGCAGGGTCAGAGCGGACCTGTCCAATCCCAAGGCTCTGAGGAGTAGAGACTGCTCCAACAACTTTGGAGTCAACTCTAACACCTTGGATCTGATAACATTGCTATGGCTCAGAGAGTCATCCGGCTCCAACATAGTCAGTCAGTCCACTCAGAGAAGGTATCAGAGCAGAAGATGCGACAGTCTTCAGATCAGTTGCAGACAGTCCACGAAAACACAGATCCAAGGACTCCAAATCCAAAGGTCGGATCAGAGTAGGAACCAGGATGGGTGGAGCAGTACGGGAAAAGGTCTCCAGACCCGAAGGGGTTGTAGCTGGGAGAACTCCCATATGTATCAGTGCCAAGAGAAACTTCATCAGTCTATCCACAACTGCTTCCATCAGTCTCCCGAAGGAATTAGAAGAGAAGGCCACTGAAGGGCGTCTAGACTGGTGGCGTCTCTCTTAAAAGGGCAAAGGCAGCTGAGAGGGTACAGGGTCTAGAAAGGATGCATACCTGGTCCAAGAGAGCGGTTTCTGCTGCAAAATTATCAAATCCAATGAAGCAGATCACGTATCCAAGGTAGTTAGACCTGTGGACTTGGTCCTTGTTTCCTGACCATTTCAACTTTTGCGGGCTGGCTTTGTAGTTGGATCAGAAGATGGAGTGGAGGATCCAGAAGGATCCAATGGATGCTTTCTGGACTCCTTTTTGTCAGGTTTGGGGGTCTGAGCTCCAGATAAGGATTCAGAAAAGGTTGTAGGTAGAAGACCTTTCAATAACAACTTATGTTTCTAGTCAGTTAAGGCCCAAGGATTAAAAGCTTTGCAAATATTGCATGACATCTTTAAGTTTGCAGGGCCAAAGCAATAAACACAAGAGTCTTGGGCATCTGACAGGGATCTTATGCCCACATACTTCGCACTTCTTAAAAATGGAAGGTTTTTCAGTTCTCAAAAAAAAAAATTACACTTTTTTTGTTTTGTTTTTTTTAAATTTAGGAAAGAAAGAAAAGAGAAAAATTACCAACTATGGTAATTAAAGAAATTACTACAAGGGTAATGGTAAAGGAAGAAATAATACCAGCAATGGTAAATTACCCTAAGACAAGTGTAGGATAAGGGAGGAATAAAAGAGCTACATAGCAAAAAAGGTATAAAGATACCAATCAAAATAAAGAATCTGTTTATTTATCCACCAGAAAAACACTAAAGCTTGAGAGCGAACAGAGACCACATCTGTATGCAAAGGCAGTAAATGGCATCTGAAGTATGATATGGGAACTACAGTATTATGGGTAAGGGAGGAGCTTGAGAGATTTCAGTATCTACAAGCTATAAAAAGAGGCAGAGTCTGATAAGAACCCAGTTGTTGAGGAATGAATAAACACTGACATCAGAATTTAAAGTATTAATGAATGTGCATCACTTGGGCACATACAATGTCGTCACCAATAAGGATATATAATACAGTGGGGTGCTAGGAAACTCTGGCTTGAGCCAGACAATTACCAGGCGACTTCACAATTGCTGGCATCCTAGCCAATCACCTAAGTGACCACCTCCCAATATTTACAGCGTCACATAGTAATTAAATACCACATTAAACAAGTGATAAACGTACAAGGTATTTTGAATGATTACATGGAAAAAGGTTTGCAATTTTACAGCTCATCAGAGCTAGATCATGGCCTGCATAAAACAGCTTTATTATTCACCATTAGACATATTAGGCAAATATGCACCCCCTAGACTAGTGCAAAGAGCTCAAGAGCAGAAAACTATTTCCCTCCTCAGTTTGTGGAGGTTTATAATCTGACTGACTTATGCAACTGAATTATATGTACAGGTTAATCATAACGGACAGGTTGTCTGCCCATAGCAATGGATTTGCACATGCTGTAGGAAGTACTTGCTTATTGAACATTCATTAATTCCATTAACTAACAGTATTACTGAAGGACTTTAATCCTCATTTATTTATCGGAAAATAAAATTTATGAGACATGGGAAAATAGAAGGCAAAATCTGGGACATTTAAAGCATGTGACACTCAGAGAATGTTCACAGCAACAGTTGAATTAGGTACAATAAAGCATCAGGTCCGAATTGCATGAGAATAGTTTTATCTATCTTTAATGTCAACAAAAACATTTTAGAATGTGCACTAATAGACTAAATAGCAACCACCTCACAGTCCAGTCAACATAACCTCAGTAAAACTATGCTTTCCGTATAGTTAATTTACAATTGGAAACTGCTCAGAAGTTTAGTTTCTAAAACAGCTTTGCTTATCTAAGAAGCTGGAATCACACATTATGGTACAAAGGACTACGTTAAAATGAGGTAACAGTATTAACTAAAAATCAGTACATTATTTATAAACAGGTACTCTACGCATTTGATCAGCTTTCATTACACATTAATTTGGTCGTGGGTGGTATTTGAGTTGGAGTTGCTACTGCTCATGGGGGGATGTTCAACAGTTATCACTGAAGTCTCTGATAACTGAATGAGACTTGGTTTAGAAGACCTCAAATGAGTACAAGAGCATTCAAAGTATGTGGAAAACAGAGATAAGGTTAACAAACAAAGCTGCTATAACCACTGCAGAAAAATAATTTATGAAACTCACCCAAATTCTGGTTGACTGTAAGCTAACTGTAAACTGCATGCTTAATAAAAATAAAGTACAAAGATAACCCCTTACAATGTATACACATACTGCTAAAACCTTTGAGAATTATTTCTCTACAACTGTAGACTAACTGCCAGGTCAACTTGCCTGTACAGATGCAGCTCAAAATCAGATAAACTGCACATGGAAATTCAATTTAGTACCACCTGAATGGAACACAGTGAAAAAAGGATTGATCTGTACAAAAAAAGCCATTAATCAACATCTACTTATTCCCTGCTACCAGCCTACACAAGGATAATTGTACTATTTAGTACATATCCTTGGACAATATCTAAAAACAACAACATACAGGAAAGGCAAATGTGCAAATGTCTCGCTGGTATGGAAAACAGCATACTAAAGTGGATAACTATAAGCCGATACGCATAACTAAGCAGATTCACCAAGATTTCTGAAAAAGTTTCTCAGTTCCAAATAAAGAATGACAGAAAAAAAATGTTTTCACACACATACAGCATGGTTTTAGAAGTGGCTAAGGCGCATACTTGGCCACTCTCAAGAAGATTACATTAAGAAACATTATTACAAATGACAGAAACTAGCTGCAATCATTTTGAACTTCTCTTACACTACTTTTAACACAGTAGACCATTCCAAGTTACTATGTATGCTCAAGATCACAAGTGTTTCAGCAAGAAAATGGTAGGTTCAGGAGATAACTCAAACTGCACTAATGTCACAGCTTGTCAGCAAGCCATTTCATCTTCATGTACAGTGATATAACTTGTGCACTAAAGTCATCCATCCTGTGTTCACCACATTTTTCATAAAACACTAATGACATAAAACTTCACACTGGTATACCTGTATAATCATACAACATGCAGATAATACCTTGACATATTACGCAAATGATCTTTAGCAAGATCATGATGAAAGTCATACTGGGCTAGGCCCAGAAGACGGACAACTAAACGAGCAAGCCATTCTTTGGTAAACACAGTTCAGACAGCAGTAATACCTCAAATATAACCTTACATCCTCCTCTTCCATACAAGATAACTTAACTCCTACGCTTTTTGCTACTGCTGATGATATTTTCTCCATAATTATTTTTATCACCTGTTGATATTGGTATAATATACGTCTTTATATCTCTCTGAATTCATGTGGCAGCCAACAAAATTCCTGCTTTTATGTATATATCCTGTATATATTACTGTACCCGCTTATCTAACACTGCATCTACTTTTGTACCAATTGTTGAATATTTTCTGTATCTATGTCCTTCTTGGAGGTTTTCACCCCAGGCCTCCACTGAAAATGGGCTCTTTTAGGCCCAGTGGACTTTCCTGGTAAACAAATGCAAAAAATAAATAAAATAAATATATATACTGGCTACAAAATGAAACAAAGAAATAGATACCTAAGAAAAGATATGCAACGTAATCGATTCTAAACTTAGCCAATTAAAGAAAATACTTAAAAGCAGCAACACAAAGCTTTGTTTACAGCTGACAGTGGAAAGACACATTTACAACCACTGAGGTTATTAGTGCCCCTCTACTCATCACTCATCAGACCCATCATAGAGTACAATGCCCCATTTGGGATGTACCTCACAAGACACTTCCAACAGTTTGAAAGACCACAAAAGCACCCCACCAAGAGGATTACTGGCCTCAAACATATGTCCTATGCAGCCCGACTGAAAAAAACTCCGGCTGTACTAAGTGGCATATCACTTACTCAGAGGTGATCCCTGCCTGACTTACAAAGCCATGTCCAACTCAGAATTGATGGACATGCTCCACCTAAAGAAATCCAAGTCACTGCCAGCCACACGCTCTAGTGAGCTAAACCTCGCCACAACAATAAATAGAACATGCTGGAGGGATAGATTCCTGTCACAGAGACTCCCCATGCTTTGGAACAAAATTCCTAACTACATTAGGCAGAGCCCCTCACTAACACTCTTCAAGAGAAGCCTTGATGAGTGGATGGGTAACAGAAAATACACCCCTGGGATCACTTCATTGGCTCTGCTTGACAGAGGCTCAGTTAATTAATTAATGGGGCGGCGAAAGCAGACACACACTGGCTAGGTTTATAAATGCCCTCTGGCAGCCTAGTATCTACCTATGAACTGGTACAGTTCAGTGGTTCTAAGTAAACTAACAAAAAAAATCCATTACAACTTGGTAATATTTAACAGGACATGTATAGACTTACAGCATAGCCACCTGTAGTCTTCCATCACTATCTTTCACTGCGAGACAGCAGGTTTAAATATCATAAATTTCTTTATTGTTACACTGTCCACACAAGCAACAGTGCCCACAGCTCCATGACAGAGTGATGAACCCATATGCCCCAGACTGCTTCAGAGTGATTACTGGCTTGGGTGATGAAGGAGCTGAGCAAGGGATGGTGGGAGTAAGCAGTAAACATCCTCTTGGCTATCATGGGGGTGGGAAATGGTTTCAACGCTAAAATGCCGATACCTACTAGAGACAGACGTGAATGTCATTTAGCACAGCTGGCCAGTGACTCCTTTAGGTTCAGACAAGCAACATTCACGAAGCCTAGGCAGGAAAGTGAACACAGAGGGAAGGCAGAACAGGTCCTCATGTCAGTCACTGCAGGAAGGGGTAGTTTACAAAGCAGCAAATACTACTCATGGAAGCCTGTATGATGGCCGCACCACGAATAACGATTGTCCCACTAATGGGAACTGAATAGGCAGTTGTGATAGCAGCTAGGAGGTTAGCAGGCATGAAGGATGGCAATACTTGCTACAATGGTACTTACCAGCAAGAAAACTCAGACACCTTAGAAAACTTGGTAACAATTCCCAAACAAATAATAAAATGAGGCCTGATCTGCAGTGCAGGGACTTCCTGCATACTGGAACATTTTGTTAACAGATCAGAAAATTCACCCTACCTTGAATGTCTTCAGGAAAAAGTACAGTTGTGTACACTTACCATAAATGTAGACGTTTGAGTGTATTCACTGTTGCAATCGTTACATTTGGGTTATCTGCTTGCAGTAGCCCTCAGTTGGCCTGATTATTGCAGTAGCCTTCAGTTGGCCTGATTAACAAAGTCTTGGGTCCTGCGTCAGTTGCTGTCCCTTCTTCCATGACGTCAGGGGTATAAAACATGCAGCCGATGCCATTACATCAGTTTTTCTTGCCCCAGATGTCAGGTGCCCTCCTAATGGGAAGCAATTAAATTTATGATACAAGGATATACCTCCAACAAAAAAGCAAATACACCAAAAAGCTTTCTGAGCATAGTAAGTGAGAGTAGAGGTATAGCCAAAAGAAGCAAGGGGGCTGGAGGCAGGGTAACCAGGACTGCAATAGTGAATACATTCGAACATCTACACTGTTGCAGTCATTACATTTGGGTAGATTTCCAAAGCTAAGGTTGGGAGGAGGAATTTAAATAGAATTTGGACCAGCTATAAGGCCCTGCAAAACTGCAGTGGCAAAACCAGCTCTGGATTTAGAGAAAATTGGTAAATGATAATGCTTGGTGAAAGTATGTACAGAACTCCAGGTAGCAGCTTCTAGGATGTCCCTTGTAGGGACGTCCCTGAGAAAGGTCGTAGAGGTAGATGTAGCCCTGGTTGAATGGGGCCCGATACCCTGTGGGATAGGTTTTTCATGGTGCTTACAGCAGAAATGAATGCAGTGGCCTATCCATTTTGAAATGGTTTGCTTTGAAATAGCTTTCCCCTCTGTCCCTGCAGCAAATGTCACCAGCAGTTGTTCAGAGTTCCTTTGAGGTTTAGTCCTGTCCAAGTAGAATCTGAGTTATCTGTGCACATCTAAGGAGTGCAGTATCCGTTCCCCTTTGTTCTGTGGGTTAGGAAAGAAGGTAGGCAAATGAATTGACTGATTAAGAGCCAAACTGGATACCACCATGGGCATGAAGGAGGGGATTGGTTCTGAAGGACACCCTGTCTGCATGAAAGATGAAAGACACCACTGCCATAAGGCCTGTAACTCAGATACCCTTCTTGCAGAAGTGATTGCTAAAAGGAAAGCTGTTTTCCAGGAAATGAATTTTAAATCTGCAGTAACAGCTGGCTAGAAAGGAGGAACAGTGAGTTTCTCCAAGACACAGTTAAGGTCCCAGGCTGGAGTTGGAGCGCTCCTTGGTGACCTTGAATTTTTGGCCCCTCTGAGGAACTGCTTGAGCAGTGGGTGAGAGAAGAGGGAAGGCTCTGAGCTGAAATGGCTGAGGCATGAATTTTGATGGAGGAAAAGGACAAGCCCTTATGAAGCATCTCAGTCAAATATTGTAGAATCTGAGGTAAATTGGGCACTGCTGCTCTCATCCTGTGAGCTTGGTTCCAGGTACAAAATCTTTTCCACTTTGCAGGATTTTCTAGTACTAGGCCTCTTAGCCTCTAAAATGATATCCATCACTGATTTACTGAGGGGTGGTAAAGGAGATATTAGGTAATTAGCCGGGCTGCTAGGTTCCGGGTTTGCAGCCGAGGGTGCAGAATCCAGTTCTTCTGCTGAGACAACAGGGAAGGAAGTCTGAGGCAGGTGCCATGAGGCCATGCGTGACACATTGCGCAGGAGGGGGTACCAGTGTTGGCGTGGCCAGTCCGGTGCAATTAAAATCATCCTTGGCTTGTCCTGTTTGACCTTTAGTAGTACCTTGGAGAGCAGAGGCAGAGGAGGAAAGGCATAAACTGATAGGTTTTTCCAGCTGAAGGACAGAGCATCCATTTTCCAAGCTAGTTTGTGGGGAATCCTAGTGCACAATTTGTCCAATTGATGGTTCTGAGGGGAGGCAAAGAGGTCTATATCTGGGCTCCCCCATTTGCTTGTCAACATGTTGAAAATCCTAGATTCCAGTTTCCACTCGTGTGGGTCCATGAGGTTTCTGCTTAGTCCATCTGCCAGTGTATTTAGTTTTCCTGGCAGGAATTGAGCTTGTAGATTCACTTGGTCACTCAAGGCTGTGTTCCACAATGCCATGGCAAAGGGGTTAAGTGTGTGTACCCCCCTGCTTATGTACCACATGACCATGGTGTTGTCCGCCTTTACCATTAGTTGTCCTGGAAGAATGTGGTCCTTGAAAGCTGTTAGAGCATTCTGTATAGCTAACATTTCCTTTTGATTTATGTGTAGGTGCATTTGATTTGGGTTCCATTTGCCCTGAATGCACTTCCCTGCCAGCTGAGCCCACCTTGCATAGTCTGACACACCTGTTGTTAAGGTTTGGATGGCAGGGGGTAGTGTGAATGGTAGTCCCTTGTTTTGGTGACAGGCCTCTGCCCACCAAAGGAACTCTAGGCATAGGCAAGGTATGATAGGAATTGTAACTTCTAGATCCTGTGAATGTTGACAACATAGGCTTTTGAGATATCATTGTAGTTTCCTCATATGCAGCCTTGCATATGGAATTAGAAGAATGCAGAAGACCATGAACCCCAAGGCTTGCAGTATTTGCCTTGCAGATAACTGGGTTTTTGTGGCCACGTGTTTGAAGTAGGTTGTCAAATGAGTCAGTTTCTCTGGTGTGAGGAAAGCCATCTGGAAAGCTGTATTCAAGCTTGCTCCCAGGAACATAATTTGTTGACAGGGTACCAGGTGTGATTTATTTTCTTTTACGGTGTACCCCAGACAAGTCAGTACCCTTTGAACTAAGGCCAGATGATTTAAAAGTATGTCCTGGCTTTCTGCCTGAATTAGACAATTGTCCAGGTATGGGTATGTTTGAATATTTCTTTGTCTGCAGAATGCAATGACTGGAGCTAGGCACTTTGTGAATACCCTGGGCACAGTAGATAAGCAAAGGGCAGTGCAGAGAACTGATAGTGCATGTAGCCTGCTTTGAAACGTAGGTATCTTCTGCAAGACTCCCTGAGAGGGATGTGCAGGTATGCTTCTTTTAAGTCTAGTGTTGCCAACCATGCATCAGGAAAGCAGCTGGTGAAGAGACAGCATCTTGAATATTGGAATCACCAGAAAGGTATTTAGAGTAGAAAGGTCCAGGATAGGATGCCATGTATTGCCTTTTCTGGGTACCAGAAAAAGTCTCGAATAGAAACCTTGTCCCTTTTCCTCTTCTGGTACCAACTGAATAGCCCCATGTTTAAGAGAGAGAGTACTTGATTTTGGGCCTCTGCCCACTGATTTGGGGGTAGATCTGGACACCAGCTTGGTGTTGGTAAGGTGTAGAAGTGAAATCTGTATCCTTGGGACACTATATATAAAACCCATTTGTCCTGGATAACGAGTTCCCAGTTTTTGGCCTGCAGACCAATCTTTCTGCCTAAAGGAGCATTCAGTTGGAAAGTGCTTGGAAGTTTTAAAAGCAAGTCATTGAGACAGTTTTCCATAGGGGGGAGTCTTACTACTCCCTGATTTGGGTGTGGAAACCCCCACTGCTTAGTCTTGTGTGTCCCCCGGGACTGAAACCTGGGGTTTCTGCTGTGTCTGGGTTTGGCTTGAGAAGACCTGGAAGGGGCTGGAAAGGACCAATTCTTAGAGGGCTAGTGCCTACTAAATCTAGGAGGCTGAACTTGTAAGAAATCTTTAACAGTTTGCATAGATTTAGCTTTATCTTCCATTTTTTTAAGAACTTCCTCAGCCTTGTTGCCAAACAGGCGGTCCTGATTTAAGGGAGCATCCAACAATTTAGCTTTAACATGATCCAGCAAATATTGCTCCTTAAGCCAAGCATGCCTTCTGAGCACAGACCCAGTAACAGCAGACCAGAAAGAGTCCACTAATGAATCAAATCCATATTGCAAAGTATGTTTTCCAACCTGTTCAGCAGAATGCATTAAATCCTGTAATTCTTTATTTTCCACACAGTCAGGAATCATTTTCTGTTTAAGCAATCCAATAACATGTTGCTGATACTTTAACATATGAAACTGGCAGTTTAAAGCCCTAATGGCCAAGGTTGCGGAAATGTAAACCTTCTTACCCCATCTATCCAGTGCCTTGGAGTCTCTATCAGAAGGGATAGGATTTTTAGCAGTAGAATCCTTAATGCCCTTGGGTCCCTGTGAAATAGTCCCTGGATCCGCAATAGGATTTTTAAAAATGAACTTGTGTGAATCAAGGACCCTGTAGTATCTGTCAGGTATTCTGGGAGCAGGAGGCAAGGAAACAGGGGCCAAACTAGATTCCAAAAAAGCATCAACAATGTCTAGTACAGGAGGAATAGCTAAAGGCCTATGCTGCAGTAGAAGAAGGAAATCCTTAAGCCTCTTTTTTGAATCAGAAAAATTCTGGTTTTCCCAGTGGAAATGCTCCCAAAGGTCTCACCAAAAGAAAAAACCTCTGGAGGGGAAACAGAGGGAATAGAGTCCTCTGCATCATAATCCTCATAAGTAGATGAGGGCAAATCCAGTTCATCAGAAGAATCAGAAAAAATCAAAATCCTGGGCAGAAGATTCATAACAACTTCAGTCCTAGGTCTCTTAGAAGGGGGAGGTTGGCTTCCCCTGATTAAGATCTTCAGCCATTCTTCTCGTTTGTTTTTAGGCATAGGTACATCGTGGTCAGGGCCTAAGCAAGGAATACAGTACAAATGAAAATCTTTATGAGGTATTTGCTTTCCACAAATAATGCAATTATTAACTTTTACTGACATCAGTAAGGAGCAAGAAAAAGTTTCCCCAATGGGGTACTTAGCTTTGGTTGAAGATTTCGGTTCTGAAACTCGAAAACGAAAATTTCAGGAGTCGGCCGACCGGCACTTGCGAACTGCTTCTGCTTCAGGCACCACGGCAAGAAAGACTGATATAACGGCATCAGCTGCATGTTTTATACCCCTGATGACCTGACGTCATGGAAGAAGGGACAGCAACCAACGCAGGACCCAAGACTTTGTTAATCAGGCTGACTGAGGGCTACTGCAAGCAGATAACCCAAATGTAATGACTGCAACAGTGAAACACGAAGAACATCTAGTAAATAACTATGTTTAGGTGCATCTCTGAGGCTCAATCTGCTTGGTCACCAGATTCATCCTGTTCTATACAACAGCAGTGTTGCTATTACTCATGCCGAGGCTATGCTCTTGTAATACCTATTACCACACTTCTGCTCCCATTTATTAATCAGTATACCACTGTTCAATAATACACATCACCATGACCAGGATTACTTGGCATCTATGGTCGCCCTTACCAAAAGGCAAACTTGGTGGCAGCCGAGGGCAACATTCAGTTAATGGGTGCTTTCCCCACATTTAAGTAATGGGACTCAGTAGCTTACTTCTCATTATTTAGCCATTCCCCACAAGATGCTTAGCAACCAAAGCTTTCATGAAGGTGAAGCCCTAAACACATGGAAAGATACTTATGTCACACCTTTACAAAAAGAAGAAAATTCACATGAAATAAAAAGGCAGTGGCTATTTTATGTCTCTACAAAAATCTTAAAAAAAAAAAGATCACTTAAGACACAGACAGCTGCCACAGTTACTTGACTTCTCAAAGGCATTTGATATAGTCGGTCGTTAAAGAGTGATGACATCAGTAATGTACACTATAAACTGGTTATACAGTTACTGATAAGTTAGAACTTGTGATTAAATGGAAATACATCTGGATAATTCACTGCTCACAGAGGTGTACCAAGTGTTCCATACCTGTCCCTCTTCTGTTCCATTTATGATGAGAGATTATTCCAACAATGTAGAGCACTGACAGCTACTAATTAGTATGCAAATGATACTGCCCTCATCTTCAAATCCACTTGTAATTAGGCATGAATGTCTCAAAGTTGGTTCAATTTATCCTTGAAGCATGATTAGCAGATTCACCTGCTTCTGAATACTTAAATTTCTTCTGCTCTATCATTCTGATCTGGACACAAACAGACCACACTGACTACCATCAAAATGGTAAGCCTATCTTTGTGTTGAGAGTATCACATGGGAAGGATGGAGCTCTAACTGCAAATCAAGTTACCTGAGTTTTTTTTTTTTTTAGCACGCCCGTTCACCTGAGGAATCATCAGGATGAGAAAAGTGTTATCTTATTAGTTCACCTTTTCTGGGGAGTTTCAGCACAGGCCAACAGATGTCAAAGATAAATCTGTGGTTAACTATCCAGGCTTCAGTACCATGGCACCAAATGATAAACATTAGTCTTCATGACCTTACATTACTGCATGTCAGGAGCTGGGGCAGTGAATGAGTACAGAACAACACAAACACAAAAAAACAACTATATGGCATAATAACATCACTATGGGATCAATCCCATCACTGACAATGGGTCAAAATGCTGGATTAGGGCTGGTGGGGGAGGTGACTCTTCATCTGAGATCAAGGGCGACAAAAAAATGTTGCTGTGCAATACATAACTCATAATTCCTGGATATTAATGTTAATAGTCTAAAAATTTAACAACTTTGGAGTCCATTATAGAAAGCATAACCTAAAGTAAGATTTAAGACAGAAAATGCAGCTACACTCCAGTTTTCAAAATTACTTTATGCACATACAATCTATAGTGATTTAACTGGCAATCATAAAAAAATTGGAGCATAGGAGTAAATTACTTCAGCTGCAGCCCCAGAGTCCATGTAACCTTAATGAACAAAATTAGTTATCAAAAAAGCCTCATGTCTTCAGATATCTGCTACTGATCAGTTGCATCCCACTAACCCTTAAAGTATGAACAACCTTTAATGATGCATACCAGCAAGAACCTTAGATCAGCACACCACCATCTGCTGCAATGTACCACAATTCACCCCATTTTTGAGACTCTTCTGCTCCGTAACTACATTTTCAAAATTTTAAACAATTTACTTGAGGACCCAACTCCCATCAATAAAACTACCACAATTCAAAATTGTTTTTCTACATCATTTTTTTCATTTTTCATTAATAACTGCAACAATGCATGCATTCAAAGCATTACATAAATTTACGTAACTAGTCCTTTAAATATCTAAGTTTGTGTTATTCTTCACACTACTGTGTTGATTCAGCCATACGTTTCCTCGGTATGGAAGAGTATTTGCTAACTGTATCTCTAACAACAATGGCCACTTTATTCTTACTGTACAAATAATTTAGAAACAGACCAGTTTTGAGGTAGTAAGATCAGATAAATGCTGTCTACCATGCATTAACCACATTCTGCATCCGATTTTCTGTTTTAATTTGAACTATGCTGCACCATTTCTCCTTTACAGTTTTGTACATTTAGATTACTTTTTGAGCCTAGTCCCACTTGATCTAACTATAGAGCATAAATAGCAACTGCTTTTTCAATCATAGCAATTATATTTTCACAGGTTTGTAGGTTCTTCCAAAGCTTAAGACAAAAAGAGATCACCAAGAAGCTCAGTAACAACACCCAATGTTGGTGGGAAAATAACAGTGCTCCCCTCCATTAAGTAGACCCTCTCCAAGTATTTTACCATTTTTGAAAACAGGTTGCAAGTGCACACAAGAAATATTAATTTATTCTCAGATAATTTAATCCGTTTTGGAGTCACAGGCAAGTCTGAGCCTATCCAAGTACTCAATGGACACAAGGCTTTGAAATTAGCACTAGATGTGGTACAAATCCACTGCAGGACACACACACCCCATCCACCCAATCACCCACCCTTTGGTGCGTCTCCAGTTCACCTGCAGCACAGTTCTGTGAAGTGGAAAGAAACCAGAGGACATGTAAAACCCAATGCAGAATGATAATGCAGAACTAAATGTTGTGAGAAGCCAACACTAACTACTCTGCCATCTCATGTTAGCTCGCTTATGCAGTATGCATACATTACATACAGAAGTATCAGTATTGTCTGCTTCCATCTGGTTCAACCTTTGGGTTATCAGATCCATTGGCAGTTAATTTCACAAGACTTCAACTCACCAGTGTCCTCCCCTACCCATAATCCCCTGCTCACTACTGGATACCCAAGATCAAGTCTGCCCCTTCTCAATCTAACACCAAAGGAAACCCCCCACCCCCACATAAAGGAGGAGGATGAAGGACTCCAAGATAAGGAAGCAATAAAGCTCTCCCATTCGGTCAGTCAAAGATGAGAGATTTGCTATACAAGTAGGGATGGGAGGGGGAGGTTGAACCAGAAAACACAGCTCTATCATTATAAGTACATAACTTTTGTATCCGATGTAGTCTTCGCTATCTGGATTTAATCTATAAGACAGAGTCCCCGGCCCTGGGAGGATGCAAGGAAGGATATTCCACAACACAGTGGAGCTAAAAGATGCCCTGGACATAGACTGACTGTGCATTTTGTAGTGAGATACAAAGATGTGACAGCCCACCTAAGTCATTGCTACATCCACATCACCTAATGAAGCTCTAGAGAAAAAGATCATAGAAGTGGACATGGCGATGGTGGAGCAACCTTTAGGTTTACCATGCAAAGTCTTGACAGTCAAGGTATAAGCAGAGGAAACACAGATTCATCCTGTTCTATACAACAGCAGTGTTGCTATTACTCATGCCGAGGCTATGCTCTTGTAATACCTATTACCACACTTCTGCTCCCATTTATTAATCAGTATACCACTGTTCAATAATACACATCACCATGACCAGGATTGCTTGGCATCTATGGTCGCCCTTACCAAAAGGCAAACTTGGTGGCAGCCGAGGGCAACATTCAGTTAATGGGTGCTTTCCCCACATTTAAGTAATGGTACTCAGTAGCTTACTTCTCATTATTTAGCCATTCCCCACAAGATGCTTAGCAACCAAAGCTTTCATGAAGGTGAAGCCCTAAACACATGGAAAGATACTTATGTCACACCTTTACAAAAAGAAGAAAATTCACATGAAATAAAAAGGCAGTGGCTATTTTATGTCTCTACAAAAATCTTAAAAAAAAAAAAGATCACTTAAGACACAGACAGCTGCCACAGTTACTTGACTTCTCAAAGGCATTTGATATAGTCGGTCGTTAAAGAGTGATGACATCAGTAATGTACACTATAAACTGGTTATACAGTTACTGATAAGTTAGAACTTGTGATTAAATGGAAATACATCTGGATAATTCACTGCTCACAGAGGAGTACCAAGTGTTCCATACCTGTCCCTCTTCTGTTCCATTTATGATGAGAGATTATTCCA
Organism: Protopterus annectens; assembly: GCF_019279795.1. Taxonomy (NCBI): domain Eukaryota; kingdom Metazoa; phylum Chordata; order Ceratodontiformes; family Protopteridae; genus Protopterus; species Protopterus annectens. The sequence goes on along the minus strand of NC_056726.1, from coordinate 1,317,892,491 downwards.
ACAATGTAGAGCACTGACAGCTACTAATTAGTATGCAAATGATATTGCCCTCATCTTCAAATCCACTTGTAATTAGGCATGAATGTCTCAAAGTTGGTTCAATTTATCCTTGAAGCATGATTAGCAGATTCACCTGCTTCTGAATACTTAAATTTCTTCTGCTCTATCATTCTGATCTGGACACAAACAGACCACACTGACTACCATCAAAAATGGTAAGCCTATCTTTGTGTTGAGAGTATCACATGGGAAGGATGGAGCTCTAACTGCAAATCAAGTTACCTGAGTTTTTTTTTTTTTAGCACGCCCGTTCACCTGAGGAATCATCAGGATGAGAAAAGTGTTATCTTATTAGTTCACCTTTTCTGGGGAGTTTCAGCATAGGCCAACAGATGTCAAAGATAAATCTGTGGTTAACTATCCAGGCTTCAGTACCATGGCACCAAATGATAAACATTAGTCTTCATGACCTTACATTACTGCATGTCAGGAGCTGGGGCAGTGAATGAGTACAGAACAACACAAACACAAAAAAACAACTATATGGCATAATAACATCACTATGGGATCAATCCCATCACTGACAATGGGTCAAAATGCTGGATTAGGGCTGGTGGGGGAGGTGACTCTTCATCTGAGATCAAGGGCGACAAAAAAATGTTGCTGTGCAATACATAACTCATAATTCCTGGATATTAATGTTAATAGTCTAAAAATTTAACAACTTTGGAGTCCATTATAGAAAGCATAACCTAAAGTAAGATTTAAGACAGAAAATACAGCTACACTCCAGTTTTCAAAATTACTTTATGCACATACAATCTATAGTGATTTAACTGGCAATCATAAAAAAATTGGAGCATAGGAGTAAATTACTTCAGCTGCAGCCCCAGAGTCCATGTAACCTTAATGAACAAAATTAGTTATCAAAAAAGCCTCATGTCTTCAGATATCTGCTACTGATCAGTTGTATCCCACTAACCCTTAAAGTATGAACAACCTTTAATGATGCATACCAGCAAGAACCTTAGATCAGCACACCACCATCTGCTGCAATGTACCACAATTCACCCCATTTTTGAGACTCTTCTGCTCCGTAACTACATTTTCAAAATTTTAAACAATTTACTTGAGGACCCAACTCCCATCAATAAAACTACCACAATTCAAAAATTGTTTTTTCTACATCATTTTTTTCATTTTTCATTAATAACTGCAACAATGCATGCATTCAAAGCATTACATAAATTTACGTAACTAGTCCTTTAAACACCTGAGTTTGTGTTATTCTTCACACTACTGTGTTGATTCAGCCATACGTTTCCTCGGTATGGAAGAGTATTTGCTAACTGTATCTCTAACAACAATGGCCACTTTATTCTTACTGTACAAATAATTTAGAAACAGACCAGTTTTGAGGTAGTAAGATCAGATAAATGCTGTCTACCATGCATTAACCACATTCTGCATCCGATTTTCTGTTTTAATTTGAACTATGCTGCACCATTTCTCCTTTACAGTTTTGTACATTTAGATTACTTTTTGAGCCTAGTCCCACTTGATCTAACTATAGAGCATAAATAGCAACTGCTTTTTCATTTATAGCAATTATATTTTCACAGGTTTGTAGGTTCTTCCAAAGCTTAAGACCAAAAGAGATCACCAAGAAGCTCAGTAACAACACCCAATGTTGGTGGGAAAATAACAGTGCTCCCCTCCATTAAGTAGTCCCTCTCCAAGTATTTTACCATTTTTGAAAACAGGTTGCAAGTGCACACAAGAAATATTAATTTATTCTCAGATAATTTAATCCATTTTGGAGTCACAGGCAAGTCTGAGCCTATCCAAGTACTCAATGGACACAAGGCTTTGAAATTAGCACTAGATGTGGTACAAACCCACTGCAGGACACACACACCCCATCCACCCAATCACCCACCCTTTGGTGCGTCTCCAGTTCACCTGCAGCACAGTTCTGTGAAGTGGAAAGAAACCAGAGGACATGTAAAACCCAATGCAGAATGATAATGCAGAACTAAATGTTGTGGGAAGCCAACACTAACTACTCTGCCATCTCATGTTAGCTCGCTTATGCAGTATGCATACATTACATACAGAAGTATCAGTATCGTCTGCTTCCATCTGGTTCAACCTTTGGGTTATCAGATCCATTGGCAGTTAATTTCACAAGACTTCAACTCACCAGTGTCCTCCCCTACCCATAATCCCCTGCTCACTACTGGATACCCAAGATCAAGTCTGCCCCTTCTCAATCTAAAAAAAGGAAACCCCCCACCCCCACATAAAGGAGGAGGATGAAGGACTCCAAGATAAGGAAGCAATAAAGCTCTCCCATTCGGTCAGTCAAAGATGAGAGATTTGCTATACAAGTAGGGATGGGAGGGGGAGGTTGAACCAGAAAACACAGATCTATCATTATAAGTACATAACTTTTGTATCCGATGTAGTCTTCGCTATCTGGATTTAATCTATAAGACAGAGTCCCCGGCCCTGAGAGGATGCAAGGAAGGATATTCCACAACACAGTGGAGCTAAAAGATGCCCTGGACATAGACTGACTGTGCATTTTGTAGTGAGATACAAAGATGTGACAGCCCACCTAAGTCATTGCTACATCCACATCACCTAATGAAGCTCTAGAGAAAAAGATCATAGAAGTGGACATGGCGATGGTGGAGCAACCTTTAGGTTTACCATGCAAAGTCTTGACAGTCAAGGTATAAGCAGAGGAAACACAGTCATCCGCTTGTCTAACACAACTTTAGAAACTGGTTGACCCAATGTGTATTTGGAAAAGGAAGCAAACAACCAATTGGACTTTCTAAAAGACTGTTCAAGTAAACTGTCTAGCATATCCAAACAATGCAAGTATTTGCCCTGGTTTGAAAACTTGAAAAAACACAGGCAGATGAACAGACCTATTCAAATTATTCTCAGTGGTCACCTTAGGAAGAAAAGAACAGTTCATGTGAAGGGAAACACTACCTTTGTGGAACACCGGGTATGGAAGAATAGAGAGACAGCTTGTAGCTCAGACACTTTTCTGGCCAAGGTAACAGCCACCAGGAACACAGTTCTCCAAGATAAAAACTTTAAATCTGAAGTAGCAGATGGCCTAAAAGGAGGGTCTGCAAGTATTTGCAACATGAAAGATAAATCCAGCAGAGGGGCAGGTAAAATGGTCCACATATTTTCAGTGCAGTAAATGTAATGTTATCCCTGCCAACAAAATTAGATAGAATAACTAGAGCCTGCTTTAAACAAACCAGTGAACAAAAATCTAAATCCATCTCTAAGGGAGCAGAAAAAGACTCATACCCTCGAGAGTCTACCCAAACTGCAAATCAGAAATGAAATCCAGAATGGGATCCAACACAAGGTGGGTATTTCAGAACAGGCCACAGAAAGGGGACCCACACCCGATGAGGCCAAAAGGAGCAATGAGGACTACAGTCACTCTGCAAGGGTTGCCTTCTGAAGAAACTTAATTATCAGGGGGACTGGACGACATGCGTGTAGGAGACCCAGAGACCAAGCATAAATAAGAGGGTTGCTGGGTGACTGCCCTTGAGGAAGAACTAAGGCATAACAACTGTTGCATTTGATTTTCATAGGTAGGTACTAGGCTATTGGCCCTAGGGCCTATACAAGCCTAGCCAAAAAGGTACCCTGGCTTTCGCCAACCAAGAAAATTATTTTCATGTGCCTCTGTCGAGCAGAGCCACAGAGGTGATCCCCACAGAGTGAATTTCCTATTTTCCATACAATCATCAAGATTTTTCTTTTAGAGTGCTAATGAGGAGCATTGTTTGATACAGATAGGTAGTTTGTTCCAGAGTATGGGAAGTCTCTGGGACAGGAATTTATCCCTCCAGCATGTTCTGTTTATTGTGGTGACAAGGTTTAGGTCCCTAGAGCGTGTAACTTGGAGGGATTGGGATTTCTTTTAAGTGGAGCATGTCCAACAGCTCTGGGTTTGACATAGCTTTGTATGTTAGGCAGAGATTGCCTCTGAGTAGGTGATATGCGATGGAATAAAGCTGGAGTTTTTTTAAATGGTCTCGTAGGGCATCTGTTTGAGGCCAGTAATCCTCTGTGAGGTACTTCTGCAGCCTTTCCAGTTGTTGTAGATGTCTTGTGAGTTACATACCAAAAGGGGAGTTGTACTCTATAATGGGACTAATAAGTAACGAGTAGACAGGAACAATGACCTCTTTTTTTCCTGGATGAGAAAGCTTTTGTGATGAGGTGTGCCACGTAGAAGGATTTCCTGACTACTGTGGCAATGTGATTATCAAAGGAGAGACTACTGTCCACCTGTGTCCTCCCAAGGTCTCTTATCACCCTTTTCAGTGTTAAGTAGACTACCACCTATGTGGTAGCTCATGGGTACAGAGTTTTTACCAAAGGGGATGACAATGCACTTTTTGGCACTGAGCTTGAGGCCATGACTTTGACACCAGGCATCTGTCTCAGTGAGGCCCTTTTGTAGGATGTCCACATTGTTAGGCGTTTCAATTATGGCTCCTAGTTTGCAGTCATCTGCGAACTTGGTTAGCCAAAGACCTTCTGTGTTTGCATGTACTTCAAAAAAGTAGATACCAAACAGGAGACGACCCACGACTGAACCCTATGGTACGCCACTTGTCACTGGTCTGAAGTTGGATTTGGAGTCTGCTACTTTCACAGTGTGGGTTCTGTAAGTGAGCCAGTTGGCAACCAATCTTGTGACATTGGGATTTATACCTAGTTTAGTGAGTTCATCTATAATTCCAGAGTGGAGGATGGTGTCAAAAGCCTTGATGAGATCTAGATAGGCTGTGTCAACCACCTTAACCTCGCCTACGGCTTTGGTGACTGCTTCAAAGAAGTCAATCGAGTTTAGGAGACATGATCTGCCTTTTACAAACCCGAACTGGGTGGGGTCCAGAGTTTGGAGATTACCAATGTCTTTGTTTATAAGATCCATGATGATACGTTCCATGGTCTTGCAGACCAGGCTCGTTAGGCTAATGGGGCAGTATTTCCTGGAGTCCGTGGTGGCTCCCCCTTTGTGAAGTGGGACAACTGTCTCACCATTCAATGGGCACAAAGCCTGAGGTGAGGCTATGATTGAACATGGTGCTTAGGTGGGGTGCCAGTCCATTCTGTAGTTTATGTAGAACGCAGCCTGGGATGTTGTCAGGTCCCATGGATGCTGTGTTCCTGGCTTTGGAGAGTGTGGTTTTTACCTGTGCAGCTGTGATTACAGGAACTTTGCATTCTTCCAGTATAGAGATTGGCCCTTTAGGTAGTGGGGGGTGGGGGTAAAGTTAGCAATGAACCTGTCTGCCAGGATGTTGGCAATATCAGTTGGCTCTGTATATTTAGTGCAATTGTGCTGCAAATCAGAGCAGATCTGAGTGTTGCCACTGATATTCTTGACATAGCTATAGAATGCTTTGTGGTTGTCTTTAGAATCAGTGGCGATTTGGTTTTCATAACTAGCTTTGCAGGATTTTATGAGGGATCGCAGCTTCTTACTGAGGCTGACCAGGTGAGTTCTTCCAGTCATGGGATTTTACTCTTTTTTGCAACAATTTCTTTCTTCTGTTGTAGAGTTTGTTTATGGCAGGGGACCACCAGATTGGCTTCCTTTTTCGTAGGATAGCATCTTGGTTCTGTTAGGGATAGCATGATCCACGCACTTGTGTAAGTGCTTATAAAGTGCATTTGTGTAGGATTCAGCAGTCATACCTCTATTGTCCATCTGCATGGGTGTTGTGAAGTTTGCCACTTCTGTCTTAAGAAGCTGGAGGGGTAAGCAGAGAAGTTGCAACATGGTGTGCCACAGAGCTGAAAAATCTGAGCTGCTACTCTTGGATTCAGAGACCACTCATGAGGAAGATTATTATTCCTGGTCAGATTACCTGTTAGAATGATGGACCTCCCTAGCATATGCATTGCAATCAGAAACCATTGAGACGAGATCACCCACAGCCAAAGTCTCATGTCTTCTCGACATAGAGGATAAGAACGTGTTTTCAGATACCAATCAATAGAAATATTGGCCATCTGGATTGAAATCACTGCTGGGGAAGACTTGCTGGAAGGTTTGCAACATGAGGACAGCCCTCATCTTCAGGACACTGATGCGAACATTGGCTTCTGTGGCAGACAAGGACCCTTGAAACATCCTCCCTTCAAAATCCTCTCCCCACACAAGACAGGAGGGGTCTGTGGTAACTGTCCGATGGCGGGAGAATAACAAATGGTCTATCGTTGGTCACCAAAGGCAACTCTAACCACCACCGAATCTGATCGCGTCAAAACTTCATTGGCTGAGTGAAATAAAACCACTGCAGTACTAGAGTCCATTGCAGAGCCCTCATATGGTACCTGACTAAGCAGACCAAACCTATGGAAGCAGCCACGTGGAAGTTTCAGAAGAGCATGTGCTGGTGGTTTTGCATAAATAAGCAAGGATACTGCCAGAGATTGAAGGCCAATTACTCTAGAAGTTTGGCAATTTGGGAAAGGGTATCCAAGTTGCAGCCTATGAATTCCAATGTCTAGAAAGGTGTTGACTTGACTTTTGATAACTGATAGTTATCCCCAAATGACAACACAATTGGAGTAAGGTATCCCTGGCTGTGATTACAAACACTTGCGAGGCACTGAGGAGCCAACTGTCCAGGTAAGGAATGACCTGAAACCCCTGCAGCCAGCACCAGGCTGCCACCACTGTCATACACTTGGTGAAGACCTGAGAGACACTGATGAGACAGAATTTCAGGGCTCTGAATTGATACGTGGTTCCCAAATGGAAGCACAGGGACTTTCTGTATCATCTCTCTATCATGATACAGTGGTAGGTGTGTATTGAGAACATGCGGTATCCTTCTTCAGCAGAGATAGAATGGACCGAACTGTGACCATCAGAATTTGGTCTGTTTTATGAAATGCTTCAATTTGCTCAAATCCAAAATCAGCCTGAGGTCCTTATTCTGTTTTTGGCATCAAATGTATCTTGAGTAGACTCCGGATTATCACTGGTCAGGCAGGACCTTTTGGACGACTTGACTTATCAGCAGCTTTTGAATCTCTACCATTGCCTGCAATCTCTGACAGGGTGAAACATCTGGTTAATGTTTGTGACTGAAATTTGGTATTTCTAAAAATGAAATGATACAGCCTCTGGATATGACTCAACCAGCTGTCCGAAGTAACGGCCTCTCAAGCTCTTGGGTGAAAAGTCAAGTGACCCCAGACTGCCTCAAGAGCAGGACAGACAGTCAACTCATCAAGATTGCTGGAAGGACCCTCCATAGAAAGATCCGAGAAAGCCCTGGTTCTGTGGACTACCCCTGCCCAGAGGGTGGTGTCTGTTGTGATTACTGCCCCCCCCATCACACGGAAAGAATGCTGCAATTTCCTAGAAAAAAAAAAAAAAAAGACTTTGCTCCCCATGCCAAAGGTTTGCTGACCGGTAGAAAAATGTACTCCAATGGCAGAGAGCATCTTCCCATCTTGCTAGCTCCTAGTAAGTGTGTCTAATCTTCAGCCCAAAATAAAGAGGAACCATTGAATGGAGCATTAATAATGGACACCTTGAAGCAGTTTGCAAAATTTCACAACCATATGTACATGCAATGAATGCACAGTAATCCCAGTGCCAGCTGCTCGGGATGTTATATCAGCTGCATTAGTGATGACCCTTCATGGAGATGATGTAGTTAAATGGAGAGGTGACAACTGAGTCTCTAGAGTCTTCAGAACCTCAGGGGACTGCTGCGTCTTAATATTTCTAGACTCTTCAGCAACTAGATCATGCTGAAGCCTTATCAGGTGGGAAATGTAGTTGAGAGCTCTTAAAAGTTAATGATACTAAGGCACAAAACCACTTCCCTACATGGTCCAAAGCCTAAGTCCCTATTCAGGGGAAAGACAAATGATCTCTCCTCTGAGATGCCCTCCTTTGTGGTGGCTGCCACCACAATTACGTCCATAGCCAGACCATACTCTACTGAAGCAGAACCTTGGATGCAGCGAAAACTTTGTCAGGCTTCTTGGAGATTGGCTTCACCATATCGGGTTTCTTCCACATCCTCAGAGACACCAGACTGATGTGCACATCAGGAGGGGAAATCGCCCATGGCGTGAATGGGCCCACACCAAAGGCCTCCAGAAACAATGACTCATCCGGAGAAGGGGCTTAGGGGGTCCAGCCCCTATGCTGGAGAAGAAGCTCCAAAAAATTGCCAAAGTAGGTGTCATCATGTTGACTTGGAGGACCTTTTTCCTTCCTCAAGGTCAGTATCCTTTATCACGGACTCCTCTCATACCACACCTTGCTGGACACTTTCACTCTGAAGCATCCAGAGGGAAAGGGAAGAGATAAGGGCCCCAACAAGGGGGGGGGGGCAAATTGAAGGCCAACAGGCATGAGCTGTTCCAATGTAGACTGATTGTTGGACGTAGGCACAGATGAGAAGGGGGAGGGGACACCGGCTGTGGCAGATCAGTCTCCTTAGCAGAAAACATCATCTCCATGACATCAAAGGTGGAGAAAGAAGCCAGATACTGAAACAGGCAGTTTCAAAATAAAAAAAAAAAAATAGACATGCCAGTACCTGGATGAGCTATGCCCTGCCCAGACCTCAAGACTGGTGGCAAGCTGTTGAGACCAGAAAGCCTGAGTGGAAGGGATGACCCCAAAGCCAGGATTACCAAGCCTGACCCAGAGATGCCTGCTTTGATGCAATGGCTCTGAGGTCTACTCAGCTCAGACGCAGCCAGAGCCAACAAGACCAAGGTGGGGGTCACAGCTGACCAAGGTCATGCCACTGGATCCAATCCTGAGGGTGTAAAGACAGCCAGGCCCAAAGACCTCCAAATCCATGGGGCCCAAAGGAGGAAGCCAGGGTGATGGAGCGGAGGTCTCATGCAGTGATTCCGGACCTGAATGATTAAAGTCCAACTGCATCTCTACTTGCAAAAAGGAACTCATTAGCTGCTCCAGATCCAAAACTTTGAGATGTACCACCAAACAGATGAAACCACTGACAAGGGCTTAGAGGTTCGTTTAAGTGGTGAAGGACCCAGTGGTCTGAGCAAATTCAGAGATTCAGAGCCATGGTTATTTATTACCAAGAAGGGCTGGGCACTGAGTGCCAAAGACTGAACCTTACTCAAAGGTGGCACAGAAGGCAATTGGCTTTGAGGCATCAGAGGAGATGCTGGTGCTGAGGCAGCCATGGGAACCTGAAGGTCCATCCAGTAGGCCAGAAGGACCAAACACAGAGACAGAGGTGGACCTCTTACAGTCCCCTTTCAAAGACTTGGAGTCTTTGGCATAGTGTCTGTGACCCTTATCCAACCTGCCCTCAAAGCAAAAAGGGAAGCACTGCTGGGAGGTGGCCCTTCAGAACAAGCTTCGCTCTCCTCTCATTGATTGCCCTGGAACCAAGCCACTCACAGATGAAACATGAAGATTCCAGGTGGGCAGCACCCAAACAATAAATGCACTTACTGTGTGCATCTTGCGAGGGAAGCTTGTGCCTACAAGAAACACATTTATTAAAACTGTTCAGATCCATGGGCAGCAAAAATATGGGAACACAGACAGACAAAGAGAGAAACAGTGGACCTACACTAGACACGTCATCTTAGAAGAAAAAAAAACTTATGGAAATGACATACACTATATAAACCACCTTAGAACATATATTACTTACTACTTATTAGAAGATATAAAAAGCAAACTACTGCAGAAAAAGCCTGTAACTAACTACACACCACAAAACAAACCTAAAAACTACCTAAATGCCTTACCTAACATTACACCAGATTGCACTAACACAATTCTAGGGGGCAGAGGACACATAGGACAGAAAAACACCGACAAAGATGCACCAAAAATGGAGCCGTGATCGAGCTATCTTGAACGGAGGCAACCTTGACCTGGGGTATCCTCTATGGAGCGGGGGGATTGTGGGTAGGGGAGGCAGAGCAAGTTGAAGTCTTTTGGAATTGGCCGGTGTTGGATCAGTCTCGCATCCAATAACCCATAGGTTGAAGACAGATAGATGCAGGAGTCAACATCTGATAGTATATTTCTAGTTTTTTATGTTATGCTGTACAGTGTATGTCTTTCTTACAAAATGTGTTAGTAGCTTTACGGGAGCTATAATCCCTGGATTTCTGATTTCCAATGAAATTGCGCCACAAACCCATTCAGACAACCTATTGATGAAGCATAAGTAAATAAATTAACCCAAGTTAGAATTTCTCTTAATATATACTTTTAAATATTTCTTTTTTAGCTTCGCTTCTGCCTCTCATTCTCACACAACAAAATCAGACAGTTCACTGGTGAGGATAATGCTTCTCCCTGGTTTCAAATACCAAGGTGGCCATCACCAAACAGTTTTATTTCTCTCTGTTAGAATATGTAAGGCAATGCAGGACTAAAATTATTTGTATTTTAAAGAGGACATTAACAGGTACTTACTTCATTATAGAGAAATTCTGACAAAGTTAAAGTATCCAAGTTTCAGTTAGCTGCTCAGTTTAGGCAACTGAAAGGGTTGACGCAAATTAGTGACAAATCCAAAGTTCAGAGTAACTTAAGTGCTGTTGATTTCTAGTGAGAGAATTCCATTTTCCTACATGAATGAAAGCAGAGGAGAGATTTCTGCAGAAGATCTCTCCAAGCAAAGGTCTACATAGAAAATGGGAAGTTACCAATTTATTTCAGGGTCCTCAATTAAAGAATGGTTTAAAGTGATAAAGGGCACCTGACAGTTTAACTACATTTTTAACACTAAAGCTATATTTAATGACCTGCAATTAACAGACCACCTGAAAAGCCAAGTACTTTACTATGCCCACCATATCAAGAAAATTCTCATTTAAGGAAGACCGTTTCCAGTTAGGAAAACTGGGATGTTCTACATCTACTACTACAGAACATAGTTTTTGCCTTTGAAGTGTTGAGGAACATGTCAGAGCAACTAGGCCACTATTCTGCTGAGTGATTACCAGAACATAATGTTTTCTGCATTGCAATAACACCTTCTTCCTGAGCAAATCAGCACTGTCACATCAGAATAATGAATATATTTCAGATGTTCAATGGCCTTTAAAGCACCTATATTTCATAGATATTCAAAAGCTACTGAGTCCTATGACTATTTATACCTTGCCACAACTCTTCTTCAGGCCACCCTCCTTTTTCCAAGAGGGCTATACCAGTTAGACTAAACTTGTGAATACCTATCCAGTCATCTAGATTATGGTTAAAATAAAGATAGTGAATCACACTCCTTAACATGCAGGGGATATTTATCCCAGAGTTATGGAAGGCACAGAGTTATAAACCTGTCCCGCCACCATGCTTTTATTTATGTGATACTAAAGATTTAGGCTCTTGGTTCTACTATTGGTGAAGCCAACTTGACTTGTTAAGATACAGGAGGTCCATGACAAAGGGGTCTTTCACAGAACAGTTAAGTCAGACAGATCTTCCCCCTCAAAACCCATGACACTAAATAAAGGGACAGGGCATCCAGCTTCTCTTGAAAGATGTTAAACTCCCATTTGCCTAAGTTAGTTCTAGATCAGGGGATATAAAAGATCCCAAGACACTTAAAGAGTAGCAGAATTTCCCAAGTGTCTGTCAAATTTCCTCTAGTCAGTATGAATATTACCTTGGCTTTCCCAAGAAAAGCAGGCATTTGTCGAGTAGGACTAATCCTATCAATAAGGAGCAAATAAATAAAACAAACAATACAGATCAATGGCTCAGATATACTATAAGACATGGAGGCCAAGTTAAAACATCTAGTTAGTAACTGCAGACTATTTTCTTTGGAACAGACCAAAGTCATATAACCACACCATTATACATTAGTTGCAGCCATACTATAGCCCTCTTCTTCTGCTTTTTACTTGAGAGAACTGTATTTAGATCCAGAAGTGCTCGTTACAGAACACCTATGGTTGATGACACAGACCATCACTCTTGCTTGACTTAAAGCACTATAGAGAAAAGATGGGGCTTCACAGTAGGTGAGGAGGATAGCAAATGGAAATGTACTAAACCCCTGCTGTGCTTCTGCGTGCTCCCCCACCCAAGATTCTTAGAAATAGAAAGTTTAGTTCCACTAGGACTACCAAATCAAGCAAACTTAAACAAGTTAAAAGAACCACTGACTCACACAGCAGTCATAACCACAAGTGAAATACATTTACACACTTATGCTATTCTCTGCATACAGTGGATATAAAAGTGTACACACCCCTGTTAAAATGCCAGGTTTTTGTGATATAAAAAATGAGACCACAACAAATCATTTCAAATCTTTTCCCACCTTTAATGTGACCTATAACCTGTACAAGTCAACTGAAAAACAAACAAATCTGTTAGGGGAAAAAATATAAAAAATAAAAAATGTACAATAAGCTGGTTGTATAAGTGTGCACACCCTTAAACTAATACTTTGTTGAAGCACATTACAGCATTCAGTCTTGTTGGGTAGGAGTCTATCAGCAAATCATATCTTGACTTGGCAATATTTGCCAACTCTTCCTTGCAAAAGCGATCCAAATCTGTCACATTGCGAGGGCATTTCTTGTGCACCCAGCCCACTTTAGGTCACACCACAGAATTTCTATTGGATTTAGGTCTGGGCTCTGGCTGGACCATTCAAAAACTTTAATTTTCTTCTGGTGAAACCATTCTTTTGTTGATTTGGATGTATCCTTGGGGTCATTGTCATGTTGAAAGGTGAAATTCCTCTTCATCTTCAGCTTTCTAGCAGACACCTGAAGGTTTTGGGCCAAACGTGACTGGTATGTGGAACTGTTCAGAATTCCCTGCACCTTGACTAAAGCCCCAGTTCCAGCTGAAGAAAAGTAACCCCAAAGCGTGATACTGCCACCACCATGACTTACTGTGGGGATGGTGCTCTTTTGGAGATGCAAAGTGTTGTTTTGGCATCAAACATACCTTTTGAAATTGTGGCCGAAAAGTTCAACCTTGGTCTCATCAGACCATAACACATTTTCCCGCATGATTTTGGGAGACTATGTATTGTTTTGCAAATTTTAGCCTGGCCTGGATATTTTTCTATGTAAGAAAAGGCTTCCATCTTACAACCCTACCCCACAGTCCAGACATATGAAGAATACGGGAGATTTCTGTCACATTTAGTACACAACCAGTACTTGCCAGAAATACCTGCCGCTCCTTCAGTGTCTTTTGGCAGCCTCACTAACCAGTTTTCATCTTGTCTTTTCATCAATTTTGGAGGGACGTCCAGTTCTTTGCAATGTCACTGTTGTCCCATATTTTTGATGACCGTCTTCACTGTGTTCCATGGTATACCCAATGCTGTGGAAAATTTTTTGTACCCTTCTCCTGACTGATACCTTTCAAAATGAGATCCCTTTGATGCTTTGTAAGCTCTCTGCGAACCATGGCTTTTGCTGCAGCAGGCAACTGAGTAAATGTCATGAAAATCTTACTAGGACAGCTGAACTTTATTTTCAGTTAATCAGTCACTTTAATTGATTGCAGGTGTGTACCCAAGAAGACTGAATGCTGTAATTAAATCAAAATGGCCTTCTACAAAGTATTAGTTTAAGGGTGTGCACACTTATGCAACCAGCTTATTGCATGTTTTTTATTTTTTTTATATTTTTCCCCCCTAACAGATTTGTTTTTCAATTAAATTGTACAGGTTTATAGGTCACATTAAAGGTGGGAAAAGTTCTGAAATGATTTATTGTGGTCTCATTTTTTTATATCTCAAAAACCTGGCATTTTAACAGGGTGTGTACAACTTTTTATAACCACTGCAAGTGACAGTCCCCATATGCATTTGTTTCTATGCATCTAATTAATTACAGCTTGCCATTTAACAAATTCTAGAAATATTTTAAAGCACTTCAATACTTTTGGTTCTCAAAGGAAAACAAAATGATACACATTACTGAACTGTGAAAAATGCATTTCCCTAGATCCGAAAATCTTGTGTCCGTCTGTAAAACACCCCATTAATTTTTTTGTTGAGTCTTAAGTGGCTTCTGCAATCATACAGGCAACCAATGAAAAGTGCAGCCAAATAAAGTAAAGCCTGTATAATCGTTAAAAATTCTATGCCCTTTTATATTTCAAAAGCACAGAACAAATGACTATTTTAAGGCTTAACTTTAACAAATAAATGCATCTATTTTCCAAAAAGCAATCTTGGAAAGTAGTTCATATCTATTTTGAATTTCATACCACAGTCTTAAACAGTTTGATTTAAATGGTCAAAGAAACGTGGATGACTCTTCCCATTCCATATCATATATGTCACTATTAAATGAACTGAAATTTAGCATGTTGGTGCTGCGGTAGCGTTGTCGCCTCACAGTTAGACGTTGCACGTTCGATTCTCAGTTAGAGCACCTTCTGTATGTCGACATGCGTGAATGGGCATTCCTTCATTGAAGGTTGTGCGTTAGGCCCGGCAAGCCAGCACGTAAAAATCTACTGCCAATCATTAGCGGACCGGAGTTCCGCTGTGGCGACCCCTAACCGGGAAAAACCGAAAGACAGTTTTAGAAAGCTTGCCCAAGGAGATACATGTGCAAACTTAAATATCAGCATATGTATGTTTGTATTACATAAGTGCAAAGAAAACAGAAGTGTGCACCATTCCAAAGTAATTGTGGTTCAAATTTACAATGACTCAACCTTAATTACAATATGCATACACTACCACATAATAGCTTCTGTTGCAAAATGCAACCCAGGAATATAACTACAGCTTTTCTGGCACAGAAAACTTTGAAAGGTTGACTTTTTTGAGACTGTCACCAAGGCACTGAATGAGGGAAAGTCAGTACACAGCTTACCTTGATCTGGCCAAAGCCCCCACTTGGGCATCATTGAAAAGCTAACAGAACTTGGCGTAAATCCCCATCTCATCAGGTGGGTGGCCACAAGATCAAAATAGGTGCCACTATCTTCGATAGCAGACCTGTCACTAGAGGTGTCCCCCAGGGATCTGTCCTGGGACCCCTATTGTTTGGCATCTACTCCTCAGAGGTCCAGGCAAAGACATAAGGCCTGTGGCAGACCAAGTTTGTGGACAACTAAGTTGGGTGCTGTCACTGACTCCCCAAATGATGTTAACATACTTCAATTGGGTCTCGCAGCAACAAATGACTGGTGCCAACATCATGGCCTTAAGTTAAATGCTAAAAAATGTATTATCATACCATTCAGCAAAAACATGGCCCCTACTGATTACCACATTAGCCGCAACCCCCTAAGCATACAACCTATGGTGAGAGACCTGGGTACACAAGTTGACAACAATCTCACATTTGACCGTCATGCAGCAGCAGCAGTGATCAGAAAAGCCTTTTACTTGGTTCATCTTATAAGTAAAGGGATTGCATCCAAAAAAAGTAGGTTATTACCTCTCTGCACTCCTCCCTCATTAGGCCAATAAAAGAGTACAGCGCCCAAACACCTGCACCAACTGGAAAGGCCACAGAAATACCTCACAAAAAGAATCCATGCCCTCCAACACCTGTCCTATATGGACAGGCTCAAATCACTATCACTCTACTCTGTATTGTACAGATTGCTCAGAGGTGATCTGTGTCTCGCCTACAAGGCAATCTCAGACCCTGCTCTACTAGAGATGCTCCATATATGCAAGTCTAACTCCTCATGTAGTACCCGATCAAAAGGCTTAAATCTAATATGTGAAATTAACAAAACCTGCTGGAGAGACAGGTTTATCTCACAGAGGCTGCTTCATCTATGGAAAAGACTCCCCCATACACGTCAAACAAGCTGTGTCACTGACCCTCTTCAAGCACAACCTTGATGAGTGGATGGGCAGCCACAAATTTGTCCCACGGGGTCCACCTGTGTCCCTCATTGACAGGGGTGACAGGTGCTGATTGTGGCTTCTTTTTTGGGGATAAACTCTTGGCTAGGCTTGTAAGGGCCCTAGAGCCATTAGCCTAGTAATCTCCTATGAAAGAAATGAAGTGGCTACTCATTCAAGATAACCAAAATCCGTGACAAGACTTGAAATGAATGCAATCAAATAAAGAAGATATTATCCCCCCAAATCATCCAAATTTAGCAGAAAGACAAGAACTTAAAAATCACAATCTTCCAATCATTCTGTACAGTTAAGCTTTAAAATAATCACTGATTAATGTTTAGAACAAGGGGATTCATTTCTGCACCTTGGCAGACTTGAGAATAAATTAACATAAGTCAGAATGCAGCTGTGTGCAGGGCTAGCCAGAACAGCATTACTTAGTGGCATACCAGATAACCACATTAAAGGATTACAATCATGTTTCCTATCATTACCATTGTATTATATATCTGAAAAAAGGAAGTCAAGAAATTAACCTTGCAAGGGATGAATCTTGATACCCATTTTGAAATTGGAAAATATGCAATACACTGGTTACTATTCAGAGAAACTCAATCATAATTATTTTTTAATACATGCAGATTAAGCTGCCATAATGTATTGACAGTTAAAAAGAAATAAATGTAGGAGTATGATTTTTATAGCTTCAAAAACTGTAACAAACTTGAAGCTGCCACAGGTCAGAAAGAAATAAAGTGCGCCCCTCATCAACCAACCTTAAAAGCTGTTAGACACAGCTTTACCATGTGTGCGATATCACTCACGTATTCACACACACACACACACACACACACACACACACACACACACACACACAGTGAGAAGCACAACAGCTTAGCTCTGTGGTGGATGCCATGTGGCACCGAGAGACTAGATAACCTATAAAGGTGTACAACTGGGGATTACAATCGGGTCTCCTGTCATAACCAGTTTATGTTCTAGACATGGATGCCACAAAATCCACCTTGAAAATTTATCTCAAGGTGCATCTCGCAGAGTATACTGCTGGTATGGTACAGACTCCCCATTCACATAAAACAAAGTTCATCCTTGTCCATATCAAAGCATATCATAGATCTACGGATGGGAAACAGGAAATTTAAACCAGGACTGCCCCCTGTTCTACTAATGTACAGACACAGCTCCAAAATGCTTTATCCCATGCATGGATTCCCTCAAATTATCAATGGTATGATTCCCAGCTATTCTCATTATGGGTAATGTACAATTATTGACCATGGGATGGGTAAGGCCAATCTATAACCAAATGGAATCCGTTGTTTTGAGCACAAAAAGAGACATTGGTAGGCTTAAATGTCCCACAAGGGAAGCTAGCCTGGTACTTACCTATGAACCTATGAGAATGGAATGGACCAAAGCTTGAGAGGTGAATTAACATCCATGTCAAGAACACAACTAGAATGTTATGATCAAAGATACTTTGATCATACATCTTAGAAAATGGAGCTTCAGTTGTTCCACTGTATTATTACAAAAGATTGTAGGAACACAAAGTGCCTTACAGCACTGAAACACTTAATACACTTGGAGTTGCCAGATAACTGGGGACAGAAGTACAGGTGCCCTTCTGAATGACCAGCAAAGCTTTAAAAGCTGTAAACTCTTCAGCCTGGCTTTCTGTGTCACATCAAGTGTTTTACAGCTTTTAAAACTGTTAACATAGCCTGGCACTGTTCCATGGCGGATGCTCGTCTGAAAGACTACAGCAGCATAATAGCATTGACAGGTGCATAAGAAAACATGCTATTCAACTCTGAGGTCAGACAAGTACATAACATTACCCTTTTGCCAAATTTCGGATTGTAATGCAAGTGCTTCTTGTGGCTCCCTATTGAAATGTTGGCACTCCTAAAAATTGCTTTTTGAAGGCGGGGGCAACTGGGCAACACCCCCCCTTGCATCCTCTGAACTTTTTATTTACCAACTCAGAGACTGCTACACCTAAAAGAAAAGTGAAATTCCCAAGAAATGTCAATCTCGTACTTTGTATATGTAAGTCCAGGAATTCTGCCATGCAGTCTCAGCACTGCAACCCTCACTACCAGCAATTTCTGACATTTCAAATGATTACCTTTCCATGTAGTACAAGGTGTTTATGCATTTTCAGACATCAGTAAAGATAAAAAAATAAGCTCATCTTTTTGCTTATTTCTGAGCATAATTAGCACACTATTTACATTACATATACAAATACTATTTGACTTATAAATATGCTCGCTCTCTCTCTCTCGCCTAAAACCTCATTGATTCCTGAATCAGCTTGTGTGATAGACTAATCACATTTCTTCTATAGGTAAGGCAGACTTTACTGAATTAAATATAGCCCTGAAAATGAAAAGACATCATAGTTTCAATAAAGAAAATGTTTGAAGCATGTATCCCAAATGGATGATAACTTAAAACGAGTTTCTTAATGATCTAAAAAGAATGACAAATTGTATGCTTACAGAGACAACAGTTTAACAAGATTTCTGAATCACGCTAAGCAGCACATTACAAAAAATGAGGGAACATGTAAATTTTACAACTTTATAACTGCAGGAAATCTATTAAATCAGTTATTTTTCATACAGGCAGCTTGCAGTCAAATCCTTAGACAAACTGATTTCAGGAAAACCTCACTGTTATCTGGAAATGGAAGTACCCCAGCACAATTATCTGACCAACAAAAATGTAACTATACTGTTGTTGAAGAAGAGATGCTTAGTATCCCTTAAGAATGAAAACCCAGTATTAAGAGGTGCAAATTAATAGAGAATAAAATGTAATTAAAGAAAGAAGGGAATATAAATGAAATAAAGAATGTGGACCTATATGCTGTGAGCACATTCTTACCTACGATCATTTCTTCTTCTTCTGAACAGTTTTTTGGTTTGTGCAATTTCTGCTTCATGAGGCATTTGGTGGTAATCCTGAAGAAAAGAAAAATACAAATAAATTAAGTGAGAATATTGTTTCCCTCCCCCCATTCAGAGCTGCAATTTTTACTGTCCCACCTCACGCATGCCTCATTTTTAAGTTCTATGCGGTTCAAAGCATCTCTCTCTCACCACTCTTTTCACAAGAACTTGTGTGGATTGCAACCCTGCTCTACAATGTGTAGATGACACAAGTCATAAATTTCAGGAGTAAAGTCTGAATCCAGTAACGTTCACATAACTACATAACAAGAGAATCATCACCATCAACTTACACACCCCATGA
This sequence comes from Protopterus annectens, assembly GCF_019279795.1. Taxonomy (NCBI): domain Eukaryota; kingdom Metazoa; phylum Chordata; order Ceratodontiformes; family Protopteridae; genus Protopterus; species Protopterus annectens. The sequence continues at coordinate 1,317,873,307 of NC_056726.1, read as the reverse complement.
ATCGCTTGGATGCATTAAAGCTGTGCTTTTATCATGGTGAATTTTGCTTGATTTTATTTGAGTTGAGTACACTGCCTTTTGTTGTACAGAATTTGTTACTGCACTTGAGCTCAAAGACTGTTTTACATTAGGAGGATTTTTCCGCACTCTGGTGGAACAGGGGGCTGATTCAACCCATCCGAGTTGGGAACTCCTGATGGAAGGCTTATTCTGCGTTTATCTGATTGGCCTGAGGGCTTAACTGTGTAAAAGTATTTCATCCTGCTGATACAAAAGCTCACCATGAAAACAATGTTCTCAGTGCTTTATATATAAACAAACCTCTCCAGTTTAAAACCTTTATAAGGAAGCACTCCACAGTCTCCCACTATTCATAGCATCTCAGAAAGCAAAGACATCACTGCAGATCATCTAATAGTATACTACTAAGCAGCCTCAATTAGACCTTTAAGTGACTCTCCCCGACTCTTTCCCATCTACTATGGGTCAGGTACAATGGATAGGTGCTTCCCTGTCATCTGTTCCTGGTCTGGTGGATATGGGCATCATGAAGCAGTATAGTTAACTTCCTCATGTTCACTGACAACCATTTCATTTTAGAAGAGACAAACTGTGTGTGAGAGAAGTAGATGCATCCAAAACACTATCAACGCTAAGGAACAAACACAGACGCATATATACGGAGGTACTCACTTGTAATCTACCCAAACCTCCAAGACCTCCTAAAAGCATCTCTCAGTGGCCCCATGCGCACTCAAAAAAAACGCACCTTTCACAACAAAATCTCTGAAAGGCATTGTAGCCCCACTTCTAAGCCTATAAGGCAACACACCACACAGCCAAACATTCTAATTATTGGGGATTCCATTGAAAGACATGCTGTTGTCCCCCTTACCAGGCTACATAAAAACTTTTAGCACAACAACTTGGGCATCAAAAAGTAGAAAGCTTTGTTGCCAGACTTAGGGAGCCCATGATAAGTAAAATAACCAGAGATCTCATAGAAGTATGAGAGACATTTTGGGAATTTTAAGAAAACTTGTATAAAACAGAGGAACATGGAAACCAAGAAAAAAAATACAAAAGGAAATTACGGAAGACTGAATTATGCCAAGAAAAAAAAAATAAATCTCAACAACTAATAGTTAAGACAGGATGAGATGAGACAATAAATAATCTACAAGGAAGTCTCCAGGAACAGGTGTTATTCCTGTTGGAAGTTTAGAAGTTAGGAGGGAAGAAAGTGATACAGATCTGGAAGGTTTTGTGTAAAAGGAGGGGAAGTACCAGCAACGTCAAAGAAGGTTGTGGTAGCTGTATTAACCAGAGAGGGTAAAAGATCCCTTTCACTATTAAACCATGATTACAAAATGTTAATTTTGTACTAGCTAAAAGAGAATGGAAAAATTGTTGCCAAAACTAATAGATATGGATCTGTGTGGTTTTGTACAGGGGAAGCAAACATGTGTCAAGTTTAATAGAACAATGATAAACCACAGGGAGGCAGGATGTAAGAAGAGACTACTGTTGTCGCTAGGTCGACGCAGAGAAAGTATTTGTTAGAATAAGCTGTGATTTTATGAGTAGGATAATGGAAGCATTTGCATTCCCTAATGCAATAACATTAATCAGAAGGATACATGAAGGATCAGTGGCAAGAATTAAGGGGGGAAGGTCCCTCTCTGATAGCTGTGTTTGAACAGGAGGACCAGGCAGGGGTGTCCTCTTTTCTCCTTTATTTGCTTTACATTTAAGAACGATTGACATAGTAAATAAGGAGCTCAGAAACTGAAGGATATAACTGGCATGGCAATCAAGAAAAGCTGGCTATATTTGTAGATCATATTATGTTGTATTTGATATATCCAGAAGAGGACATTTCAGTACCATGGAACACTGAGACACCATCAAGTCTTTTCAGAACATAAAATTAATGAAGATAAAACAAAGCCTATAATGAAAGTATGTACCCACACATGAACTGGTTCAGCAATTCCAATATTTATAGAGTAACAATAAAGTATATAGATTAGAAAGGCTTCTGTTATGGCAGCTAAGTATACGTGGAGAAGACACTAAACAAGATAATAGAAAAACAGAAACTGGAAGTGCTTATTTATGAACATGGACAGTTAAGGTACAACCAGTGAAAACGGTTTAGTCATTTTAATTTTATATATATGACAGGTGTATTTTTAATAAAACAGAGAAATTGAGACAATAATTAAAGAGTTAAAATAATTTACTTGGGAGAGGACAAGGGTAAGAATTGAGTGGGATAACCTGATCCTCCCCACAGAACAAGGGCAATTAACTGATCTGTATGGATAAGTCAGAGCTAATGCAGTTAAGGCTAATACACATAACAAAAATAGAAGGTCAAAAATAAAAGTGGAAATGGATGATGACGATGATGATGAAGTGAGGGGCACTGGAGAGTTCAAGAAAAGGGGAGAGAGTAAGATTTTAGATTCAGATCCTTAAGGAGAGCGAAAGCAACCAGAGAATACTATTTTCGTAAGGTTGAAGAAAGTATTCTAAGAACTAAGTTAACAGGCTAATGTTTAATGGAACTTTTGCCGAAAGGGATGACTGCAAGAAAGGTTAAAGAAAAGAGGCAAGAGGCGGTTGGAATTTACTAGAGAAAACTAGCAAAGGAACCAAGGTTTTGGGAGCAAATATCTAGACAGGTAAAGGTGAGACAGGAGGAGGTGGCCAATCACAAGTTTGGACTACAGGTTAGAGATTACCTTCTATACAACAGATTGATACAATATAGGCAAAAAGAAAGGAATGGGGGATTCCTATGTGAAAGACCAGCTCTAACAGGGTTTTTAGTCATGTCTATAACAGAAGCCGCTGTTAAAAAGGGATAATTAGTCTGACATAAAAAGTAGTACATGATAATTATTAGAAACAATCTGTGGAAATTAGAAAAGACTGGAAAGAGACTGGAAGAGCAATGGGCGAACATATGTACTGCTCCCATGTATGCACAAAAATCCAAAAGGTTGAAGATTTTTGCTTGGAACTGTTTGCGGAGGTATTTTTATACCATAAACAGACTTCAAAAGAATGTTTCCTCAGGTAGATAGCAAATGTTAGAGGCATGGTGGGAATGAGACAAGTAACTGGGAACACGTTTTTGGTAGTGTAATAATTTGACAGATTTTAAAACTTCTCTACAGACTACTCTGTTAGAAATATTGAGAGAGCAAATGGAAGTAACTACGGAAATGATTCTTTTGAGCTGGTACACAGGATCTGAATTGCCTAGACAAAATAAAGCCTTATTAACTTTAATGCTGTTGGCTGTCCAAAATGCAATTATTAGAAAAGTGAAATCCTCCATGCTGGCATAATGGGTAAGGTCCTTACCTCAAAGACAAAAGGTACAAAGCTTGATTCGGACCATGGATTATTTGCTAGGCTTAAAATGGCCCTTTAGGGCAGTTAGCCTAGTATTCACCTATGAAAATCTACACCAACTGTAGCTGAAGTATTGAATACTGTTTAAAGATGTAAGAAAAAACTGAAGTGATACTTTAAAAAGGGAAGGGGCAAATAAGACAGCAATAAATGTACTTGCAAAATAATGATCAGGACAAGTAGTGAGGTTTAATGGAAGGCAGGAATTGAGCAATTTGTGAGGAGTGAATGGCAACTGTGATAAAGGAAAAAAAACAAAAAGTTGCAGGAAAAATATTAATATTTTTTTCTGTTAATGTACGTGAACCTATGCCTTAAGTGAAAACTTAACAGTGTTTAAAAAAGAAACAATGGAACAGCATCAAGTACAAAACTGAGAAAAAAGGAAACTTGTGACAAAGTTAAAAATCTATTTGGGCAGAGATTTTTCTTTAAAGGTAAAGAAGAGGTGGCACCTCCTTATTTAGGAGAACAAGTGAGAGCAGAAGGAAATGGATGAGATTATATGAAGAGGGTGGTATAAGATACAATAAAAAATAAGGGAAGTAATGGAAGGATGTGTTGATAAAATGTATGAAAAGGAAGAAGCTGAAAAACAAGAATGGTGTACTAAAAATATCTGAAGGTACTAAGGCAGAGCTGGGAAAGTACATTACTATGGAAGAAATGAAGGAAGTAGTAAAGAAAGGGGAAATGAATCAGCGCCACAATCAGGCAAACTAATTTTTGAATTTTTCAAGCAAATGGTGATGGAAGAAAACAGTGTTTTTCGGTAAAGTATTAAATGTGTAGTTACATGAAGGTAAAAGTACAGGAAATGTCTGTAGAGGGGTGATAATATTTATATAGAAAAAAGATAAAAGGAAAGACAAAAGAAATTGGAGACCTATAACTTTAGGGGATATTGACTATAAAATATTTAGGAGAATAATATGAAAAATGTGTTAGAATGAAGCAATAGAAAATTGTTTGGTGTAAAAGGGAGATAAGTAAAGGTAATAATAATAATGGAAATAATGATTTTGATAGAAAAATGAAGTAACAGTTACTTGTGATGTTGAAAAGGTATGTGAAAAGAAGTTATGAGGTAATGTGGGAAATTATGGAAATATATGGAACAAATAAATAATCTGAATACGAAAAACTGTTATGTAATTTCACGGATGAAAGCAATGGTAAATGTATGGATGAGAAAAGGAGGAGGAGTTAAGCAGGCATGCCCCTTAAGCATTTACATCTTTCTTCAGCAATGAATGCAATTATTGAATCTGTTATGTCAGAATTTACGTTGGAAGACATGAAACTAAACCAAAATGCCAGTCTCTCTCTCTCTCATGTAGACAACCTGGTTATTATATCAAAAATACAGGATGGATGAATGAAAGTGTTGTTATAACTGAAAATATGTTAAAAAAGCAGTAAAGAAAAAAGTAAGGGTTTTTGCAAAATAAAGTTAGTGAACTGAATTTATTACAATAGGAAGGAAAATAGTATACTGGGTATTAAGACTGGGGAAATATGAAACCATCAAAAGATAAGGAACCTAGCCATGCCAGAAATGTAATATTACACCATTAGTTATTTCTCAGTTTAGTGTCTTTATCCTAGATAATTTAATGGACTTCATCAGAACTCTAAAAAAGCATTCAAACCATGATCCTTAAAAGTAATTGCCTCTTTGCATCACTAATCACATGCCACAAACCAGCCATTTCCTTAGTTACTTCCATTTGCTCTCTCAATATTTCTAACAGAGTTCTCATAATTTACATCAACCGTTCTCATAATTTACTATCAACCATAACAAAAGTCACATCTCATAAACTGTAATACAACTATCCCCTATCATAAAACCATATCATATTAAAAAACATATGAAAAATATATATTTTGTCCAAGGGTTAAACCCAACTTGTAAATATATAGCTTAAACAGACCTTTCACAGATTGCATTTTAAAATTGAAATACAGTCTGCAATGGTCCCTCCTCTGGGCCAGTAATCAAGGAGCCTCAATCCTCACCATTGCACTGGTGAGGGATGGCCACTAGGAACAAAAATGGCTACACAGTATTTTCAGATGCAGTTCTCTGCACCAAACACAATTTCCCTTAAGAGCACACAGAGAGCACACACACAGACACACACCTGGGAAAGGTTTGCAAAGATTTACCAGGTGTGCCCCCTCTACCTATACTATAAGATAATTATGCTGCCACCGGTCAGCTACTCTAAGGCTCTTACAAGGGTACCAAATTATACTAAGTAAAATTAATATTAATACAAATGGCAAAGTTTGACTAAGGTGGCAAGACTTTCAGGAATGGTCACAGTGTCACTAAAATAAGCATAAGTACTCTTAAGATGCTAAAAGTATTCTCTAAAAGACCAGCCACAATGAAAGGTATACAAATACAATGAAAGGTATAGAAATATCTAAAATTTATTAGAAAACATGAGAATACTGAATATCTAGTTCCAGTAAAGACCACAGGAGATGCAAAAAAATAACACAGTTGGACAAATTCACAGAGATGCAGAAAAAAATACTTAACCTCACTATATTTTCCTGACTGACTAAAGAATCATTCTTCCCTGGTTACTTACTAAAGCAAGGTAAGATGAAGTATGAGGTTGTGTGAGACAGAGAACCTTCCTGTCAGGTTCCAAAGTGCTGCTGTTGAGTTCCAGAATCTCTCTTACTAATATCTAAAACAATCATTTCGGTGCTGGTTATAGAATGACATCACATCTGGTCATCTGACTCTGATACAATACACACCCAGAGCTTTGCTAAGATCGGTTGCAGCATCCGATAGCTATAAAACAATTTCAAAACCTTCCACCCTTCCAGGGTAGCAAACAGTTCACCCCTAAGGACAATACAGTAAGATGTCTAGCCCTGGTTTTCCCAGACATTTTTGTCTCTGCCTGCAATCAGAGCTGTAAGATAAAATCTTTATGGCCTACACCAACCCATTTAATTTTCAACCTATTTTTTCAAAATTAGCTGGATTGAGATTAACCTCCTCCCTTCCAGAATTTTCTGTTAAAACATATACATTTAATCAGTTATAATAATTCTGACATACATGTATATCTCTTTTCTGTCCAGCAGGACTCACTGTTGATGCATTTTAACACAAGCAACTTTACAAATACATTTTAACACAAGTATCTCTACAAATCACTGTGATAGTCAAATGACAAAATTATTTACAAAACTCCAGCTAGCTATGCTGGTATATGTTACACATGCACTGCCCTACTCTAGCTGGCACAGATGGCACTACCTCATAACATCACATCATATAAAGAAAACATACGAAAAATAAAACTTTATACATTTTGTCCAAGGGTTAACCCAATTTGTAAATGCATAGTTTAAACTAAAAGATCACTTTCATAGATAGCATTTAAGCACATCAGAAATTGAAATACAGTCATTTAAACCAGGTTCCTTGGATGCATTTTAATCAAAGCTGCAACTGCAATTCTTTGATTTCTAATATTAAGAAAATTAAATTTTTTTGCAAAAAACGATGCTGTAATTTGGCAGACACTAACTGAATTAATTTTTTTTCTGTAAACTGAATTTTACAATTTTTTTTTTCAGATGAAGGATAGGATGCAAACAAACAATGTTACTACTGGCACTACAAGGAAAAGTACCTACACAATCCATCACTCCGTCCTTATATTGCAGCCTCTGAATGTTCATAGGTTGGTGTACTAGGCTAACAGCCCTAGGTCCTATACAAGCCTAGGCATAACAATTCCCTGGCCTATTTTTTCCCACAGTATTTACTTCCCTGGACCCCTGTCTAGCAGGGCGCCTGACATGATCCCCGGGGTGAATTTCTTATCTCTCATCCAATCATGAAGGTTCCTTTTGAAGAGGGCCAAAGAGGCACTCTGCTTGACATGTATGGGCAGTCTATTCCAGAGTCTGGGGAGTCTGAAAGTAAGAAAGAAAATTAGATCAATTAAGTAGGGCTGATTTGAAATTTTACAGAAACCTCACAAAGTAAGAAAGACAGTTTATGAATAAGTTGGTGGAAAACATATTAGAGAGATGAAACTGGACAAAGGTGGAGGGGTGGTAATAATGGACAGTATGGATTATACTACTAGAATGTACGGACTATTGTTAAGTGATGAGGATTATGAATGCATCTCATTAAACAAAGTGCACGCTGCATATGCTAAAATAACTTTGATTTCGTTTGCAGGGTGGCTTAACTATAAATGAATATAAATTTTTGGAAGTAAAAAAAAAAAAAACTTTTCACACCCACAATGTCTGGATTACCCAGAATACACAAGGATGTATGTAATCCACCTATAAAGACAGTTACATCATCCAGAGCATTCTAAAATCGAGCCAGTAACAAAATTTCTTGACATGAAACTCAAGAGCTATTTTTGGAGAATTGAAATAGATCCTAAAAGATTCTTGGCATTTTTAAAACACCTAATGGAGGTAGATTTTAGAGACAACATTTCAATTTGTAAGTACTGATGCAAAGTTATTTACATCAAGCCCACATATTGAAGGTCTAGAAATTTGTGAAAATCATAAGCCAGACATCTAACATGGATAACAGGGATGTTAAAATAGCAATTGATGGATATGATTTAAAAAAAAAAAGTTCTCTTACCATAATCTGTCTTGTTGATCTTCTTTCATAAGTATCAACTTACTAAGCCAAACGATTGTAGATAAAAAACAAGCGATACACCAACAGCTTGTTCAAAAAGAATGAAAACATGTAAAAACAGTATTAGTTTATCTAAAATTAATATATATTTTTATCTAGAAATAAAAACTGCTATTTGTTGGTTAACCTTGGTCGCTCATCAAACAGACCCCTGACTTTATCATCTTTTAAAGAATGGCGTTCCTTTGTCAGGCCTATCAAGGGTGTAAGAGGTCAGAGACTCATATATTTCTTTTTTATTATATCCTCTTTCAACATATCTTGCTGTAAATGATAGTCTTGTTCACTTGTCGAAGAAAAGAAAAAAACACTGAGACATACGAACAGCAGAAAAGGGCTCTGAGACCTGTTCACAGAACCTAGTTTACATTTCAAGGTATGAATTAACTGAATCTGAACTAAGTGTTCTCAACAAAGGATTATTATTTTTTATACCATCGCTTTTCTATGTCAGCATTTTATTATTATCTTAGAATTTTTTTTTTTCACCAGGAACATTAAATTGTTATTTGGTTTGGTGACAGAGAGATACTAACAGTGATTTGTTTGTTTTTAATCTACTTTACTTTTTTTTTCTATCTAATCTCTAGAAACTTTAAACTTTTTTGAGCAATGCTTGTGAGCATGAGATATATGAGCAATACTATATAAATGAAAATGACCTAACTATTATAACAAAATGATGAAAGGCATGCACTTGTTCAGTAAAGGATGGCTAACAGAGCCAATGTCTATTTTCTTAGACAAGCAATTTAAAACCTATACTAAATAATCTAAAAAGAAGACACCCAGCAATTTTTGAAAAATTTGTCAGAATATAATAATTTGAAACCCAAGTCTGATTAAGTCTTTGTAACCTTTCTTGATGTGAGATCACTCACACCATCAATACCTAATTCAATCATGAATAATATATGTCAGGTACTATTACTTAAACCATGTTATTAAATTGATGCTGATTTTGGAAACAGTTTTAGACAATACTGTACTATGTTACGAAGATAAATATTATCTACAATTTGGTTATGGCGTATTGGGAGGAATCTATCTCTAAACAACATGAGGAAGATCTGAAAGATCTCATAATTTATATAAATGGAACACGATTTTTCTATTTTTTTGAATATACTTTTCACGAGAGAATATGCAATTTCTAGATGTTTACTATTAGAAAAGGATACATGGTATCCAGACAGCTATGTACAGGAAGCCTGGCTGGAAAAAAACTTGTTACATTAGACAGCATGCACCCTAGACACACTTATCCTAATATCAAAAAAAAGCATAGTAGGTTTCTAGATTAACGACACGACAAGTGAACTAAGAAGACTATCACTTGCATATAGATAAAGAAAAAGAAAAAAAACTTATAAGAAAGAAAATATAAAAAGAAAATATATGAGTCTCTGACCTCTTACACCAAGGCAGGCATTCTTTTAAAGATATGATAGTTCAGTTAGAGGTATAATAATAGATTGACCATCCCATATACTAATAGAAATACACATATTAAACACATCATTAAAAACAACTGGAAGATACTACAAACAGATGATAAAGTCAAGGGTCTTGTTGATGTTAATATATTTAGCACAATGCCAAGCATATCAATGTTTCTATGTGTAAAACCAATAGACACTTTAGAGAATTAAAATAGGGAGCATTTATATGCTATCAACAAAGAATAATGCTAATGCTTTGGCCAACAACATGTGCTGAGAATGGTTTATCCACTTGTTATAATATAATATATATTTAGTAGTTATTTTTGTTACATATTTAAATAATATATAATATCTTTTATTTCTAGATAAAAATATATATTAATTTTAGATAAACTTCAATTATTCAATCAATTGTTAAGAATGAGCACTATATAAAGGTATGGATATTTAGATCTACAATTCTTTCATTCATTACTGATGGGCATTGGTTCCGTCCTTGGAACAGAGTTAGCTATGAGAAGATCATGCAAGCAAAAAAAACTCTCGAGCTAAGCTTAGCCATAGTGCCCCTTTATCACCTCAGATCGAGTCTGCCTGTAAGAAAGAAAACAAATTCCTTATCACGAAGCTTGGACCATATCCAAACCTCCAGGAGTCTTTCAGAGGGGGTAGGAGGTGGAATGTAATGAATGAATGAATGAATTAAGATCAACAACACAGATGGAACGCTATGCTAAGAACATAATTTCTTTATCTGATGTTGTTAATCTTCATTCATTCATTACTGATGGGACAGAGTCCCTAGCTACTTTATTGTCCTGGGAGGCCCAAAAGAAAGGATATTCCTGAGCACCATTGAATCAAAGGATGCTCTCCCCTTGGAGAACAAGTCCAATTTGTAATGAGTGATATGTGGAGTAGCCCATGTTGCTGCTGCACAAATGTCACCCATGGAAGCTCTTGAATGAAAGGCAACAGATGTTGTCACTGATCTGGTTGTATGCACTTTGACCTTACTTGGTAGAAGGACTTAACTTTGTTGGTAGATAAAGGAAATACAATCTTTCAGCCACTTAGCTAAAGTTGCTTTCAAAACAGATTTTCCCAATTTTGGTCCTGAGAAGGATATGAATTATTCGTCAGTTTTCCTTAGCGATTTGGTCCTGTCCAAGTAGAAACGCAGTTGTCTATGCACATAAAGCAAATGCAGGGAATATTCTCCTTTATTAGAAAAATTGGGAAAGAAGACTGGCAGGTCAATTATTTGATTAACAGACAAATCTGAAATAACTTTGGGTAAGGAGGAGGGATTAGTCCGAATTGATGCTCTGTCTTTATGGAAAACCATGTAACGATGTTTTATGCACAAAGCTTGTAGTTCAGATATTTGCCTTGCTGAGGTAGTAGCTACCAAGAATAGTTTTCCAGGATAAAAATGTCATATCACAAATGACAGCAGATTCGAAGGGAGGATGAGTCAAGGACTGTAGAGCCAAAGTCAGATTCCAAGGTTTGACTGGCACTTTGAAGGGTGGTCTAATGTGCGTGCCACCTTTCAGAAAGATTTTACAGAGATGGTGAGATATCATGGACGAGTCCTGGAAGCCACTATGGAGGTTTGAGATAGCCGCTATATGTACTCGAATAGTGGAACCTACTGCTCCCGAATGGAGGAGGTTTGATAAATAGTCCAATACAGAACTCACTGGGGCTGAGAAGGGGTCATGTCTTTTCTCTCAAGACCAAATTATGAATCTTCTCCATTTGCTAAGATAAAGTTTCTTGGTGGATGGTGTGTGGGAAGTCAGAAGAATGTTTCATACAGGGGAGGATAAATTATTCTGCCTGGCCATTACTGGAAGTGGAGAAATCAACCTCTCAGCTTGAGACTCTACGTTTGGATGGATCATTCCTTGCAGGTGCAATAGCAGTTACGGAGTTGGATCCAGAATCCACAGTTGGTGGAGCAGGTGAAGCCAAAGGAAGGGAAACAACACTTGTCGTGGCTAATAGGGGGCAATGAGGATTACTCTGCTTCTCAACCAAACAGCTTTCTTTAGTGAAAAATTATATGCTGCTGCTTACTGTGATGGATCTGAAGTCTTCTTAAGACACTCAGTGCTGCTGGCTGTATTCTGCTGAAATCAAAGTCTGGTTATATTTACATTCACAGTCTGCTGCATACAGAAACTTGCAGAAAACACACTGATGAGAGAATATACTTTGCAGCATCAACTTAGAGCAGTAACAAATAACTTTTCATAATAAACCAGATAGACTAACGCTGCAGTTTAAAGTACTGTTCCACTTTACTTCTCATATAGTACAGATGATGTGAGAGATATAACATTTACCTCGGGACAAATGTGTCCCTACCAATACCCCTAACATAACTGGATTAATACAGATCTTTATATACAATTTTAGTCATGCACATACATATACATTTCCTCTTGGTATTCTATTTTGGAGAATTACTCATTCTGTAGAAACAATAATGACTGTTGCAGATGCTGACGCAAATGCTGACTTAATATTATTTTTAAGCTTCCTTGTTTAACAATGTCCTGTCACATTTTTGCTGAATTTATAAGAAGCCAGATTTTCTGACAGTGTGAACATCCTGTATTCTATTTGGATCTTTGTATAAGAACATTTGTTCTTGTGCAAATGCTGACAAGTGCAGAAAAGCATGTTAAGGAAACACATTGTAACAGTGTCACATGATCAAAGCATGTCACGTTGTCCATTCTTTAAAAAAGCAGATTTTACATTTTTTTCACTGACAATGAAATGCATACATCCTGTTTTTAAGTCTGTAAGGAAAGATGTCCATTCAGCAAGTTCCTTATTTTTCAAGCCACAGTCATTTAGTATGGATGCTGATCACATATTACTAAACTCTGTTTCAGCATTTAAGCAAGCTTTATTTTATACGTTATTTATGTTACATATTTGTAACAGAATTAGTTTCATCCTTAAAACCCTGTTGAGCATAATCTTACATTTAGGATTTGCGGGATCACAGGAAGAGGGGGAAAGGCATAAATGAGTCCTGTGGGCCAATCGTGTATTAGAGCATCCCTCGGGGATTCCCCCTAAGGGGGGATTAGGGCAAAGTAGCTGCTGCATTTGTGGTTTGCGGGTGACGTGAATAGATCGCAAGGCTGGCCCCAGTGATTGAAGATCTTCATCGCTATGACAGGGTTGAGGGACCACTCGTGAGGCAGCAAAATGTATCGGCTCAGCTTGTCTGCAATTCAGTTGGAATCCCCAGGAATGTGCATTGCTATCAGAAAGCAGTTGGAAGATACTGCCCACTGCCAAATTCTCATGACTTCTCAACACAATGGGTAGGATTTGGCTTCCCCTTGTTTGTTGATATGCCAGACTATGGACATGTTTGTCCGACTGGAGAGCAATTATGTGCCTTAGACCGTCTTTCCCTGGAAATGCCCACCCCCCACACACACCCCATCAGGGAAGCGTCCATAGTCACTATGGCCTCGGGCTGAGAGGGGGAGAAGGAATGACTCCATAGGTCTTTTCCTCGCTTCATCCACCAAATTAAATTGTTTGCATTGATTTGTTATGCGGATCTGAAAGGACGTAGGATGAGTTAGAAGGGACCACTATGCTGCTAAGAGCGACTGTAGGAGTCTCATGTGTAGTCTTGTTAGGGGAACTATAGTGATCAATGCTGCCACTGATCTTAGAGCTGAAGGACTGCATGAGCTGAAACCCTGGCCTGAGAGAATATCACCTGGAGTTGAGACCTTAGTCTTTGTAACCTGTGAAGTGGAAGGGCAACTATGCAAGACTGAGTGCCGAAAGTTGCTCCTATGAATTCCAGATTTTGAGTAGAAGTCAGTTTGGACTTTTCTTGGTTTACTGAGATCCCCAAGGATCTTGTTAGCTTTAGGGTGTAATGTAGGGCTGTGGTTAGCAGATACTTGGTAGGGGTGGTAAGGAGCCAATCATCTAAATACAGAAACACCCGGAATCCTTGCAGTCTCAAGTGAGCTGTTATCACTACCATGCATTTGGTGAACACTCGGAGGGCCGTACAGAGACTGAAGGGCAGCACTCGGAATTGGTAGTGACTGGCTACCAGCCAGAATCTAAGGAATCTCCTGGAACATTTGTCCACTTTTATGTGGTAATACGTATCCTGAAGGTCTATCCAGCACATCCAATTGACTTTCTCCAGAAAAGGAAGGACAGACTGAACCGTGACCATCCAGAACTTTGTCTGCCTGACAAACTTATGCTGAGGTCCAAAATTGACCTCCAGTCCCCATCTTTTTTGCCACTAAAAAGAACCTTGAGTAAAATCCGGACTCTATCTGGTCAGGTGGGACTGTTTGGATGACTCTTTTTAGAAGCAGCTTTTCTATTTCTTAAGCTGCGACTTCCCGTTGACTGAGTGGGACATTGGAAATTTGCCTTTGCAGCTTTGGGAAAGAATTGAAAGGGATGTGATAACCTCTGGTAATTATCGTCTGCACCCAAGAATCTGTTATGGATTGCCAGCAAGGTGGTGAAGAAACAATCATCCTCTGACTGCTTCCAGAGGTAAGCAATCAGGCCACTCTTCAGGAGCGCTGATGGGGCTATGTAGAGAAAGAGTCTCTAAGATGCCTGATTAAACGGACCCCCTCTGCCTCTGGAGGGGCATCTTCCTGATGAGTTCCCCCCTCTGCCCCAGGGGGAAAACTCGCCACGTGTCACAGAAAGGACCCTGGGCTTTCTTGTACCACATCTTTCCACTCCTTTTATTCCTAAATAAGAATTGTTGGGGGGGGGGGGAGTGGAAAAATGCACTCCCATGGCACACAAGGTCATGAGGTCCTTTTCACACCTGGCTAATGTGTCTTTTACCTTTGGACCAAAAAGAGAGAACCCTTCCATGGGAGCATTGAGAAAGAAAAAGACTTAAAATGGTCCACAAACTCATATAGGCACATCCAGGCATGACTTCTCATGACAATGCCTGCACCCGCTGCTCTAGCTGCCCCTTCGGTAGTGTGAGAAATCAACCGCATGGATGAGTTAGATATAGACTCAAGGGTGGCAAGCTGTGAGGCAACTTTGTTGCATACCTCATCAGATACTGCTCCTGCTAATGTTCCCAAGAGTTCTGTGATCAGGTTTCTCTGCAAACAGGTAAAATGTACCAAGTAATTCAAGGACCGAATGGTAAAGGTTAATGAAGCATACTGCTGCTTCCCTAACCTGTCCATTGCCCAAGACTCCCTGTTTGGGGGATGGACAGTAGGACTCTCCTCAGTGAGTTCTTTCCTAGTGGCCACCACCACCATGCCATGACAGCATCTACTGGTAAGTCTTTGGACCAATGGGAGGTGATCCTCTGCAGGGGAGAGAATTTTGTCTGGTCTCCGGGGGATAGGTTCAACCGTGTCAGGATTCCTCCAAGCATGCTACATGATGAGCTGAAATAGATTATCTGCAGGAGGGGTCACTCAGTAAGTAGAGGGTTGAGCAGAGAAAGCCTGCAAAAGTACAACCTCCTCAGAGGAAGGGTTGGTGTGCTTCCAGTCTCACTACTGCTTTAAAATCTCTAGTACGTCTTCAAAGGAGACATCTTCAGGGGGCAACCATGGGGACCCTTCCCCCTCATTGCAGTCTGTATCTTCGGTAAGGGATTCTTCAGGGGAATCAATGCGCTTCCTCTTCCACAATCTCTTACAAGGTACCTCCTTAGCGGGGGCATCTGAAGAGGACTCCTAAGAGTGGGTTGCCCTCTGGAATGGTATCTTGAGGTTCCTATGCTCGATGTTCCATAGTAGTGGACTGTGTCAGCTGCAGTTCACAGGACATGTATATGTGGCATTCTGGCGTCAAAGGAACCAGCTGTGAGCTTGCTGAGGCAAGTGCCTCTCCATTACCTGGAAAGCAGGCCCACCCAAAGAGGGATGGGAGCCCAGAACTGAGAAAGACAACCTCGGAACCGGGGTCACACCCCGCTCCAATGAGCCCATCCCCAGGGAAGGAGCCACAAGAGGACTTAGTGTCACCAAGACAACTAGAACCATAGTAGCCAGCGCCATAAAAAATAGGTTCTGTACTAGGGATCACTGTCAGACCAATCACGATTCCGAGAATGGGACAGCTCCGAATGAGTCGAGGACCATAGGGTAGGCACAAGAGCCATGGTAAGATCTACCAATGGAACCGAAGAAGCTGGAGCTGGGATAAGCGTCGGTGTTGAGGGCTCCGATACCGCCAAGGAGGTCGAAGGAGGCTGCCAGGAGCTGATCCATGAGTCTCATTACGTCAAGTGCAGAAAGGCTTCTGGAGGAGTGGGTTGACATCCCAGATGGAGAACCAGGGTGCTCTAGAAAAGGATTCAACTGTTGTCTGAAAAAGGGATCTACTGTCAGGGAGTATCAGGTCTGAGGTAAAATTTCACCCTTCGGCACCAGTAGGTTGTGTCTGTGTGTGTGTGTGTGTGTGTGGGGGGGGGGGGGGGGGTAGTGACCTTAATTGGGGAGACTATTTTTGGTGCCAAGAGGGGCCTCAGTACCATAGTGGAGGTTGGTAACATAGGAGTTGAAGTCTTGGACAGTTCCCATATTAGAGTACAGCACCGTAGATGGGGTTAGAGGCCCCAGTGCCTAGGGCAGCACCATAGAAGGGGTTTAATGCACTGGTGCCCAGGTTGCAGAAGTCAGTTTAGGGTGGTTTGCATTTGGTTCCGTGGGGGACTTAACAGATTTAGTCTCACTGGTATGTGGACAGGAAGGTACACATTGACCCCTCTTTTTATATTCCTTCTTAGGAGGGGTTGAGCCCTCTGCCTCAGATAGAGCCTCTGAGGAAGGAGTTTTTCAGAGACCTTTCAACATTAATTCATTTTTCCTCTCAGTCAAAGTGCAGGTGCTAAAGCCATTAGATAAACTGCAAGGGGGTTGAACCTTCAAGTACGGCATCCTGAGACAATAAACACAGGACAAATCTCTGTCAGAATTTGGCATTTTCCTGCCACACTGATTGCATTGCTTAAAGCCTTTTGTCTCCTTCTTATCAGCCATTATCAACAATTCAAACAACAAGTCAAGTGAAAAATGCAGTATATGAAGCAGGTACACCTACACAAACACACACAGTCAAGAAAAGAAAGGACTGTTTTTTTCTTTTAATTACCACCAATGGCAATGGAGAAATATCCAACAGGTAAAGGGAAAGAAATGAAGCAGTGGGGGGTACCAGCAATGGCATCAGAAATTACCACAGAGTTAAGGAAGGCCTGTACCAGCAATGGTACAAAGAAATACCAAAATGTGGTAAAGAAACAGAAGAGAGTCACTCGACAGACAGCAAGGGTAAGCAAACTATAAACTGATGTGTCTTGATACTCTACGCGGCAAACAAGATCTGAGGTGATGGGGCACTATGGGTAAGCTTAGCTTGAGAGTTTTTTGGCTGGCATGAGCTTCTTATAATAGCCGTCTCAGTTCCGAGGACGGAACCAATACCCATCGGTAATGAAGGAATGAAGACATTAACATCATCAGATTTTTTTTTTAGCTTTGAGGGTGAGATTTTCCATAAATTTAACGGTGCTCCTAAGGTGAAGCATGTGCCCCAAGCTATTTCAACACTGTATTAGCAGATTGGGGAATAAATATATTTTACATTTCAAATACCCTGCAAATTTATACAGTTATCGATTTTTGGATGATATATGGGATGGGAATGTGACAGAATTGGATGAATACATAGATTATACAAGAAAAACAACATCTTGCATAAAATTTACATGTAGGATAAATGAAAAATCAAATTTTCTCAATGTGATAATAATGAAAAACTTGGGGAAAAAAACGTTTTTTTTCTTCCATTTATAGGAAAGATACTGATTACAATTAATTTCTGCATTTTCAAAGTTGCCACCTACACCACCAGAAAAGATCTATTTGTAAAAGGACAGGTGGTAAGGATGGCATGTTTGTTTAACTATTACCTTAGACAGGGAGCATCAGCAGCTTACAGAAATGTTTTTGAACAAGGGCTAGTCTAAAGAGAGTATCTTCAAATTAAAGGAAGAGGTTTTAAAAGGAAGAAAAAAGAAGTTATGTCTTACCATAACATTCCATCTGTGTTGTTCATCTTCTTTCATTCATCACTGATGGGTTCAGTTCCGAGCCCTCGGAACAGAGTTGGCCTATTACCAAGCTCGCTCCAGCCAAAAAAAAACTTTCGAGCTAAGCTTCTACCCAGAATGCCCTTCTCCCCATTACCTAGATCAATTTTCCTGAAGACAAGAGAAGTAAAGCTGAGGCCACTTCTGCACAAATGCCTTAATACACCATTTGGACCCAAAGCATCCCCCAGAAGCCTTTGGCGGGGGAAGGGGGAGTGGGATGCGATGAATGAAAGAAGATGAAAAAAACAGATGGAACGTTATGGTAAGATATAACTTCTTAATCTGATGTTGATAATCTTCTTTCCATTCATCATTGATGGGACAGAATCCCAAGCTACCTTGAGGTCCATGGGCGGTCCTTATGGAAGAACATTTCTGAGTAGCAATGAGCTGAAGGCAGTCTCCCTCTGGAGACCAAGTCCAATTTGTAATGATTGATAAAGGTATGAGGTTTAGCCCAAGTGGCTGTTACGCAAATGTCATCCATGGAAGACTTGGAATGGAAAGCTACAGATATTGCAATATATCTAGTGGAGTGAGCTTTAACCTTTGGCATAGGTTACTTTGTGAGGGAATAGATAAAACGTATGCAGTCCCTTAGCCATTTTGATAATTTATTTATTTTACATTTGTTGACCAGGATTGTCCGACTGAGCTGAAGAGCCCTTTTTCAGTGGAGGCCCAGGGAGAAAAGCTCCAACATATTATACAATTTTCATTATAAACTAGCATTAAACAGCAATGTTACAGGATTATTACAAGGCATTAAGTAGCAATACAATGTTATACAGTGTCAGTAATCAGGAGTATAGCATAACTATTTCAAGATGTATAAAAAGAAATATGTCATTCATTAAGATGAGTATAGTTTTTGGGGTAAGTGGTTACAAAAACCCAGTTTTATCATGATGTAGTTGCATGAAGGCAAGACAATTACAATAGAAAGTTTATTCTGAGGCAATTTGCTTAATAAATTTTAGAAGACAGTAGAAACAGTAGTCAAGGAAGATTAGACAGAGCTAGTGAGAAGAGTGAGTTAAGGGCAGAAAGTAGATTAAGGTACGACAAGAAAGGGATGTTAAGAAGGGAGAGTGCAGTGGCAGGACCAGTGACTTTTAAAGTGCTCTTTGGTGGCTGTCTTAAATTGTTTAGGATGTGTAAGGGTCCTGATTTCTATTGGGAGCCTATTCCAGGCAATAGTGGGGTGACAGCTGTACATGTTGCATCCAAATTTAGACTTGAGTTTGTAGATTTGTAATAGGTCTTTGTTAGAGCTTCAGAGAGGTCTGGAGGGAGAATAATGGGGAGGATGAGAGGGTATAGTACTAGGCAGTAGGAAGGCTAGTATAGGACAGAATGGATAATCTGGAGCTGAGAGAAGAACCTGGTGGGGTAAATTCAAGCCAGTTTAGGTGTTTTACAGAGAGACAGTGATGAGATTTTTAGGTTTGTTGGGCAGCAAATCTAGCTACCATGCTGCAGGTAGATTCGAGTTTGGTAGGGAGTGCTGAGTTAAGATTTGTGAGAATTGTACATTAGACTGGGTAGAAGGTAGGTAAGAGAGAGAGTAATCTTGGCTTCAAAGGTAAGGAATTTCTTGTTATGGTAAAGGAGCCCTAGTTTTGAATGAGTCTTTCTGATACAGTTATTAACATGCAAGTAAAATTTAAGCTGATCGTCAATGGTTACGCCTAAGCGCTTAGTACTGGATTCTACCTGAATGGGAGTGTTATTAAGGGACTGTATGGAGAAGGAGGGTTTAATATTGTTGAACATTTTAGGTAGGAAGAGTAACAGCTTTGTTTTTTTAGGATTAAGGATGAGCTGGTTGTTGGAGAGCCATGTTTCAACTAAGTTAAAAGGTTATAATGCAACCTGGGAAACAATTTCCCATTCTAGGCCCAGAAAAGGAGATGAAAAGCTGTTCAAACTTACGGACAAGGCTTGGTCCTGTCTAGGTAGAATCTCAGTTGTCTACGTACATCCAAGGAATATAGGCAGTACTCTTCTTTACTGGAAAAATTCGGAAAGAGGACTGGTACGTCAATGGTCTGGTTAATGGAAAAATCAGAAACAACTTTGTGGAGGAAGGATGGGTTAGTCTGGAATAACACTCTGCCTTTATGTAAGACCACATACGGCCTCTTGATACACAATGCCTGCAGCTCCGGAGACCCGTCTGGCTGACATGATGGCTACTAATAAAGATTTTCAGGACAAGCACCTTAGGTCAAACTTTGCTGCGGGTTCAAGGGGGGTTTGAGTCAAAAACTGAAGGACTAAAGTGAGGTTTCCATGGTTCCAAAGGCTGTCTTACAGGAGGCTCGATGTGAGAGGTTCCCTTGAGAAAGGCTTTGCACAGACGCAAGGAGATGAGAGGCGTGCCATCTGGACCATTGTGGAAATTAGAAATCGCCACCAGGTGTACTCGTACGGTAAAGAGAGAGGCTCCATTATCAAAAAACTTAGCCAGGTATTGCAGCACTGCAGTCACTGGAACCGAATATGGGTTTAGCATGTTATCCTTACACCAGATGGAGAACCTTTTCCATTTATCCTGATACAGTCTTCTGGTGGATGGTTTATAAGAAGCCAGAATGATGTTCCGAACAGGTGAGGTGAGGTTAGCTTAGCTTGCCTGGCAGCTAACAGAAGTGGAGAAACCATGCCGTTAGCTTGAGATTGGACAGATTCGGGTGGCTCAACACTTGGGGGTGAGTAATCAGATCTGGAAGAGGGTCTAGATTCCACGGCAGGTATACTAGGTGAGGGCGAAGGAAGGGGAACCAAACTTGTTGAGGCCAGAATGGGGCTATGAGGATCACCTTGCATCTCAACCAAAGAGCTTTCTTTAAGAACTGTGGGATAAGCGGGATGGGGGGATAAGCATAAAGAAGTCCCGTGGGCCAATCGTGGATCAGAGCGCCTCTTGGGGACTCCCCATCTGGGGGGAATAGGGCGAAATATCTGCTGCACTTGTTCGCTGGGGAGGCAAAAAGATCGCAGCAGGGCTGGCCCCAGTGGCTGAAGATTTCTGTCGCCACCTCGGGATTGAGGGACCACTCATAAGGTAAGAGGATGCATCTGCTCAGTTTGTCCACAATTATGTTGGAGCTCCCCGGGATATGCATTACTATCAGAAAGCGGTTGGAAACTATAACCCACTGTCAGATTCTCATGGCCTCTCGACACAGGGGGTAGGACTTGGATCCTCCTTATTTGTTGATATACCAGACCGCTGATATATTGTCTGACTGAATTGCAATTGTCCTAGAAGGGAGAACTGGATGAAATGCCTGCAATGCTAACACTGCTCTCAGTTCTACAATGTTGATATGTAGGTTGGCTTCTACGGTGGACCACGTACCTTAGACTGTCTTTCCCTGGAAAAGGCCCCCCCACCCAATCAGGGAAGCATCCGTAGTCATAATGGCCTTGGGCTGAGGAGAATGGAATGGGCAACTCCAAAGTTCTGCACCTGGCTTCATCCACCAAAGAAGGTCCTGCTTGCAGGAGTTGGTTATATAAATCTGGGAACCGAGAGGACGGTAGTTTGGGAACCACTGTGAAAGAAGTACCCATTGCAGAATTCCCCTGTGCAGCTTCACTATTGGGATTGAAGCTGCCATGGAACTTAGGGCCTGAAGAATCTCCCTTGCTGAAACTTTTGTTTGACAGAGTACCACCCGGAGCTGGAGTCTGTGGGTTGGAAGCAACACTAGACAGGACCAGGTGTTGAACACTGCAACAATGAATTCTATTTGCTGCGTAGGAGCAAGGTTTGATTTCTCCCAGTGCACTGTTATTCCCAGAGTTTTTGCCAGAGATAGGGTGTAATGCAGGGCTGTTACCAGTAGACACTTGGTGGGGGAGGTGAGGAGCCAATCACCCAAATATGGAAACATTCGGAATCCTTGTAGTCTCAAATGAGCTGTGACCACTGTCATACACTTCATGAACACTCTGGGGGCTGTAGAAAGACCGAATGGCAAGGCACAAAACTGATAGTGGCTGGCTTTCAGCTGGAAGCGAAGCACAGTCCTGGAGTGTTTGTCCATTTTGATGTGGTAACGCGCATCCCTGAGATCTATCAAGCACATCCAATCGCCATTAAAAAAGGGAGAATGGACTGAACAGTATCCATCCGGAACTTGGTTTGGGTGACAGACTTGTTCAAGCTGCTGATATCCAGAATGCGTCTCCAGTCCCTTGTCTTTCTTGGCACAAAAAAAAATCTTGAGTAGAATCCGGATGCGCAGTGGTCTGGTGGGACTGGTTAGATGACTTTTTTGAGACAGCTTTTTTATTTCTGAAGCTGCGTCTTCCCTTTGACTGGGTGGAACGTCGGGAAGCTTTTTTGGAAGTGTTGGTTAACAAGAAAGGGGACTGGTGTAACCTCTTGTGATTATACTCTGCACCCAATGATCGGTGGTAATATAGTGTCAAGCAGCTGGGTGCAGAGAAGAACGACCTCCGATTGCTTCCAGAGGAGTGCTGGTAAGGGTGTCCAGAGAAGGAATCCCTGGAGTCCTGGTGCCCCTGTACGGGCATCTTCTGGAATTGTAACCCCCTCTGCCCTTTGGGGGTATCATCACCACATGCAGCACAGAAAGGACCCTGAGATTTTTTGTGCCACATTTTTCCACTCCTCTGATTCCTGGAAAAGGAATGCTGAGGATTTGAGAACTGTAGGCCTATGGCAGACAGGGTCTTGCAGTCTTGCTTGCACCTGGCTAGCGTGTCCTTCACCTTGGAGCCAAAAGGGACGATGTTTCGATGGGAACATTCAGAAAGGAAGACATGAAGAAATCCATGAGATCACAAATGCGCATCCAGGCATGAAGTCTCATGATAATGCCTGAACCCACCACTCTAGCCTCCCCTTCAGTTGCATGTGATAGCAACCTCATGGATGAGTTGGTGACAGAGTCCAGGGTTGCGAGCTGTGAGGCAACTTTGTCCCTTACCTCGTCAGACACCTGTCCTTGCAAGTGTTGCAGAGAGTTCGGAGATCAAGTCCCTCTGGAGCCTCAAGAAATGTGCCAAGTAGTTCAGACACAGTATGGCAAAGGTCGCTGATGCATAAACTCATTTCTCAAGTCTGTCCAACACCCAGGACTTTGGGTGGGTGGACAGCAGGACTCTCCTCAACCAAGTCCTTTTTCGTGGCTGCCGCCACCACCATGGCATTGACTGGTAACCCTCAGGACCAATGCGGGTTATCCTTGGGCGGGGAAAGAATTTTGTCAGGTCTCCAAGGGATCACCTGAATGGAATCAGGGTTTTTCCAAGCACACTGCACAAGGAGTTGGACGAGCTCATCAGCCGGTGCGGTCACCCAAGAGGTAAATGGCTGGACGTGAAAAGCCTGCAGGAAAACGGACTCCTCAGATGAAGGCTTGGAGGGCCTTCCAGTTACCTCTCCGTTTCAGGATTTCAAGGATGTCTCCAAAGCAGACATCATCACGAGGTGACCGTGGGTACCCTTCACCATCACCGTAATCTGTGTCTTGTGTTAGAGACTCCTTGGGTGAGTCTACGTGCCTCCTCTTGCACAACCTCTTCCTAGGGGTCTCCTCAGTGAAGGCCTTTGAGAAGGACTTGGAAGAGCGGGTACCCTGAACAAGGGTGTCCTGTGGCTTCTCTGCCCAGCGCCCCGGGGAGGTGGTTTGTGACAGCTGTAGCTCAGGGGGTGAGAAATGGGTTCCGATGTCAATGGAGTGCTTCTGGAAGCAATAGCCCTTCTCCATCGCATGGAAAGCAGGTCCACCCAAAGAGGGATGGGAGTCTGGAACAGGGAAAGACAACCTCGGGAATGGGATCACACCCTGCTCCAATGAACCTGCCACCACAGATGGAGCCTCAAGCAGGAGTGGTGCACATGAGACAACCGACACTGTGGATGGAACCGAAGGCACACCTGGAACTGTGCCCTGAGCCCAAGGAGCCCACCCCACCAATCCCAACATTGAGGAAGGACCAGTTCCGCTGGAACCGAGGACCAAAGGGGTAAACCCACAGCCTGTGTGAGGTCCACTACAGGCACCGAAGTGGTGGGTTCCAAGAAGGACGTCAGAGCAGAAAGCTTCGGAACCAGAATGGTCGAAGGAGGGAGAGTAAGATGGAGTCCAAGGAGAAACCAACCCAATTCCTGCAGACAGATGGGTCTTAAAAGGTGTGGGCATCTCCCTGGCTGCCAACAGCTGGTCCACAAGACGCACCATATCAAGTTCTGACAGGTTCCTGGTGGATCAGGTCAATCAATGAACAGGCTATAAATTTAACCCAGGAACAGATCTACGGAAGGAGAGTATTGGGTTCATGGTGCATGGTCTGCCGGCACCGATGTCTCAAGTTTCGAGAGCGAGATCAAAGGAGTCAAGTCCAGTTTAGTGGAAACAATGCTTGGTGCCGAAGGGGCAGTCAGAGCCGAAGCGGAGGGTTTCAATGTCATATCAGAGGTAGGCACTAAAGGCATACACTGAGCCGGAGTGGTCACAGGTGCCGAAGTCGAAGCAGGCATGGTGAGGTCTATTGTCAGTGCCGGAGGCAGAATCGGAGCTGAAGCTGGCGCAGATATCTTAAGTTTCGAAGTGCTCGGTGCCGACGAGGCTGATTTATGCTCAGAGGACAACTTTGAACTTTTGGTTTCACAGGCTTACCTTGATCAGCTGAGAGTGAAGAGGGAACCAAATGCGAACTTTTTTTGTCTTTAGTAGTAGGGGTTGAGACCTCCATTGCAGAAATAGCCTCTGAAAAGAGAGACTTAAGTAACCCTTTCAGTATCAATTTATTCTTGCGCTCATTCAGAGTACATTGACTGAAGCTTTGACAAATGCCACAGGGAGGTTGCACTGAAAGATGGGGCACCTACAAACAATACACACAATCATCATAAGAATCACTGTTAGGTAACTTGTCATTACATGAAGTACAGTGCTTAAACCCCGAAGTATCCTTCTTATCCAACATCTTGGAAGAGGGACAACAGGCTAGCACTTCAACAACAAAATCAAAAATGAGTCTGTTTTAGCAATTTAGACAGAGTTCAAAACCACACAGTATTATAGATATAGATATACCAGAAACTTACTATTGAAAAGCACTAACAGGTTAGGAAGGAAAATGGGAATACCAACTATGGTCAGCAAGGGATAATGGGAAGGGGAGGAGATTGAGCTCTGGATTGGTCCTTCGGTTGTCAGCTGAGATCCGAAGTTGGTTCCAAGACTCATCTGTGATGAATAATGACACCGATAGCATCAGATCACTTTTTTCTAGTTTTAAAAGTATTTTTTCCACAAAAGATGTTCGATTTACATCACAAAAAGTAAATGTGGAAGGCATTTCCACCTCAAGGGCAGCTAATCTACTCAGCAATGGAAAGTGTTGGCTGACTGTCAATTCTCGAAAAACTTTAACAGGACTGCTGTTCTGCAGCAGGAAAACTCTGAAAGGCTTGTTGCCCTAACCTCTCTTTTTAGACAGCTATAACCTTAGCAGGACATAACCCATACAGATAAGGCTACTGTAGAAGTGATCTTAATGAAAAGAGTACAGTTGAGCAAGTTGCACTTATCCATAACAGTAGATATTCAAAGACTCACTGCTGCTGCTGTAGCCTTTAGGCTACAAGGATTGTGTGTTGTCCAAAACACAACAGCCAGCTCCCAAAAGTTCAGTCTCCCGCTCAAACTTCCACACTGACTGCTGATTGGTTAAGGCTGAGGAAGTAGAAATAAGCAGACAGGAAAATCTTTAGGACTACCTTGCCTATTTAGTTTATTAGCAGCCTACTCATCCAGAGCTAGACCAACAAAAACTGTACAAGATACCATGGGGGTGCAGCTGCTGCAGCAGTGATGAATTCAAACATCTACTTTTGTGGGTACATTAACCTACACAACTGTACTATGTTCATCATTCTCACTGCTGCAGTAGCCTTTATGCTATATGGGTTGATTACCAAAGCTGATCCAATCTGGGAGGAGGAAGCATATGGGTTCAGAAATCCCAGGAGAAAGGTTCTAGCAAAGCCAGTCCTGGATCTAGGGAAAGAATCCAGTTTATAATGTCTTGTAAAGCTATGTATAGAGAACCACTTAACCACCTCTAGTATGTTTCCAAAGTCCACCCTTTCCAATATGCAACTGAAGACAATGCCCTCATAAAATGAGCCTTGATACTGCATGGAACTGGTTTACCACGGTGGGCACAGCAAAAGGAAATAGAGGGCAGCCATCTCTAAATAGTCTGTTTTGACACAGGTTGCCTTTTCTTAATCCTAATATAAGAAAAAAAGAGCTGTTTAGCTTTACCTAGACATTAACAGCTCGAGCAGAGCTGTAGAAAATCAACAGTGTGTGTACAAATTCCTAAGAGCTTTCCTGCCAAAAGCAGCGCTTCTCTTGCTGCCTTTTGAGAAGTGACAGTCGGCTAGAGTATTTTAATCTCTGGATAGATGAGTTCCCCTCAGGGAAGAAACATTCCACAGTTTTTGTTAAGACAGAAATAATAAATTTTTTTCCTTTAAATCATTTGTTTTATTCTTGGATATTGGACTGAAAAGTTGTGCGATAGTCCAAAAAACAGTTAATATGCGATTCTAAGTTTTACTTTAGTGTGAAATATTTTTTGTGAAGAAAACTTTTATTTAGTACTTGATAATGGTGTTTTATGTAGAAATGCTACTTTTTCAGTACTTAAGCTTTGGAAGCTGGTCATTTTTTATACCCTATGCATAATATAACCCAGATAGCTAAAGCTATTGCAGCAGTGATGAAATTATCACCACAAAAAATGAAGAAAAACAAACAAATAAAAAGTAAGAGGTCTGAAGCAACTAGAAGAATGGAGCACAGAAACATCTTTGGTATAATCCAAAAATTAAAGGGTAGCCTGGGACAGCTGGTAGATGTGACAGTCATGACATGCTACAAGAGAGATCTGGAGAACACCCCTTCCTCATTCAAGATGGAGAGTAACAGGTAAGAGAGCTTAATGGTTTGGGAAAGTTTCAGATGCCAAGCCACCCATGTCCTTCCAGCTTTGATTCCTACAGATAAAAGAAAATAGTCTTAAGTCCTATCAACATCTGATGATTGTTTAATGTGGGTTCAAATATAATACCATGTTAAGAGACAAGTACAGATATAGAACAGACTAAGAGGATAAACAAATTAGAGAAAGTGCACAATAAATGTGATACGTCTGAAACAAAGATAACCTTCAAAGTCAAAGCGATACACTCACAAGAAGTCACTTGCTGCAAAAGTGACTAAGAAAAATGGCAGGCATTAGTGAGATTTTTTTGGGAATGATGCAGTCTTGGAAAGAACACACCCAACATATATCTGAGGTAACTATACCTCTGAAATCCAAGCAAACCACATCCTCACCCCCTTAACACACACGACACATTTGGTCTACTCTATTGGCTGTTATGTCTCTCTTCAGTTCTTAAATGCTCAAGAAAGTAGTAATAGAAACACATGCTGAAATACTATGAACACACCTCTCAACTGTCCAGATTTTTGCAGAAATGTCAAAATTTGACAACTCATTTTTGGACAAAGTTTGTGGTTTTCTGGCAATCCACTGAGGATTGAAGTCACTAAATAATGATATACATAATGACATGCACAAATTTCAGACTTCATATTCTTTTGAAAATGCATACCAACAAATCCTGTTATTCTAGCAACTTTCTAACTTCGTAATATTTAAAATCTACAATTATGAAGTAAATGTTTCAATTGGATGCAACTCAGAATAGTATAGCAGCTGTAATCTTACAGGAAGACGAAGACACTTCTATCAACAGCATATACAGATGTACACACGATATCTTCAAATACTTTATGAATCTAAGAAATTTCATGACTATATACTTTGCACCTTGCCATTAATAACCAAAATCTTTGTATAAAGCACTTCTGAGATTGCAAAATTTGCTGCTTAGCTTATGAGAGTATGACTTGAAAATGAAATGCAGACCAGACTAGGAACTACATGTAACAGATGAGTACAGTACACTTACCTGAGCAAAATGAAGAGGTTCATAAGTATTTACTAGGCTATTGATCTGACAGGATCTTCAGAAGCCAAGCCATACATTCCCATGAAATTTTTAGCTCTTGCACTTTAAGTACAAATAACCACAAGATGAACATATAATTCGCATGTTAACCCTACCTGCAAAGGGTGTTAAAATCGGGAGCAAGTTTGCAGTTATCCATCCACTCATCTGGATTACATCTGAATAGTTTACGAAAAGCACTTTGTTTTATGTGGAAAGGAAGATGTCTTCAAAGAAACAGTATTCTCTGTGATAGATATATATTCCTCAGTCTTCTATTTATGTTGTAAAAGATATTTAAATCTTCAGCAAGTGCTCATCTCCCCCCATTGGGCTTACAAATGTGCAGTGGCTCTGACAGGATAAGGTCTGTTGAGGCTCTATACGCAAGGCAGAGACTGCCCCTCAGTAATCGGTATTACTCCAAGAAGTGGGTGAAGGCTTTCAGACTGACTGAATAGTTTGTATGATGTAGCCCGTGATTTTCTTACTAAGAAAGTATTTGGAAGCATTCAAGCTTTCAATTTTTGGACATGTTACTACAATGTTTAGAGATTCTTTGGGTGATACCAATTACCCATAACAGAAGCATTAAAAGTAATCCAAACATGTACTGACATGGACTTGGAAGTGACAACCAGGGGCTGGTAAAAGCTGAAAAAAGAAATCCAATCTTATTTTTTCTCTCCTGGAGGAATAAGTTGTTAAGGGATTAATGATCAAAGATGACAGATTAAATGTATCAAACAATGTTGAGAAGAGATCATAGGAAGTTACTAGGCTATTGGCCCTCAGGTCCATACAAGCCTAGCCAAGAATTTAGCCCATGTTCCAACAAGTCAGCACCCTATGTCACTGCCCAAGCAGGGGCGCAGGTGGAATCAGAGGGGTTTATTTTCTGTTCCCCATTCAGTTATCCAGGTTTTGCTTAAAAAAGGTTTAATGAGGTACTCTGCTTTACGTGGAGAGGGAGTCTATTCCACAAAAGGATTCATCTCTGGGACACAAATCTGTCCCGCAACAAGTCCTACTGATGTCACAGATCAGGTTAAGGTTGAGCTTGCGGGTACTAGAGTGGAGCCTGACTTGCGGATATGCAGTAGTCCCATCAGGGCGGGGACTGAGTTTGCTTTGTATGCCAGATAGAGGTCACCTCTGATGAGTCTGCAGGAGAGCGAGTAGAGGGACACGGACTTTAACCCATCTGTGTAGGGTGGATGTTTGAGGCCCTGGATTCTCCGGGTGAGGAACCTCTGTGGTCTCTCCAGCTGCTGCACATGCTTTGTGAGGTACATGCCAAAAGGGGCATTGTACTCAATCCGTCTTATAAGGGAAGAATACAGGGATGTTATGACCAGCTTGTCCCTGGATGAGATACTCTTATGGAGGGAATACGGTGGTCAAACCTCAGTTTGCTATACCTGGGTGCCCAAGTCCCTCCCGACTGACTGTGTGCATAGCGCCTTATTATCAATGTGATCATTTGTGGGGACGTCACTCTCCCCAAAACGGATGATGATGCATGTTTTGGCATTCGGTTTGAGGCCATGTTTCTGGCACCACTCATATGTTTGGGTAAGACCCTCTTGAAGGATGTCCACATCACTGGGGGACTTGATAGCACCCAGCTTGCAGTCATCTGCAAACTTGGTTAGTCATAGCCCACTAGATTTGGCCTGCACCTCTGAGAAGTACATCCCAAACAGCAGCGGCCCCAGAACTGATCCCTGGGGTACACCAATTGTTACGGGTCTACTACTTGAGGTGGCTTACCCTATTTTGACTAAGTGGGTTCTATCAGTGAGCCAGTTTGTTACCCATCTGGTAACATATAGATTGACACCTAGTTGAGAGTTTATTATACCTGAGTGGGGAATAATATCGATGGCCTTGGCCAGGTCTAGATAGGCAGTATGCACCATCTTCCCCTTGTCTATGGCCTTGGTGACTGTCTCAAAGTCCTTGACCAAATTTAACAGGCATGACCTCGCCTTGACAAAACCAAACTGCATGGGATCAAGTGTCTGGAGGTTGCCAATGTCCTTGTTAATGAGGTTCGTGATAATCCACTCCATGGCCTTGCAGATCAGGCTAGTTAGGCTGATGGGTCTATAAGTTCCTGGATCAGTGGATGCTCCACCTTTGTGCAAAGGGATGACAGTAGCTGTCCTTCACTCGGCTGGGACGAAGCCGCTACTCAGGCTTTGGTTGAACAGGGTGTCTAACGGTGCTGCAGGCTCACCCAAAGTCAAAAGAATGGAACTCACAGTATGAAAGAATAGAGTTTATTTAACATTTGTTGACTGGGAAAGTGCGACTAGGACAGAGCCTATTT
This sequence comes from Protopterus annectens, assembly GCF_019279795.1. Taxonomy (NCBI): domain Eukaryota; kingdom Metazoa; phylum Chordata; order Ceratodontiformes; family Protopteridae; genus Protopterus; species Protopterus annectens. The sequence goes on along the minus strand of NC_056726.1, from coordinate 1,317,843,130 downwards.
TCAGCGGAGGCCCAGGGAGAAACGCTCCAGACGTATGTTTTTAGAATGTGGAAGGAAAAGTACAACCGTGTACACTTATCATAAATGTAGATGTTCTAGTGTATTCACTGTTGCAGTCATTACACTTGGGTTATCCTGCTGGCAGGCTACCCTCAGTCGGCCTGAATTCCAAATTCAAGGTCCGGTGTAGGTTGTTGTCGCCTCTTCCCTGATGTCCGAGCGCCAGGGGTATAAAAGATACAGCCGACGCCATTTTCTTCAGTTTTTCTTGCCCCAGATGTTAGGTGCCCCCAAAAGGGAAGGCTAAAAAATGCCAATCAAACATGCATGCACTAAAATATGTTATACCTTCATCTACAAGCAAATGCACCACATAGGTTGCATAGATTAGAGAAGTGCAGCTAAGTTCTAGCAAAAAGAGATGGGGGATGCTGGGTGGGTAACCTGGACTGCAACAGTGAATACACTCAAACATCTACATTTATGGTAAGTGTACACAACTGTACTATGTTCTTCGTGTTTCACTGTTGCAGTCATTACACTTGGGTCGAATCCCAAAGCTATGGTTGGGAGGCTGGAGCCAAACAGCATTAGGAGCGGCTATGAGGCCCTGCAGAACTGCAGTGGCAAAGCCTGCCCTGGATTTAGAGTAGAGTGGTAAATGATAGTGCTTTGTAAAGGTGTGCACTGAACTCCAGGTAGCAGCCTCTAAAATGTCTTTGGTTGGTACTCCCCTGAGGAAGGCTGCTGAAGTGGCTGCTGCTCTGGTAGAATGTAGCCTAATGCCCTTAGGCACTGGCTTGCCATGTTGAGAATAGCAGAAACGAATGCAGTGGCCTATCCACTTTGAAATAGTCTGCTTTGAGATGGCCTTTCCTTGTGATCCTGCAGCATATGCCACTAGTAGTCGCTCAGTCTTTCTGAAAACTTTGGCTCTGTTCAAGTAGAAGCGTAGCTGTCTGTGCATGTCCAAAGAATGCAGAATTCTCTCCCCCTTATTCTGTGGGTTTGGATAAAAATTAGGCAGATAAATAGTTTGGTTAAGGGCCACACTGGACACTACCTTAGGCATAAATGTCGGGTTTGTCCTCAGAGAAACCCTGTCCGGATAAAAAATGATAAAAGGTTCCACAGCCATGAGTGCCTGTAGCTCAGACTCATCTTGCAGAGGTTATTGCTAGAAGCACAGCTGTTTTCCAATATAAAAACATTATATCTGCTGTAGTGGCTGGCTCAAAAGGAGGCAGAGTGAGTTTTTCTAAAACATAATTGAGGTCCCATGCAGGTATTGGTGATCTCCTTGGAGGCCTTAAGTTTTTGGCTCCTCTGAGGTATTGCCTTAACAAAGGATGAGAAAAGACTGGTGGCTCTGTACTGTAATGAGCCAAAATGGCAGAGGCATGAATTTTAATTGATGAAAAGGATAGGCCTTTGTCCAGCATCTCAGTTAGGTATTGCAAAATCTGAGGAATATTTGGTACTGTTGTGTCAATTCCTTGTGCCTGGTTCCAGGCACAGAATCTCTTCCATTTTCCAGCATAAGATTTTGTAGTACTAGGCCTCCTGGCCTCCAAAATGACATCCATCACTGCTTTAGTGAGAGGTGTGTTTTGTATGACTACATTATCCGCCATGCTGCCAGATTTAAGGTCTTGAGTTGGCTGTGCAGGACCTGATTGTTTTGTTAGGACAGTAGGTGAGGTATCTGAGGTAAGGTCCAGGCTGGGCATTGAGAAGTTCCTTAGGATTGGATACCAGTACTGGCGGGGCCAGTCTGGGGCAATCAGTATAATTTTTGGCTTCTCTTGTCTGACTTTTAGGAGTACCTTGGGGAGTAAAGGCAGTGGAGGACAGGCATATACTGTTAAGTTTTTCCAGCTGAAAGATGGGGCATCCACTTTCCATGCTTGTCTGTGATAAGTCATTGTGCAGAATCTCTTTAGTTGGCATTTGTGAGGAGAGGCAAATAGGTGTATGTCCGGGCATCCCCATTTCCTTGTTATCATGTTGAAGACTTGTGGATCCAATTTCCACTCGTGGACATCCATGAGGTTTCTGCTTAGTTCATCTGCCAGAGTATTTATCTTTCCTGGCAGGAATTGTGCCTGCAGATGTACTTGGTAAGTCAATGCTGTGTCCCACAAAATCATGGCTAGTCTGCAGAGGGGGTAAGAATGAGTGCCTCCCTGCTTGTTTATATACCACATGACCGTGGTATTGTCCGTCTTGATCAGTAGTTGCCCCGGATGAAGTAGGTCATTGAGGGCGGTCAGGGCATTCTGAACAGCTAGCATCTCTTTTTGATTGATATGTAGATGCATTTGGTTGGCGGACCATGTGCCTTGAATACATCTTCCTGCCATGTGTGCCCCCCAGGCATAATCTGATGCATCCGTTGTCAATGTCTGCCTGGCTGGGGGTAAGGTGAATGGCTGTCCCTTGTTCTGGTGACAGGCCTTCGCCCACCATCAAAACTCCTGTTGCAGGCAGGGAATGAGAGTAATTATTGTTTCCAGGCTGTGGCAATGCTGAGTCCAAACACTTTTTAGGTACCATTGAAGTTTCCTCAAATGCAGTCTTGCATATGGAATTAGTAGAATGCAGGATGCCAAGAAGCCCAAAGCTTGCAGAATTTTTCTTGCCGATAACTGGGCCTTTGTTGCCAACAATTTGAAATAGGTAGTCAGTTGCCTTTGTTTGTCTGGCGTGAGATAAGCCATCTGGGCAGTTGTATTTAAGCTTGCACCCAGGAATATTATCTCTTAAGAGGGCACTAGTTTTAATTTCTGTTCGTTGATTGTGTACCCTAGGCATGGTAATAATCTTTTTACAAACGCCAGGTGCTGTAGTAGAATGTCCTTGTTCTCTGCTTGTATGAGGCAGTCATCCAGGTAAGGATATATTTGTATTCCTCTGTCTGCAGAATGCAATTACTGGTGCCAGGCACTTTGTGAAGACCCTGGGTGCAGTAGATAAGCCAAAGGGCAGTACACAGAATTGGTAGTGCATTGAGCCAGCTTTGAATCTGAGGTATCTTCTGCATGTTTGTCTGATTGGGACATGCAGGTATGCCTCTTTTAGGTCTAAAGTCACAAGCCAAGCCTTCTTGCCCAGCATGGGCAGAAGCTGCTGTAAGGTCAACATTTTGAATTTTGGTATATCCAGATATGTGTTTAGAATAGATAGGTCCAGTATTGGTCTCCAGGCTTTGTCCTTTCTGGGTACCAAGAACAGTCTTGAATAAAATCCTTGTCCCTGCTCTTGTTTTGGTACTTGTTGAATGGCCCTCATGTCCATGAGGGATGAGACTTGTTTTTGTGCCTCTGCCCATTGGTTTTTTGGTAGGTCTGGCCAACCGTTTGCCCTTGGCAGGGTGTGAAAGTGAAACTTGTAGCCCCGTGACACTATGTCTAAGACCCATTTGCCCTGGGTTATTTTGTGCCAATTTTGAGAAAAAAGTGCTAGTTTCCCCCCTAAAGGTGCTGCCAGAAGATAAGTGCTTGGCGCAGGCAGGGGGAAGTCATTGGGCCCATTTCCTGTAAGGCTGTGATTTGTCTTCTCCACTTTTGGAGGTAGGAGCACCCCATTGTTTAGACCTGTATGAACCTTGGGGCTGGGATCTGTCTCTTGGGTGTCTGTATCTGCCCCTTTGTGGTTTGTCTGACACTGGAAAAGACCAATTCTTTGTAGGCTAGTGTCTGCTAAATCTTGGAGGTTGTACCTGTAAGAAATCCTTGACTGTTTGCATAGATTTAGCCTTGTCCTCCATTTTCTTTAACACCTCTTCTGCTTTAACACCAAAGTATCATGCTATAATGGAGCATCTCATAATTTTGCTTTAACATGATCTGGTAAATTTTGTTCCTTTAACCAAGCATGCCTCCTAATGACAGAACCCGTGACAGCGGCCCTGCAGGAGGCCTGCAAAGACTCAAAACCACATTGCAAAGTATACTTTCCAACTTGCTCAGCTGCATGCAATAAATCCTGCATTTCTTTGTTTTCTGTACCTTCAGAATTTATCAACATTTTCTGTTTAAGCAGTGACATAATATATTGCTGATATTTGAGCATATGAAACTGACAATTTAAAGCCCTTATAGCCAAGGTAGCAGAGGTGTAAATCTTTTTTCCCCATCTGTCTAATGCCCTAGAATCCCTGTCAGAGGGGGTAGGGTTTTTTGCAGTGGATGCCTTGACCCCTTTGGGACCCTGAGGGATAGTTTCTGGGTCAGCAGCAGGGTTTTTTGAAAAGGAATTTATGAGAGTCAGGTACCCTGTAATACCTGTTCAGGTTAACAGGAGCTAGAGGTAAGGAGTCAGGGGTCAGACTGGACTCTGAAAATACATAATCTACAATGTCTAACACAGTCAGAATAGCTAGGGGCCTGTGTTGTGGGAGTAAAAGGAAGTCCCTGAGCCCTTTCTTAGATTCAGAATAATCCTGGCTCTCCCAGTGGAAATGTTCCCTCATGGTATGCAAGGTTTCCCCAAAAGAGTAATCCTCAGGAGGAGAGGCTGAAGGGATAGATTCTTCAGCATCAGAATCCTCATAGGGAGGAAGAGAGTATTCCTGATCAGAAGAGGAATCTGAAGAAATGGAAACCTGATCTGAAGATTCATATTCTGTCTCTTGCCTAGGCCTCTTATCAGGAGGGGGATGGGAACCCCTGATCAAAGTAATTAAGTTTTCGGCTATTTTGAGCATCTGTTTTTTGGGCATGGAGGCCTGACCATGAGGCTGTTGTGCTTGTTTCTTTGTCTTTAAAGATGCTTTATTCTTTGCCTTTGTAGCTGGAGTCGCTTTAATGTACAATTGAGTAGGTCTGAAAACACCCTCAGAAGCAGATGCCTGCTCAGCGGCTCCAGACCCATCTGAGGGCATAGTTTCCGAAGGTCCAATACCTTGAGCTTCCAGCGGTCTAGGCGACTCCATGTGGGAGTCTATAGCGGCCTGCTGTTACAAAGTAGCGGGCATCAGGGGCTGCGAAAGTGCCTCACTGAGAGCCGGCGACCCCGCAACTGGCTTAGAAGAAGTCTTGTTGTCAGTTTTAGACCTCGGATGCCTGTCCTTTTCTTCTTCTTTGCGTTTCTTGTGAACTGTGGTAGTCTGTTGGCTATCCAACGGCATTGTGTAATTAAATCTTCTGCCAAAATAGTGAAATGCAAAATCGTACCGGCGCTTTATAGTGCGCTGGTTAAATCTAGCACAAAACCAACAACAAGCAATGTCGTGGTCAGGGTCTAGGCAAGGAATACAGTAAGAATGAAAATCCTTATGAGGAATTTGCTTCCCACAAGAAATACAATTATTAACTTTTTCTGACATTGGTCTGGAGCAAGAAAAAAGTCTTCCCCAATGGGGTACTTGGCTTTTAATGAAGACTTCGGATCTGAAATTCGAACACGAAAATCTCAGGAGTCAGCCGACCGGCACTTGCGAACTGCTTCTGCTTCTGGCACTGTGCGGCAAGAAAGACTGAAGAAAATGGCGTCGGCTGCATCTTTTATACACGTGGTGCTCTGACGTTAGGGAAGAGGTGACAGCAACCGACGCCGGACCTAGACTTTGGAATTCAGGCAGATTGAGGGTAGCCTGCCAGCAGGATAACCCAAGTGTAATGACTGCAACAGTGAAACACGAAGAACATCTGGAATACCTGAAGGAAACCCATATGAACGCAGGGAGAACATGCAAACTCCACACAGAAGGCACCCCATATGAGAATCGAACTGGAAAACCTCTTGCTGTGAGGTGACAAAATTAACGGCTGCACCACTGTGTTGCCAGTTAAAAAGCAACGAAATGCAGTTAAGCAGTAATGAATTACAACAGACAGCAATGAAATATAGTTAATCAGTAGATTGCTTTAAAACAGTAGCTCACAGTCCCAACAGTAACAGACAGCAAAAATAATGCAGCAATTTAATGAGGCTGCCAACAAGCAGTAATAAATATGGCAAACTAAATGCAATTGAACTCCTAAGCACAAGCAGCAAAATGAAGTAGAAATATGCACAGGTTTGTTTTTTATCCCAGTAGAAAGTGAGGACACAGAAGATAAGATAATTCAAGGTTGAGAAGCTAAAGGGGTGGGGGCCTTTCCTAAATTCTCACTATAAACAGTAGAATGAGCTGAAGTAATGTGACTGAGGGGAGGGGGTTGTCCAGTATCAACTTTATACTAGAGGCGGGCAACTCAAAGTAACCAAGATTTAAGAACACCACAACATCTAGGTGGGTGGGTGAGGCAAAAAAAAAAAAAAAACAGTTGCACAGATTACATAGATGTGCAGTAAAATAGAAGTGCAGAAAACATCTGAAAATAAGCACTTATCTTTTTCCAATATCACAGCAGAGCAAATGGCAGAAGGCCCATCTCCACTGCAGCTTTGAATAGCTTGAGCAAATAAGTACAACTGGTTTAAAACATTGGCTATTAAAGGCAGAGAAACAGAAACCAGCCCAATTATCCAATTAAAATAACCGGGTTGCAGGAATGCCTCTAGCTAGATCAAACCAGACTGATTCTTTCTGCCACAAAGAACCAGCTAGGTCTTGTGAGAATATATGGCTCACATCTTGGTATAGAAATGGGCAAGTAAATAACAAAACAGATTATATATATCGGCCCAGCCAATAATATCAACACACAAAAAGTGGTGTAAAACTAATATGTACCATAACAACAAGCTTCAATTAGACTGCCGCCGTACAGCAGAAAGATGGAGCCCTGATTGTCACTCAGTTGTTCTGGGCTCAGTTAGCAGCCTCAGCAATGGAGAAGCCAGTCAGGGAGGGGAACACTGAAGCAGCATGGCCTGCTCACCTCTCCTGGGGTAAAAGATGGGAGGGAAGTGTACCATTAGGGTACATGCTACAGTGGGACTTCTCTGGTGGAGACTAGGGACGCCATCTCTCATGCTTCAGAGAGGGACACAGCTGTTTGGAGGAAAACCCATTGCAGAAATGATGGGAAATCCTTAGTGGTCATCCCAGTGCATGGCCCTCTTCCCACATATTGACGTGTGTATGTGGGAATTAGGGCATAAACAAGGAAGGAAAGTTCAGATCACCACTAATGGCCGTCTATATGATGGCCGCTCTCTGTTGACCCTTGTTTCAGTGACGGGGAACAAATGGTCGACTTACTGGAAGTGGACTGATGATCAACAGACAGTGGAGGCAAATGGAGGAAAAAAAAAAACTTGAAAGGAGATGTTTCCTTACTCATGACTAGGCAAGTCCTAAAACAATGCAGGCATGAATTTGTTCTAGTTTAAAGATGCCACATAATGGATTATTATTTCATGTACCTCAAAAGCAGGTAAATTAAATAGTAAAAATTAAACACCATAACTAGCACTATGATAACTACAATGAAGGACATTTTCTAAAGACAAGGCAATGATGCTGTCATATCAGACATTGGTCCTTAATTTGAGAGCATGGCAAAAATATGGACATCAATGAGAGTTTCAAGCATAAAGCAATTTCTTGCAGTTTTGAAATTCAAGAATACTTCACTGCAGAATCTTAATTTCTCACCAGCTCAGTTTCCATCCGGTAGACAATCAAGACAAGTAAGAGACAGACTGACATCAACAAAGCAAACATTATTATGACAAGCCGTTCAGAGGACTCAGATTTGCAGAGATGAAACAGTAAGCAAACAGCAAACATATTTCACTGGTCTTGCACATATAAGGAGATCCTATGTGGATCAAACGAAAAGATGTTCAGGCATCAACAATTTGAATATTTCTGTTCATGATAATATTGAGTATAGAGTCAGATGCACTCCAAAAAGCACAGAGAACAAATTACTACAGCCATGTGACAGTACGTTCCAAGTTGAATATCTTCATCATTATCCAACTAATCAGGATTACACCAAAAAGGAAAATCAGAAGTCGAGAAAAGCCCTGTTGAATACTCTACATTTCAAAGTCCACTGGAAAAGAACTGACAGATACAGACACAATTTGAGAATGAAACATGACAATAAAAAGTTGCATTTACTGAAATATCTACTGAATGTAGGCTTGATGTTATGTTACTTATAACCTATCTGAATTTGTTACCCAGTGTTGATGTAAAAATGGTAAGACATGCACAGCAGTGAGATAAAGATAATTAAGGTGATCAACATACAGTAATGTGTATCTCAAAGTGCACAGAAATGTTCACTGAATGTATGCACCATTAAATATCAGGCAATTCAGACAGGAGTTTTGTATGACATAGTACATCTCTTACATCTCCAGATTGTTAGACTTTTTAAAGAAAATGCTGATGATCAACACTAATGTTACAAGGAAATGCTACGCTAAGAATGCACTTCTATTTTAAAGAAAAAAGAAACGTGGGTAGATTTATAAATCTCTGATTCCTTTACAGATCTGTAGAGCTTTGGCCAATTCTTTTCACTCTACATTTAATGTTAGACTACTCTGTTTTCACAGAGACTGAGAAGAGCAGCTATTTTGTTTAGTGCCCAAACACAGACTCCTATTATGTGCTGTATCCCAACTCTGTACCTATACTAAAGCAGGCAGTGGGCTGTCTGTTCTGGGAAGCATTTGGTTTAGTTTATATGCACATATGTCTGTGCTAACTCATGCCTTCAACTAAAACCTTCTTCACTGCTGCTCCTCATCAGTGTAACTTAATCAGAAATTCTGTGAATTCTAGTAAAGGCCTCAGTATGGAAAACTGCTACTGAATTTCTGCTACTATCTATTCCTTGTATGTAAGATTTTTAGTGGTCTACTGGGAAACGGTGTTAAAGGAACAAAGGATGAGCACCATAAAATGCGTGAAAATAAATATTAGACATATATGTACACAAATTGCTATGATGGCTTAGTGGTTAACTACTGTGATTATAGTATACAGGGTCCTGAGTTTGAGCCTTGCAAAGGCAGTTTATTTTCTTTGCAGTGGCTATGATGTGCAGCGTCCTGGGTTCGAGACTTGCAAAGGCTGATTATGTTAATCATCTCTGTGTCACTGCTGGACAGAAGCACAACAAACTAATGGGCACAGTATTTTTTCATATAAGGGGTGGCGTAAGCCACAAAAATTTGGGCTAGGCTTATAAACGCCTTAGGGCAGATAGCCTAGTATAAACCTATGAACCTATGATGACTGCAAACTGGGAGCCATAATTGACTCTCCGGCTGACACGGACATCCTCCAAAAAGGCCTTACTGAGATGGACACTTGGTGTCAAAGTCATAGCCTCAAGCTAAATGCCAAAAAATGCATAGTCATCCAGTTTGGGAAAAACAAAACACCCACGAATTACCACCTAGCCGGCAGCCCCCTTAATACAGAAGAGGTAATAAGAGATCTGGGGACCCAAGCAGATAGTAATCTCTGCTTTGACAATCATATTGCCAAAGTAGTTAGGAAATCCTTCTATGTGGCCCATCAAATTACTAAGGGGTTCGCATATAGAAATAAAGAGGTTATAGTGCCCCTCTACTAGTCACTCATCAGACCCATCATAGAGTACAATGCCCCATTTGGGATGTACCTCACAAGACACTTCCAACAGCTTGAAAGACCATAAAAGCACCTCACCAAGAGGATTACTGGCCTCAAACATTTGTCCTATGCAGCCCGACTGAAAAAAACTCCGGCAGTACTCAGTGGCATATCGCTTACTCAGAAGTGATCTCTGCCTGACTTACAAAGCCATGTCCAACTCAGAATTGATGGACATGTTCCACCTAAAGAAATCGAAGTCACTGCAAGCCACACGCTCTAGTGAGCTAAACCTCACCACAACAATAAACAGAACATGCTGGAGGGATAGATTCCTGTCACAGAGACTCCCCATGCTTTGGAACAAAATTCCTAACTACATTAGGCAGAGCCCCTCACTAACACTCTTCAAGAGAAGCCTTGACGAGTGGATGCGTAACAGAAAATACACCCCTGGGATCACTTCACTGGCTCTGCTTGACAGAGGCTCAGTTAATTAATCAATGGGGCGGCGAAAAGCTGACACACTCTGGCTAGGCTTATAAATGCCCTCGGGCAGATAGCCTAGTACCTACCTATGAACCTAAATATACAGCTAAAACACAATCTACACCTCTTCCAGACAGTTTACTTGAAATTTAACACACATTTTTACAGAGAAGTTGGTAAATGAATGTTCAACAATTAAACAGAGTTTTGAAATTCAGCAGTTTTAATACTTGACTGGGTTGCTTCATCCTGGATCCATTATGAACTCTATACAGTAGGTTACATGTGCTGTACTGGAACATTTCTGTGCACAGTTCAAACAGCTTTCTGGGCAGTTATTGTTCACTGGACAAGATGTATGCTTACTGTGTGAATCTGAATACAAAGAAATCTGATAAGGGACAATATACCAGTCAACATTCTAGTAAAAAGAAATAACTGTTATGAATTTGCTTAAGATCATTATGCATCACATTTAACTTAATCATGTATTACATTAGATATCCTGTACATGTCCAGGATAACGAACATTTCTGCTTTCTTCCTCTTCTACTATACCTCAGCTCTCCTCTACTCTGTTACAAACTATCACTCTGTCTTCACCCACCCTACCTTCTACCTATGCCTCTCAATTCTTTATACCACTCATTTCATTTATATCTCAAAAATTAAACCACCCTTTTGCAATCTACCATTTGTAAACAACTCTGTGCTCTGTATTGTGACATGTATCCTACTGCAGTTATACATTTAACTATATATGCACATGGATTCACTTTATAATCTTGAAATACTGAAATCTCGAATTTCAGTATCTTGAGACTATAAAGCCAGTCACAATATCGCAACCCCAAAAGAAGGAAATTCAAAATCGTGAATTTTAAATACACCCTCCACCACACAAACATACATACATACATACATAAATACACCTTCCTCCCCACAGTACAATAAATCAAAACATACACAGAATACAACAGAAATACACACACACCTACCATACATATAAGAAGGGGGGCAAGCCCCCTGCATTCCCCACTACTTATATATACCAACTCCGAGGTCGCACTAAAAGGACAGACACTAAACCCACCACTACATACTCTATATTCCCCTTGCACAAACACACATCACATATGTACAAACACCACCACTCTCAACACTTACACACTCACACTCTTAACTACCTACCCTAAACTACACCTCAAACTTCCCAACACAATGACATACACTCAAATCCCTACTCAAACCGCTTAAAAAACACCACTTACCTGAATCTACAGATATATCCATACAACGGCAGGCAAACCATATCCTACAGCACAACGCACCTTACAAACACAGCAAATCCCACGTAGTGTGCCACCACAACAGCGGATTCGACACTTCGAAATCGATCAAGTGCAGTTTCACTCAACTGCAGTTTCGGCACTTTTGTCTCACGATACTGAAATTCGAGATTTCAGTATTTCGAGATAGTAAAGTGCTTCCACGCACAACTAACTACTACAAGAAGCATTACTATTTTACGTGTACTTGCTATCTTATCTATTTTGACATTGTAGAATTTATTTTAATTGTATTCTGCCCGGAACTGTTGATATTACAGAACTTAAAATATTTTGATTGTACTGTATGTACTGGAGCTTTTCTCCTCAATCTTCTGTTGAAAAGGGACCATTGTGCCTAGCTGGACATCCCCCATCAACAAATGTAAAATAAATAGTATGGTACACCTGAGCACAGACTTAAGTCACTAGACTTGAATTAACTATAGGTCATCAAGAAAAACTACTTTAGCCATTTTATTGCCTTGACTGTAGCTAAGCTATTTAGGACCAACATACGTAATGTTCTGTCTAGACACAGGTAATAACCACACAGTGTTTATGATTGTTTACTTTGGTAAACTACCTTGTTTTTTGCAAAGTCTGAAAAATAAGGCACAAAGTTATTAAATGTGCATACCTGTGTAGTTTTGAATTCTGGGTAATGTCAGTGAGTCCAAATACAGGACAGCATTTATTACTATACAAATGCACTAACGTCTTGCTTTTCACTCATTTTGATACATCTCTAGAACATGCATGTCGCTGCATGCCAACTAAAACAAATCGATTAGCTATCTCCATGAAAACAGAGTTTTTCACCTAGCTTCTACCAGAATGTGACATGGGCTAGGCACTCGCTCTAAAATTCATGACTTAATAAAACCACTTTAATAAAATCACCTTTGTAGAGCATCACAGAAACCCCTTACAAGAACTGTCAGAACCTTGTGGTGTGCTTGTAAGGTCAGATTGCCATTTTTTTTTATTAGTCCTGTTCTTACTCAATAACCATCCTGTGTGTGCCTAGCCTCTTAAATACATTCTTAGTTAAGCAGTGATGAGCATGTACGATCCCTTCCCTTCGAAGGATTTTCCATGTCCCCCACAACATGGGTTCCATCCTGGCCATAGCACAGTAACAGTTCTTCTTTCATTTCTAGACATAGTAAAGCATGCCTGTGACTCTGGCAGTCTAGTATCCACTGTCCTCCTCGACCTCTCCAAAGCTTTTGATACCATCTCCCATACCCACCTTCTTACCCACCTTTCTAAATTTAACCTTTCACAAAATACCATTACCTGGTTTAGCAGCTACCTCTCTGATAGATCCCAGGCTGTGAAATGGAAAACTGGTACCTCTGCCTTCCTTCCAACCCCAACCGGGGTACCCCAGGGATCCATACTCAGCCCTATGCTCTTTAATATTTTCATTAATGACTTCCACACATCAATTCCCAACAACAGAATAGTACAATATG
>NC_056726.1:1317797973-1317829839 GCF_019279795.1 Protopterus annectens | reverse complement strand
GAACTGTGAACCCTCACCCTGGGTGCTGCCTTTTTATCTACCTCTTTGAGGTTTGTCCATGCCTGAAAAGGACCAATTTTTTGAAGGCCAATTTCTACTGAAACATGGTGGTTGTACCTGTAGGAAATCTTTCACTGTTTGCATTGATTTTGCCTTTTTCTCCATTTTCTTTAATACCTCCTCAGCTTTAACACCAAACAATACATCTTTTTGAAGAGGTGCATCTAGTAATTTTGCTTTGACATGATCTGGTAAGGTTTGCTCTTTGAGCCAAGCATGTCTACGTATGACTGATCCTGTAACAGCAGCTCTACATGAGGCCTCTAAAGCATCAAAACCACATTGCAAGGTATGTTTACCTAATTGCTCTGCACTATGCAACAAATCCTGCAACTCCTTCAAGTCTGGTTGTTCAGGTTGTGACATTTTGCTTTTCAACTGAGATAACAAAAACTGTTGATACTTTAACATATGGAACTGACAGTTTAATGCCCTCATGTTTAAGGTGGCCGAGGTGTATACCTTTTTCCCCCACCTTTCTAAAGCTGCATTGTATCTGCATACAATATGCAGATGATTCTACCCTAATCTGCACAGCCCCTTCCTCTACTGAACTGACCTCATTGACCCAAAACACCTTTAACACAGTAGAAACTTGGTTTTCTACACGGTTTCTCCTACTAAATGCCAAAAAAACCAAACTTCTCCTCTTCTCCCCCACCTCTCGCTCCCCTCCTTTAAACTTCTCCATTTCCTCAAACAATGGCACCATCATCTCACCTGATCCTACCACTAAACTCTTAGGTATAACCATCGACAATAATCTTTCCTTCGATCAGCATATTAATAACACCATCAAGACTGTTAACAAAAAAATTGGATCCCTATATCGCATCAAACCTTTTCTAACCCCAGCAACTAGAACCAAAATTGCTCAATCTCATCTCCTATCTACTCTCCTATATGCTTCCCCCATTTATACAAACCTCAAAAAAATCAATCTTAATAAACTTGCAACCTGTTACAACAACATAGCTCGCTTCGCCACTGGTAACCCCTTTAGGACCCACCATTGTATAAACCTAAAACAACTTGGCTGGCTCGAGTTTCAAAACTACCTAATAATCCCTCAACTCACTATAGCCCACAACATACTATACCTTCCTGACAACACCCCTATAATCTCTCAACTTCTAATCCTTACAACAATCTAAACTCACTTGGCTCTTCTAGTAAAATTATGACAAAATCAATAAAAGTAAACAATACAGCAGGTGGTTCTCTATTCACTAACACTATAGGTAGAAGTTGGAATCTCTTACCTAGTGACATTACCTTGACTACATCCCTGCCTCTATTCAAACAGAAAATTAAACTTTTCTACCTAAACCACTGGCTTTGTTCCTGCGATGCACCTGATTAACCTTTTCTATACACACTTCTTATCTAATTTTGCCTGTTCCTCCCCTCTTTTAACCTTTCTAATTCTAACTATGCATAATTTATGTAAAATTGCTAATAAGTAATTGCATATATTTAATGCAAATATGTAATGAACTACATATGGTGTATATGTCTCTCTTTAAAACTAGCCTTCCCTCCGGATGGTCTTTTTAATTCTAAAATTTTGCTTTTATTAGAAGTAATGTTTTTTATGTAATGTACTTAGTATTTAGTGGAGCTTTTCTCCTCGGGCCTCTGCTGAAAATGGACATGTATCCAGCCAGACTAGCCCGGTCAACAAATGTAAAATAAATAAATAAAAATAAAGCTCTGGAATCTCTCTCTGAATGTAATGGATTTTTGGCAGTGGAGGCCTTAATTCCCTTGGGACCCTGTGAAATAGTTTCTGGGTCAGCCGCATGGCTTCTGTATAGGAATTGGTGTGAATCAGGAACCCGGTAACACCTGTCAGGCTTGACTGGAGCTGGAGGTAAAGAATCTGGGTTAAGGCTGGCCTCTGAATACACATCATCTAGTATGTCCAAGACAGGAGGCATTAGCCAGAGGCCTGTGCTGAGGGAGCAAGAGGAAATCTCTGAGCCTTTTCTTGGAGTCTGAGTACTCTTGGCCTTCCCAGTGGAAGTGTTCCCTCAAGGTATGCAAGATTTCCCCAAAAGAGTAATCCTCAGGGGGGGAGACGGAGGGAATGGACTCCTCTGCATCAGAATCTTCAAAAGGGGAGTATGAATGTTCCTGGTCCTCAGAATTTTCTGAAGTAATGGAAGCCTGGTCCGAGGAAGGGTATTCTTCCTACACTCTGGGCTTTTTGTCCAAGGGGGGTTGTGAACCCCTGATAAGAGTAATCAAATCCTCAGCCATTTTGAGCATCTGCTTTTTAGGCATGGGGCCTTGAGTGGGGCCCTGTGGAGCTTGTCTTTTAGTATGCATGGCTGCTTTAGATTCAGTGAAAGCCTTAATGGAAAAAGAAGGAGGAGGCCTGAAGACACCTTGAGAGGTGGCAGGCCTGTCTAAACTCTGAGTTTCCCCGCCAAGAATGGCTTCGGTATCAGTAGTCGGGGTGGTGGCCGAAGAGCCTGCGACCTCGGGCACAGAAGACACCGCTAATGAAGTGTCATCGGTAGTCAGGGGCTGCGTAGGCGTCTCGCTGAGAACCAGACCACCTGTAGTCTGCTTTAGCGTGGTGTCGGTAGAAGTCGCAGACCTCGTATGTCGGTCCTTATCTTTGCGTCTTTTACTCAAAACTGGAGTCTGAGTATCCGACGACATAATGTAATTGAACCTTTAGCCAAAATAGTGTTGGGTGAACTCCGCCCAACGCTTAATAGTGCGTCTGTTGAATGTAGCACAAAAACGACAGGCCGAGACGTATTGGTCTGGGCCTAAGCAAGGAATGCAGAAGGAATGGAAATCCTTATGCGGTATTTGCTTCCCACATGAAATGCAATTATTAACTTTGTCTGACATCGGTCTGAGGCAAGAAAAGTTTCCCCAATGGGGTACTTAGCTTTCAAAAAGTCTTCGGTTGAAAATTATTCGTAATCTCAGGAGCTGGCCGACCGGCACTTGCGAACTGCTTCTGCTTCAGGCACCGCGCGGCAAGAAAGACTGAAGAAAATGGCGCTGGCTGGTTCTTTTATACCCCTGTCGCACCGACATCAGGGAAGAAGTAACGACATCCGACGCCGGACCTAGACTTTGGAATTCGGCCAACCGAAGACCCGCCTGACGGCAGGAAAACCCATCTGTTATGACTGCAGCTGTATGCACGATGAACATCTTAGAGAAAAATGGACATACAATAGCATGTCTAGCTAAGGCATTGTAGTTGTCTTTGGCCCTGATAGCATTATAATGTTCCTTAATACGATCAGATAGTTTCTTGGAAGTTTCTTGGAAGTTTTTCCAATGTAGAAGCAGCTGCAAGCAGAGCACACTGCTGCATAAACCAGGTTAATAGAATTGCAATCAAAATGTAAAGGGAAAGTAAATTTGTAATTGTTGTGCTTAAAAATGTAAGTAGGACCAGTAGATATATACTTGCAGCAAACACATTTACCGCAAGTATGCATTCCAAGAGGGTCAGATGAGTTAGTGATAGAATGTAGCAAAAATCCAGAGTCTTTATTTTCAAATGAGCTGCGCAAAGTCTTTGTTCTTTTATATGAAAATAAAGGGGAATCACCAAGAAAACCTGCTAAGACATTTGAACTGTTGACAATATTCCAGTTTGTTGTAATGATGTCCCTTATGCTGCGAATGTCACAGCATATGGGTATGGGAAAGCTTAACGTTCTGTCTGTAGAATGTTGCAATGCCAATGTTCCATCTGTAGAATTAGAAGCTGCAGTAGACTTCGGAGTGAAACCAAATCTAAGGATAGGCTGGAATTTCGTGTACCTATCCCTAAGTACTTCAGCTGTAATGTATCGAACCAGAGAAGGCAGGTAATTCCTTTGCAAAAAATGATCACTTAAAAATTCTGACTCTGCAAGAAAATCAGAGTCCTCAATGACTAAACGTAACAGCCTAATAAACTGAACTCTCATAACATTGCGTTTCATGAAAAAGGGGTGCCGACTAGTAAAATCTAAGTAATTATTTCTGAAAGTGTCTTTACTGTAAATGTTAGATGTAAAACACCCTCGGTCCATATCTATTGATATAGTAATGTCCAGGAAAAAGACAGATTTCCCACATCCAGCCTGTGTGAAAGACAAGAAGGTAATGCTTTCATTTATGTCAGTTAAAAAAAAACATCCAGTTGTGCAGCGGAACCAGTCCAAATAAAAAAAATATCATCAATATCACGGTGATATAGTCTTGCAAATAGAAAACCAGGTAAATGTAATAAAGTTTCAAGCTCCCAGGTTGCAAGGACAAGATTTGCATAGGCAGGGGACAATTTTGACTCCATCGCTACCCATTTAGTCTGTTGATACAATTTCCCATTGAAATGAAAATATTGTTATGTAAAACAGCATCAGTTAGCACCTTTAAGGTAGAAATTGTCACTTGGTAAAGCCTAGCATATTTCTTCAAGTAAAGTGTGACCATTTGTAAACCTTCTTCATGAGGTATGTTAGTGTAAAGCGAGACAACATCTAGAGTAACAAAAATACAGTTTGCAAAATCTAGTCTAGCATTAAAAAGTTCATGTACTTAAAACACTTGAAAGATTTTTTTATTACTCTAGAAGAGCTGCAGTTTTTACAAGTTACTAACCCTGCTTTTGGAAAATACTTTGGAATTACTTAAGTACACAAACATGCCACTGACCCTCCTTTTAGACTTATTTCAAGCAAGCGTACTAAAACTGAACGTATATCTGAATATGTTGATTTAGTGTTAAATCCTTTTGTGCAAAAAACACCTTTTTACGTTAGGGACTCTTGGGTTTTTTTTGTTTTGTTTATAAGTTCCATGATAATAGGTTCCACGGCCTTGCAGATCAGGCTCATCAGACTGATGGGGTGGTAGTTCCGGGGATCCAAGGTGGTGGTTCCCCCCTTGTGGAGTGTGTGTGTATATATATATATATATATATATATATATATATATATATATATACACACACACACACACACATATATAGGTTCATAAGTAGGTACTAGGCTATTGGACCAAGGGCCTACGTAAGCCTAGCTAACAAGTTTCCCTGGCTTACGCCACCCAAGAAAGTTATTTCCCTGTGCCACTGGCGAGCAGAGACACAGAAGTGATCTCCGGGGTGTATTTCCTATTTCCCATCCAATCATCAAGATTTTTCTTGAAGAGTGCTAATGAAGAACTTTGCTTGACATAGATGGGTAGCCTGTTCCAAAGTATGGGAAGTCTCTAGGACAGGAATCTATCCATCCAGCATGTCCTGTTTATTGTGGTGACAAGGTTTTAGTCCCTAGAGCGTGTAGCTCGGAGTGATTGGGATTTCTTTAGGTGTAGCATGTCCAACAGCTCTGGGTTTGACAGCTTTATATGTTAGGCAGAGATCACCTCGGAGTAGGAGATATGCTACGGAGTAAATCTGGAGTTTTTTGAGGCTGTCGGTGTAGGGCATTTGTTTGAGGCCAGTAATACTCTTTGTGAGGTACTTCTGTGGCCTTTCCAGATGATGCAGATGTTTTGTGAGGTACATTCCAAAAGGGCATTGTACTCCATAATGGGTCTAATGAGTGTCGAGTAGAGGGGAATGACCTTTTTTTTTCCTGGATGAGAACCCTGTTATGATGAGGTGTGCCACGTAGAAGGACTTTCTGACTACTGTGGCAATGTGACTATCAAAGGAGAGACTACTGTCCACCTGGGTCCCAAGGCCTCATCACACATTCGGTGTTAAGTAGATTGCTGCCTATGTGGTAGTTCATGGGTACAGAGTTTTCACCAAAGGGGATGACACTGCACTTTTTGGCATTGAGCTTGAGGTCATGGCTCTGACACCAGGCATCTATCTCAGCCAGGCCCCTCTGTAGGATGTCCACATAATCTGGGGACTTGACTATGGCTCCTAGTTTGCAGTCATCTGCAAACTTCATAAGCCAAAGGCCTTCTGTGCTAGCCTGTACTTCAGAGAAGTAGATACCAAACAGGAGAAGTCCCAGGACGGAACCCTGTGGTACTCCACTTGTCACTGCTTTGAGGTCAGATTTGGAGTCTGCAACTTTTACAGTGTGGGTTCTGTCAGTGAGCCAGTTGGCAACCCATCTTGTGTCGTAGGGATTTATACCTAGTTTAGTGAGTTTAGCTATAATTCCAGAATGGGGGATGGTGTGGAAAGCCTTGGCGATGTCAAGATAGGCTGTGTGAACCACCTTACCCTCATCTATGGCTTTGGTGACTGCCTCAAAGTCGTCGATCAGGTTCAGAAGGCATGATCTGCCTTTCACAAACCCAAACTGGGTGGGATCCAGAATTTGGAGGTTACCAATGTCTTTGTTTATGAGCTCCATGATGATACGTTCCATGGCCTTGCAGACCAGGCTCGTCAGGCTAATAGGTCGATAGTTCCAAGGATCAGTAGTGGCTCTCCCTTTGTGGAGTGGGATAACTGTTGCTGTGCGCCATTCAGTGAGCACAAAGCCTAATGCAAAGCTATTAAACATGGTGCTTAAATGGGGAGCCAGTTTGTTCTGAAGTTCGTGTAAAACACAGCCTGGGATGTTGTCCAGTCCCACGGATGCTGTGTTTTTGGCTTTAGAGAGTGCAGCTTTTACCTGCGTAGTTGTGATTACTGAGACTCTGCATTCTTCCTATATAGATATGGGCCTTTTAGGAGGTGGGAGGGTAGTAAAGTTAGCACTGAACCTATCTGCCAGGATGTTGGCAATATCAGTTGGTCCTGTAATTTTCGTGCCTTTGTGCTGTAACTCAGAGCAGATCTGGGTGTTGCCATCGAGTTTCTTGACATAGCTATAGAATGCTTTGTGGTTGTCCTTTGAATTAGTGGTGATTTTGTTTTCATAGCTAGCTTTGGAGGATCTTATAAAGGAACTCAGCTTCTTATGGAGGTTGACCAGGGAGCTCCTCCACTCATGGGATTTTATTCTCTTTTGCAATGGGTTCTTCCTTCTGTTGTACAGTTTGTTTATGGCAGGGGACCACCAGATTGGCTTCCTTTTTTTTGGAGGATAGTGTCTTGGCTCTGTTTGGGATAGCACAATGCATGCACTCGTGTAAGTGCTTATAGAGTGCATTTGTGTAGGATTCAGCAGTTGTAATTGTATTGTCCATCTGCATGGGTGTTATGAAATTCGACACTCATGTAAACTTAATGATTAAATCCATCAATAAAAAACTAGGCTCGCTATACAGAATAAATAGATTCCTGACCCCCCAAGCTAAATCTGCCATTGCCCAAACCCATCTTCTCTCCACACTCTTGTACTCATCCCCCTTACTACAGAATATTAATAAAACAGTCATGAACAAACTCACCATTTGCTATAATCATATCGCTAGGTTTGTTACCGGATTACCATACAGAACCCATCACTGCACCAATTTAACCCAGCTTAACTGGCTTGAGTTACCAAAACATATTTCGTATAACCTTCTAGTCCTTGCCCACAAAATAATTTATAACCCTGACTACCCTCCCTCACTCAAAAAACGTATCTCCCTTTGCAATAACCCTCGAACTTTGAGGTCATCCTGCCGCCTCCTCATCCAAACTTGTAAAACTAATAACACGGCCGGAGATTCTCTTCTAACCAACTCAGTAGGGAGAATTTGGAACAAACTTCCTCCTGATATTTCCTCACTCTCCTCCTTAAGTCTATTTAAGACCAAACAAACTACATCTACGATCAACACGTACCTGCTACTGTCTTAATCCGGGCTAGCTATCTCTCTCTACTTACATTGTTTCCCAGTCTTGGGGCTTCAAGGATATCTACTGAATCATAGAATGTATATATTATAATTACTAACCTTACTTTGATTTGATTATTGAAAACTAAACCTTACCTGTATTACTTAACCAATATTTGTTTTTTCTGTGACTTGATGTATTGTTTTGTCTGGAGCTTTTCTCCCCGGGCCTCCGCTGAAAATGGACATATATCCAGTCGGATCCTCCCGGTTAACAAATGTAAAATAAATAAAATAAATAAATAAAGTTCACCACTTCTGTCTTAAGGAGCATGAATTTGGCTTTGGAGAAATTTTTTTACTGTGGTTTCCTTAATGGGGGGTGGGGGCAAGATGTGGATATCAAGGGTGATTAGCTTATGGTCGGGATCGGACCAACGAGGAGTTGACCAGGTGTGGAACACCGGTCACTCATGTTGGTAATGACTAGATCTAGGATACTACTGCCCCTGGTGGGGGTGTGGATAAGTTGATCCAGAGCATTGGAGTTTATGAATTCCAGAAAGCGTTGAGCGAAGGAGTTGGTACATGAGTAGTTTTCCCAGTTAATGTTGGGGTAGTTGAAATCGCCCATTATTAGGCTGCTTGGTTGAACCCTAATATTTTCTAGTACATCAAGAAAAGAGGAGTGGGAATCCTGGGGCATGGCGGGTGATCTGTAGCAAGCTACAATTTGGATTGCAGTTTTGCCCAGAGTTAGCTGCACTTGGATAACCTCGGCTGCATTATGCTGAGCAACTAGCCTGGAGGTGTGGATATCCTTAATGAATATGGACACACCTCCGTCTTTGGTGTTCCGGTCCAGGCTACAAGGCCGAAAAGTGTGGTATGAGTTATAGCCTGGTAGTGCAGGGGTGCTCTCTGGAGCCTTGAACCAGGTCTCAGTCACTGCACAGATATCGATGTTCTTCATTTTAAGGAGTGCCTTGAGTGAGTGCATTTTGAGATTTAGACTTCTAGCATCGAGCAGCATTCATCCTCAGTTTTTGCTCGTCTGTTCCTGTTAAAGTGGTGAATTTGTCATTTGAACCTTGCCTAAAAAAGTCACTATAGGGGCGGCAAGAACCTTATCCAGTATCTGGAATCCCAGGGGCGACAGGTGCAGGCCATCTCTGGCAAAACATCGTGGTCTGTCGACCATGTCATCCCAGGCAGACAGATACTGGATCCCTTTAGAATAGCACCAGAAGCTTAGCCAATTGCTGAAGTCAATCATTTTGTCCTTGTACTGCGACATCATTCTGGGTGATGGCAGAATGCTACTCAGGGCTAGGGTCATACCTGCCTGGGCTACAAGATCGGAGAGCTCTTCCATGTCTCTTTTCATGTAGTCCAGGAAGGTACGTCTCAGGTTGTTCGCACCAACATGGACAATAAAACAGTCATATTTGTACTTGTTGTGGAGTGACCCGAGTGCGTGGGTTATGTGGCGGATCCTGGCACCCGACAGGCAGCTGACAGTAAACTTCTCCTTGTTTAGCCTGGTGAGTGGGACATCAGTGTGCCTGACTATAGAGTCACCTATGACTAGTGTGTTGAGTATGTTGTTTTGCCTTATTGGCTGTGGTTGAATGGCACACTGACTCTGCGGGCTATGTGTCATTTGGGTTGTGTTGGGGGGGTGGAGGTTGCTTGCATTTCTGCTTTGGAGGCCTCTGTTGCTTGAGCAGATTATCGAGAGCCTCCGCAAATGTTTTTGTTTTTCTATGTGTGGATTTTGGTGATGTAGATTTACTGAGACTATGTGATGAGTGTGGTGTGGTGCAAGTGTTTACCTTCTCCTGACTGTCAAGTTCAGTCTTAATTGGAGAGAGCTTTACCTCCAGTTTGGCTAGATAAGTGCATCTCTCAAAGGTTGTAGTGTTGGGTAGTAGGAGGAGAGGGTTGTCTGTGTACATGAGACAATTTCTACATTGCCCCAAGATGCCCAGATGCATCAGATAGACAGGAGAGAACACTGGGAGCTGACCCTTGGACATGCCTGAATAAAAAAATATTTTCCTCTAGATAAGCGAGGAGAGTGAGTACAAGAGCTGTTTTTCTCTAAGCAAGTGAGGAAAGTAAGTACCAAAACTGTTTTCCTCTAGATAATGAGGAAGGTTGAGTGCTGTAGTAATTAGTAGGTTATTTAGTGCTTACAAGTTCTGAACAAGAGCTGATCACGAATAAGCAAATTCAAATGCTAAAATTAAGAATCTGTATCTGGACTAAACTAGTTACAGGAAAGGGGGGAAAGAAGTGCAAATGCGGGCTTTTAAATCAGAAAGTTGAGAGAAATGGAAAAACTGCCCAAACGGCCAATAACTGCAATTTCTGGGCCAGAAACACTCCTTATGTGGTAGATAGGTTACCTAGTGCTTACCACTCCCAATGATAAGCTAGAAGGCTTCCCTCCAACACAGAAAGCTTGGGGGGCTCAGAAGCTTATATATATATATATATATATATATATATATATATATATATACACACACACACACACACACACACACACACACACACACACACACACACACACATACACACAGAAAAGTAGCTAAAACAGCAGTAAAAGCAATTCAAATGCAGTGCAAGCTAGCACACGAGTATGTAGCAATGTTAGACCAAACAGTTTAAAAAATGCAATTAAATTAAAAATGACTAAAAACAATGCAGAAGGAGTCTATTAGGTAGAATGAGGTAAAGAGATGGGACTGGGGGGAGTGTCCCAGATCAAATCTACAGTGGGGACGGGCAACTGCAAAAGCCTCCAAATTTAAACAACAACACAGGAATAGGGAGGGTGATTATGGGAAAACCAACATCTTCACCAGAGATCTGAACAACTATACAGTGAAGCAAAAATAACAGTGCACAACTATGAAGTCAGCCAGCAATGATATAAAATTAGTCCAACAACAATTACCAGTACACAACTCTGAAGTGCCAGAAAAATATACTCAGCTCTGTATATCTCCAGATAGTTTGAAGAGCACTCTGTCAGGACACAGGAAGGCTCCAGCAATGATATGCAGACTTTTGGTTTTAAACATTAAGTTTTTGGTGGGGGTTGCCATTTCATGTTTATTTTGTATTTTGATGAGTTCACTATCATTTTCCGGAATGTACCCTCCTACCAGATAATCAGATCTGACGAAGCACCTCTGTAGCAAAAGCACTTTAACTTTTACTGTAGGCCTCATTAAAAAACATGCTGCCCTTACAACTTACTGATTTACTGAAAATGAAGTACTGGCAAATGTGTTTTTAAACATGTACTTCATTCTCAGGTATCCAGATGGACTGAAAAACTGATGGCTACTATATTATACTGATCAAGTCTTATAAACGATTTACAAGTAACAATAATGACACATTCTACTAGGTTTAAGTGTAATAAAACAAGACATGAACATGTCTGTTATTTTAGTATTTTGGGCATTATGTTCAAAGCCTAGGTTTTGTTGTCATGATGTAACAAATTTGTACTTTCTTATGCATACTACATTATGTTTACTTTATACTTTATTGATTACTGTAATTCGTGCATTAAAATTTACTGCTACTCATGGAGCTTTTCTCCCTGGGCCTTCGCTGAAAAATGACCCGTGCCCAGTTGGACTTTCCCAGTAAACAAATGTTAAATAAATTATACCAGCAGCTTAAGGATTAAGAATGAAGGGCAGTCCTAAATTCCGAGAGTACTCCCCTTGGCCCTCCCATAACTGAGGCATACCCAGGGGATGCAGTTAAGATTACTGCCTACCTTACACTGTTCATGTTAA
The DNA here is from genome assembly GCF_019279795.1 of Protopterus annectens. Lineage (NCBI taxonomy): Eukaryota > Metazoa > Chordata > Ceratodontiformes > Protopteridae > Protopterus > Protopterus annectens. Next base: position 1,317,818,248 of record NC_056726.1, on the reverse strand, counting down.
AATTACAGCTCAGTTGAAGACCATCGCATGAAGTGCTCATCTGCCTAACTCCACCGAATAAAGGACTAATCGGGAATGAGTTGTCTCCAGGCTTCTTTCTTTCTTTGACCAAACCTAACCTGCTAGAAAATTCTCTAGCAAGTAACATTGTTCCCTAGCAAGTGGACAAGAATACATTTGCTTCACCACAGAAGCTAATGTAGCACCAGTAACTAGAACTGCACAAAAGAAAAGGGTCACGCAGTGATACTTCCAATCTGAAATGTGACTGGTTCCCACGGCCCTTAGTTGGATTAATAAAATTTTAAGCTTTACTTTTTGATTGTTACTGCCTCTGCCTACAAGCAAGAAGGTTGCCAGCAAGTAGCACATTGGTTATCAACACCCTTATAAGAGCACAGTATTTTGGCCCATTATAAATCGACTATCCTGTAGAAAATTACAAAAATTCCCTGAGGCTGTGTTACCTTGGCAGATACATGACAGTGCAGTTATGCTAGGTAAAGTCCCTTTGTATCGAGGGGTGTGTGAGAAGCATCCCCCTCCCAAAAAAAAAAAACACTCAGGCTACTACTGTTTTTTTGTTCTGTTTTGTAATTGAAAGAATTTAACATAATTCCTTTGATACTGTAGAACTCAACAAAATGTCCAATATTTGTATCAGGTGTGTCCGTATGTAGATGAGCTTCCCTGTAGAAAACATATAAACTCATTATCTACAAAAACGACACACACACACACACACACACACACACACACACACACAGATTTTAGGCAGTAAGGTTACAAACCACCTTGCCTGTGACCAACTGTCTAATGCACTATTTAAATTGTTTATGCCTAAACTGTAGAAACACTCAAGAAATATCCTGCTTATCCTGACAGTGGGTGTACAAGTGGCTGAAATACATACCATAGCCATAACATCCCTCTGCATCTCATGAAAGGTAGGACTCCTAGGAATGCTTAAAGCATAAATGAGATCAAAGGGCCAGTCATGGACTAGACTGTCCCTGGGGGACTCCCTGGGTTGGGGGGGTCAGTGCAAAGTACTTGCTGCACTTGAAGTTAAGGGGAAGCAAAAAGACTGCAGCAAAGACGATCCCAACGGTCGAAAATCTGATCCACTTCTGTTTGGTTGAGAGACCACTCATGGGGCGTCAGGATGGACCTGCTGAGTTTGTCTGCCAACATGCTGGAATTTCCTGGTATGTGAGTTGCAATGAGAAAGTGGTGTGAAGAGATCGCCCATTCACAAACTCTCATAGCCTCTGTGCAAAAGGGGTCAGATCAGGTTCCTCCTTGTTTGTTGATGTACCAGACTACTGACACGTTGTCCATGTGAACTGCAAAAGTTCCCAGTGGGAGTACGTACTGAAAGTCTTGCAATGAGAAAAGGACTGCTCTCATCTCTAGGACACTGATATGCAGTCTGGTCTCTATGGGAATCCACAGGCCTTGGACCATCTTCCCCTTGAAATGCCTCCCCCCCTAGCTGGAAAGCGTTCGTGGTCCCTGTGGCTGAAGGCAAGGGAAGAATGAATGGTTTGCCAACTAACAGGTTAGAATGAATCCACCATTCCAGGTGGGTTCTGTAAATGTCAACTTGATAGGAACAGATAAAAAGTGGTGAAGTATAGACCACTGGCACAGCCAATGTCCACTGAAGAACATGCATATAAACCTTGCCAGAGGAACTAATGTTATGTTAGCCCTCCATAGTTTCAAGCGTTCGAAGAATTAGTCTGGTGGGAGGAGAAGGAAGAGCTAGTAAGGTCTGTACTTGGTTCCTCAAGGTGACTATCCGATGTAGGGCAACAATGCGGCTTTAACTGTGCTTAATTAAGCCCTGATAAACTCCAAGGATTGAACTGGTATTGGTTTCGACTGGTCCTGATTTATTATGTTGCCTAGGAGATCCATGATCTGGAACAAGTAATCTCTGGCATGAGCTAGTTGAGGCAATTAGGAGCCAGCCATCTAGATATGGAAACACCTAAAAACCCAGCAGTCTGAGATGAGCTGCAAGCACTGCCATGCATTTGGTAATCACTCTGGGGTGGTGGTGGTGAGTTCAAAGAGCAGGGCTCTGAACCGGAAGTGAATGGCTCCTAGCCTGAAGCACAGATGACTCCTGGAGCACCTGTCTATTTTTATGTGATACTATGCGTCCTTTAAGTCGACATAGCACATCCAATTGTCCTTCCTTAAAAGTGGAAGGATGGACTGAACCATAACTGTCCTAAACTTCGCTTTCTTTGCATACAGGTTTAGTTTGTTCGTCCAAGATTGACCTTAGCTCCCCGGTTTTCTTTGGCATTAAAAAGAAGTGCAAGTATGTTCCTGCATTTCTATTCAGCTGGGACCTCTTGGATAATGTTTCTTGCAGTAACTTTTGAATTTCTAAGACTACCAAATCCCTCTCACTGAGTGGGATTGTCCAGGAGTGTATTTTGTGCTCTAGGGGGTGTTTGGGGAAAGGAAATGAAATAACCTCTGGATATTATGCTTTGCATCCAAACATGTTTTGTTAATTCAGCACAGGTGTTTGGGTGCAAAGAAAAATTACCTTGGACTGCCTCCAGGGCACAGCAGGACTCTGATAAGGCTTGTCAGAAAGGTTCCCTGAATCCCTGATTTTGCAGGTCTCCTCTGCTTCTGGGGTGGCGTCTCCCATTAAAGCCCCATCCTCTGCCTCTGGAGGAGCTCTCTGCTTTGATCAGGAAGAGACTCTTAAGGCTTACAGACCAACATTTTCTTGGCCCCTGTCTAATTTCTGGAGCAGTTCCATTCAGGGTTGGAAAACTTGATCCCTACAGCAGACCAGGTCTTGCACTCTTTCTCACTGTAGGTCAGGGTGTCTTTAACTGATGGTCCACATAATTACTTAAAACCACTTTCTTGCTCTTGGAAAATGTTTATCTATGTACCTACACCCCATACTTGCATTGTTTTTCATCACACTGTACTAGATTAGTGGTACAAGATTTCTAGTTATTATACTGTGACAGACTGACCTGGAAATGACTGAGCTTGGTTTTCCTGATTGGTTTTCTTGGAAACTGACCTGGTCCAGTTTTTCTGGCTCATGCCACTGCGCTCAGGCTCACTCCGCTCCCCTACCATACCTATTCCCACCCATAGCTAAACTTGCTTTACCCCACCTCTGCACAAGCCAATAGACATCTCTCTCCTCTACTCATACCCCACATCACCATTAACTGTAACAGACTTCCCACCCCTCTTGAAGCCTTACCTGCTTTTAACACTTTCAGTCACTCACTTTAGAAAACTCCTTCAGTTACTTCTGGATTTCTTCATTATCCTTAAATTGTTAGCCTTTAATTATTTCTGAGCTGAAACTAAATCATGGCTGTACTTTACAAAACTCTATTCCTCTCCCTTTTATTTCTAATGGTTTTCTCAGCTCTAATCACTTACCATACTCCTCACCTGCTTACCACCCCATCACACATAAACGCTTATCCCACTACCCACCATACAAATAACTACTCTACACCTATTGCCCTCTCTCTCTCTTTAACCATACCACTGTATCATTTCACAACTTCAAAGTACTGGACATATCAAATGCCCAACCTCTCGAAAGAAAACAGTTCCTTTGCAAATATTTCTTCATACAAACACTTCAATGCACAATATTACTCTTATCTAGTGATATTCACCTCAATAGCACTCTAACCATACTTATACGGCACCCCCGCTTTCCAACTGCCTCACAAACAACACATTATGATCACAAGCCTCCAAAAATCTTTTTTCAATGAACATACAAAGCACTGTCAAAGTACCCTCATTCACGCCTGGATTTCTCAGTATAACCCAGATATATTTGATCTATCTGAGACATGGCTAAAGCCTCATATTACAAACTGCAAAATTCTCCCCCTGGTTATAATACTGTTCGGCTGAATAGAAGTAAGAAAAAAAAATGCTGGAGTAGCTATACTCTACTCTGACCAGCTCTCTCTCTCCCCCTTTCAATAGCTATCCCTGATTTCTGCCTTGCTGAAATACTTATAGCAACCTGTAACCTAAATCAACACAAAACAACTTGTCATTGCAGCAATCTACATACCCCCAGGTAAAAACATCCACATACTCAATGTCTTTCTTGGATTTCTATATCTATTCCCTATGAAACCATCATCATTGGGGATATGAATACTGACTGGAACCTTGTTAATACTGCATCTATAAACCTTTATGGCTTTACCCAGCTAATCACCTTACCCACACATCAGCAAAAAAATTCCCAGAACAGCTCGGTTATCGACTGGATATTAATATCCAACCCCCAGTGCTATCATAACCCTTCCACCCTACCTAGCTCCCTTAGTGACTACCTCCCTACCTCAGTAGTAAGACACTCTCCCAATTTAAACAGCCACCAATACAAAGTCTTGTAACCTTAAAAACTACAATCCTGTCACCCTAAATGAATTACTGTCCACTGTAAACTGGTCATTCTTACATACATTACCCCTAAATGAGGCTGTCCAAAGCTTCAACAATGTATTCCTAGAAACCCTTAACACCCTGGCTCCCAGCAGAAAAATTAGGCTAAAGAGTAATTATGCACCACGGATAAACCAGGCAACTCAGTCACTTATGAACAAGACAAAGAGTGCCTGGAAAGCATGGAAAAAAATAACAACTTTCCAACTGAACTTATATAAACAGCTTCACAACCAAACAAAAAAGCAGGTCCTAGTAGAAAAAAAAAAAAAATATATATATATATATATATATATATATATATATATATATATACATTAAAAAAATCTCTGAGTAATCCACATTCCAACCCAAAGAAATTCTCTATCTCCAGGGAATCCCTCTTCACCTAACCCTAACCCCTTCCCTAACAAACCTTCAAATGAAACTGCAAGCCTATTAACTTTTTCATCGAAATAGAAAAGCTTACTAAACCAGAAACTCTTGATATAAAGAATACACCACCCACCTCACCTCTTCCATAGTTCTCTCTAGCACCCTTAGCAACTTCCTTCATCAGATCACTTGTTAAACTCAAACCCTGTTCCCCATCAGCTGACAAACTCCCTCCATTATTTCTCAACCAAGCAGCTGAATCCATAGCATACCATCTATACTTATCAATAGATCCATCCAAGAAAATAAAGTACCCGATATCTGGAAAATATTCCTCATAATACCTGTCCACAAGGGAGGAAATTCTACAGAACCTTTAAAATACAGGCATATTGCCATATTATCCTCCCTTATCCAAGATACTGCAAAAATGTATACATAGACAAATATTAAACCACCTCTTACAGGCAAAGCTAATTACACTCACACAGCATGGTTTCCAATTCTCACACAGTACTACCATTGCCCAAGCCAGAGATAATAAACTTGTATCAGCTCTATTCCTTGACCTATCAAAAGCATTTGATACAGTTTCCAATCCTCCTAAACAAACTTTCTGATCTACAACTCTCTACCTCCACTACTTCCTCGTTTAACAGCTACCTCTCAAACAGATAGTTCATCAGATGGCAAACCTCCTTCGCCCCTTTTCATCTTAAGACCGGGGGTTGCCCAGCGTTCTACACTTGGCCCCCTACTTTTTAATATATTTACAGATAACCTCCATGTCTCCTGCCCCCAGTCTACTTTAATACAGTACTCAGAAGATTCCACAATTATTAACACCTCCGACAATATACAAAATCTCCACACTGTCACTCAACAATCTCTGCACCTAGCAGAACAATGGCTAATTGAAAACAACCTGCTTCTCAACCTCAAAAAGACCAAGCTTCTCCTTTTCCTCCCAAAAAAACTCAATCCAGCTAAAGACAACTTCACCATCTCATCCTTGGATAATACAATTATGACCACCTACTCAAACACCAAATTGCTTGGCATTACTATAGACAGCCAATTAAAATTCGACCTACATATCTTAAACTGCATCAAAAAGTCCAATCAAAAACTAGGTATTCTATACCGCAACAACAAATATATACCCAACAAATCTAGAACTATATACTGGCTCAAACATTTATTCTACCATCCTTGCTGTATGCTGCTCCCATACTTACTAACCTTTAAAATAATCTCTTAACCAGACTAGAAACCACCAATAACAAGACAGCAAGACTCGCAGCCGGTAATAGCTACAAATCCCATCACTGTATATCCCTGAAAAGCTTATGATGGCCTGAGCTCCCCCACATGCTTCAAATATCACAACTATAAATTGCATACAGCATCCTAAATAACCCCAAACCCTGCCCTTACATCCATAATTACACCCTACACACCCTATCGTAACCTCAGAAGCACACAACAAAATCTTCTGCAGGTGACCAAGCCAAACAAAAATATTGGAAAAATACTTTACAGTCATTCAATTGCATACTTGTGGAATAAACTTCTATTGTCCCTTTGCTCCACTACCAAAAGTGGCGAATTCAAAAAGCAACTAAAAATTAATTTCCAACATGCATGGATATGTACTTATCAGGAAATTATCTAATGAATTTTTCTTCTTCTCTCAATTAACATATCTGCCTGGTATCTATCTAAACAGTCTACACATATTACTGTCTCTGCAGATGGTACCTATGCTATTAAATGCATCTTTGTTGTACTATGCCAGAATGGTTACTCTGAATTTTTTTTAATTTTAGACACTGCTACATTCCTTGTAAATAACAATGCTAAGCAAATTTCTCAAACATATTGTTACTGCATTCTCAAAATACTATACTTTTGCCTTGTATATATTGTATATTTCTCTCTGTTTTTGTACTAAGTATCTTACGACTTGAATTGCTAGTTTTTTCTTACTTTTTACTTTCCTGGAGCTTTTCTCCTGGGGTCTCCACTGAAAAAGGGCTCTCTGGGCCCAGTCGGACTAACCCAGTTAACAAATGTAAAAATAAATAAAATAAAAAAGGATGAACCATCCAAGGGAGTGCTGACAACAAGACACCTTAAAGGGCTTCATGTAGTTGCAAAGCCTCATCCATGCATGTCTCCACACAGCAATGACGGTACCGGCTGCCAGTGAGGTAACCTGTGCTATATGAGAGATAAACCACATGGACGAATTGGCAAGGGAAGAAAGAGTGGCCAGCTTTGGAGAAACTTTCCAATAGTCCTCTGTAGGCATGGTTGCCGCCAAAGAGTCAGAGTTCCTTGACCAGGTCTCTCTGCAAGTGGGTGAAACATGCCAGGTAGTTGAGTGCACTCACTGAGAAAAGTGGGTGAAGCATAAATCCGCTTGCTGGATCTGTCCATTGTACTACAGTACCTGTTAAGTGGGTGGACAGTAGAGCCTTGTTCTAGCTAGCACTTTTTTTGGTGGCTGCCACCAACATAGCATCAACTGGAATACCTTTGGACCAAAAAGAATCTGTAGGAGGTGAAAGGATCTTGTCAGGCTGTCTAGGTACAGGCTCTGGTGTCCAGCTCCTTCCAGGCCCGGCGTGCCACCAGATTGATGAGAGGATCCATGGGGGAGGGGGTCACCCAAGATGTAAACAGGCCTGTCCTGAAGGCCTCCAGAAATGCAAACCCCTCAGAAATTGGGACAACCAACCACCTCTGTTTCAAATTTTCTAAAATGCCTCAACAGGAGACATCCTCTGGTGGTACTTTTGGGGATCCTTCTCCATCTAAGTCCATATCTTCAGTTAAAGACTCCAAGGGGGAGTCTAAGTGCCTCCTATTACACGTTCTCTTCTGAGGCACCTCCTCTTTGGGATGTTCAGGGGCGGTACTATAAGAGGAGGGCTATTATCAAGTGGAAGATCCTGGATGCTCTTCGAGATGGGCTGACCCTGGACAGGAATGGTAGGCCCAGTTCCCAGATCCTATGAGGAGCGATGGGGCACAATAGTAGCCAAAGAAATCAGGTCTCTGCCTGCAGAGAAAGCACTTTCTATAACCTGGAAAGCAAAGGGACCCGAGAACCTATGCCCAACTCCATCAAGGATGAATCCCTCAAAGAAGAAATGACAAAGGCCTTAGATCTACAGCTCTCCAATAGAACCAGACCCATTCTGTCAAGAGATGAAGTACCGAGGGGATGAGAAGGCTCTGATGAAAATCGGAAATGAACCTCCACCCCCCGGATCAGACCTGAACATCATGGATCCAAGACTTGCTCTGATCCAAAGATCTCAAAGCAGATGTGGTCAAGGCAACTGTTTGAGGGGAGGAAGCAAAGGTCCTGGGTCCTCTCCTGTTTGGCATCTACTTAGAAGTCTAGGCCAACAAGGAGGGACTCTGCCTGACCCAAGTTCGCACACAACCGTAAGCTGGGAGTCATTATTAAATCCCCAAGTGATGTAGACATCCTACAGAAAGGCCTCACTGAGACCAGTGGCTGGTGTTGAAACCATGGCCTTAAGCTTAATGCCAAAAAATGCATCGTAATCCCCTTTGGGAAAAACTCAATTCCCACCAATTATCACATCAATGGGAGTCCACTGAACACTAAAGGCATTATAAGAGATCTGGGTACACAGGTTGACAGCAACCTCTCTTTCAACTACAACATTGCCACTGTGGTCAGAAAGTCCTTCTATGTGGAGCATCTCTTTACCAAGGGTTTTGCATCCAGGAAGAAAGAGGTCATCTCTCTCTACTCTTCCCTCATTAGGCCAGTCATAGAGTACAATGCTCCATTTGGCATGTACCTCACTAGACACATGCAAAGAGCTGAAAAGGCCAAAAAAGTACCTCACGAAGAGGATCCTAGGCCTTAAACACATACCCTACACAGACAGATTAAAAAAAACTGCAGCTATTCTCCGTCTCATATTGTCTACTAAGAGGCGATCTCTGCTTGACTTACAAAGCCATGTCTGACCCAGCTCTGTTAGAAATACTACATCTAAAGAAATCCTAATCCCTCTGCAGCACACGCTCCAGAGGCCTCAACCTCATTACCACAATCAATAGAACATGCTGGAGGGACAGGTACATAACAGAGAGACTGCCCATGTTCTGGAACAGACTTCCCATACATGTCAACCAGAGCACCTCAATGGCTCTCCAAGAGAAATCTTGATGAGTGGATGGGAAATAGAAAGTTCACCCCGGGGATCACTCCAGTGGCTCTACTTGATACAGGCACTGGGAACTAATGTCAGGCAGCACAATGCCAGGGCACTTCTATGGGCTAGGCTTGTAAAGGCTCCAGGGCCATTAGTCTAGTACATACCTGTGAACCTTGAATCCGATACTCAGGCTCTAGGATGGGCTAAGGTCCTGAAGCTCTGAAACCAAGGGCCAAATTGGAGAAAAAGTCTATGATTGCTGGAACGGTCATGGATCCTAGAGAGGATGGAGCCAACAAGACCTCCATCTGGGTTCTGAGCCCTGGTAATCTTCCATACCATCCTGTCCACATCATACTCTGAAAGGCTTCTGGAGGATCTTTACAAAGTTACAGGTGAGGAACAGAAGTGGTGTAGGGTTTGCAAATGTTTGTAGGCACCGTGGGTGAGACAGACCAGATAGATGAGTCTGGTGACCGGCTCCCAGTTCTCAGACTGAAATCCTGGGCTCTAAATTTAAAGTACACGGTCATGGAGAGCATATCTTCTGATCCGACCTCCTCAGATCCAAGAGAAGAGTAGGATTAGAAGGGGTCAAGGTAGTCATCGATCCAGATGAAGCTGGATCTGAAACAACCGTTAATATCTTTGGCACAGGTGCCGATGGATGCAAGAGGGCATTTGGATCTGGTGGAGCTGGGCCCAGCCTGGGAACAGAAAAATCTGAAGATTTTAGCACTTCAGTGGGACGTTCTGATGAAGCCCATGGGTGCTCATAAGGGTGCTTCTTAAGGTCTGGAACAGAACCTGAAATAGCACGCTCAGGGTTGTGAGCCCCTGTAGAAGAAAGAGCGGAAGGAGGTAGAATCCCTTTTAGTATTAATTTATTACACCTGTTGGCGATCGTTGTGGGGCTGAACCGCTCACCAACTGCACACAGACTAAGTGCACCACACCAAGGCAAAAAACACATTTTTCATGTGAATCAGAGTGCAGAATTTTATAACCACACTCTGAACATCTCTTAAACCCTGTAGACTTATCCTTAATTACAAAGAAAAAAACTATATATTTTGTTTAAGCTGCTAGCAAACAACTATAATAGCTAGAATAACTGTAAAAACTACAGTAACTACAATCACTATAAAACAGTTCAAACTCTAACTATAAACCATACTATATAGGATTGCCCTAACACCAGCAAAGACATTGTGGACAGGAGGAAAGAAGAGAGAAAAAGCAAAAGTTATGCAAGAAAGTCACACTTGTCTGAAAAAGGAAATAGTTAACTCTAACTAGCTGATTGAGCACTGGAGACCACGTCCGACGCAAATGTCCGCAAACGAGATCTGGAGAAGCTTTGCTTGGTGCAAGGGACTGGGTGTAAATGTAGCATCTTGAGCCTGGAAGCTGAAATCTGTAGAAGGCGGTAGAGTTGGATCCGGGGATTGGATCTGTAACCCATACATGAATCTGAATGAGAAGGACAATATCAGATCACAGACCTTCATTGTTTTGGAAAATGCTTTAATTCTGGACGCAGTTACAGCAGAAGACTATTGTCAAAAGTGTTGGAGGGCTTCCTTGTTACATTCAACAGAAAATAAAAAAGTTAAGGGGGCAGAATGAAGGACTCACTAGGATCCACAGTGGAAGAGTTTTCTACCTCCAAGGTACATGCATACTTACACCAAACACCAACTGAAGACATTCATGCACCACATTATAAATTTTAAACATACAGAAGGTCTACATTTTCCTAACAGTAGGATCAGGTACATTTCACAGATCATAGTAAAACTATAGTACTATTCACGTACGACTTAGAAGTACCAGAAAAAATATCCATTTGAAACATCCCACTAGCTAGTTTCCAAACAGCATATTGCAGCTCTTCATTTGGCTGGTCATTTATCAGTATCTACTGCTTTACCTCAATAGAAACAATGTAAAAAGAACAAATTTTACTTGACACCTTTTCTTCAGATGACATTTCTAGGACAATTTTATAAAACGTAATCAGTCTTGTGTTGGTGCTTACTGCTACCAGCTTTACAAAAATGCTCCAAGTCCTGATAAGGTAGTAAAAGTGCATGTAAAGTACCATTGTAACTACAATGTAATGTAACATATGCAATTACTGGAAAGACTAAATTAAGTATTTTGTTGCACTTCTTTTATAAATTGCAACTGTATTTTAGCAGTTTCTTAAGTTAACTGCTATTTCATTTCCTCTGCACTTAACATAAAAAAAATAATGTACTGTCTATTGCTGCTTTAAGTAGTCAGGTGCACTGTATTATGCTATTGGACAGTTGTAGGTAGTTTGTGTGGTCTTTTTACAGGGCTCGAAACCAGCTATTCCGCATTAAGAAGTTTTTTTCTACACTCTTGTGGCAGAAATGTGTTGATCTAACCTGTCTGTGTAAGGGGCTGCTGATAGAAGGTTTATTGTGTGCTTTTCGGACTGCTAGTTAACTTAAAACTTGTTCCTCTTGGTTAGTATACAAGTCACACATTCGCATGTTGCTGCTCTGTTAGCAGTGCCTGTACAGATGCAAAATCCATGAAGCTCAGTTTTTCCTTAAACCGCTGTCAGTGAAACACTTACAAGCCTTTCTGCTGCTACAAGAGCAACTCAAGTTACACACTGTGCAGCACTGCTTTATTGATCAACCTTAGCCTACGCAAAGTATAGGTCCCCTGTAATTTCGAAGCAACCAGCATAGCCCTGTCAAATTAACCCATTTTCTACCCTAATAAAACATACAGTAAGAGCCTGCTATCATTATCATTATATATCATCATATGTCTGGCCAGTCTGATGGACATGGGCATTTTGAGGCAATGTAGCAATTGTCTCATGAATACTGACAACCACTTACTCTTCTTGAAACATACAAATACTTTGAGAGAGATGTAGATATGCTATGAAATTGGAGGCAAGGCTCTCATACATCGACAAATCGAACACCAAACAGGTTGTCAGCACCCACATATAATTTTTCACACTAAATAAGGACACGACACACAAACCCACATATGCAGAGGTGTGACGATGTGAGGTATTGCCAGCTATGCCAGCAGAAATATGGCGATGGACATGTAATATATGCCAGCATAGCTAGCTGGACTTTTGTAAAGAATTATAAGGCATTTGTATATCAAACTGATTTGGACAGGTGCTTGTGTTGAAAATGTAAAGTTGCCTGTGTTAAAAGAAATGTACCAGAAGTGGGTCCTGCTGGACAGAGAAAGAAATGCAGCTGTAAGTCAGACTGTACTGTAACTGCTGAAATTAATATTTTAACAGAGGATACTGGAAGAGAAGAGGTTAATATTAGCCCAGCTAACTTTGAAAAATAGTTCTGAAATTAAATTACCTGGAAGGCCATAAAGATTGTATCTTACAGTTCTGATTGCAGCCAGAGACAAAATGTTTGTGAAAACAAGGACTAGGAATCCTGCTGTATTGGCCTTGGTAGTGAACAAATTGCTACCCTGGAAGAGTGGAAGTGTTGAAAATGGTTGTATTGCTTCCAAGTTATATAACACATCTTGGTAAAGCTCTATCAGTGTGTATGGTAACACGTGTGTGAAATTGTGGTTCAGTTTATAGTAAAGGGGAGTAGTATGGGGACCAGACATCAGCTGACCACATGTAAGTGATGTCATTCTGTATTCCAGCACTGAAATTATGTTTTAATACTAGATGAGATAGACGTCTCAGAGCAGTCTGTTTTTAAAACCTGACGAGAAGGACGCCTCACCTACTTCATCTTGCCTTGCTCTAGTAAGTAAACTAGGGAACAGTAATTCTTTAGATCAGTCAGGAAAAATAATGAGATTAGTTAAGTACTGTATTTCTGTATCGGTGTGAATCTATTCACCTGTGTTGTTTTAATATTTCCTGCAATAAACTCTGGTGTTTATTGTAAATATATATTTAGTGTTTTCAAGTTCCTATTACTTCTTATTAAATATATTTCAACTTTTCATTGCGGTTGGTCTTTTAGACAATGCTTTAACCCTTGAGAGTACTTATATTTATTTGGTGACACTGGCTACTCCGGAAAGCCTTACTACATTGTCAAACACAACCATTTGTACTAACATTAATTTTACTCAGAATAATTGGGTATCCTTGTAAGTGCCTTAGAGTAGGTGGCTTTGGAGTTTCCTGGTGGCAATATCTACCTTATAGTCTGGGCAGAGGGGCATACCTGTAAATGTGTGCCAGTCGTTCCCATGTGTGTGTGCATCAGCTACTTGGAATAGGGACACACAGCACTGGTTTCCGAGAGAGGGTGGTGGTGGTGGATTAGCCTGGGTCACTATGCTGAGGACACAACTCTATAGCTGTGCCAGTGGGGAGTCTTATTGAGGGCCTGGAGAGAGACAGGCAAACTCAGACCATGGACTGAGTGTGTTCCCTGTGTGCTCTTAAGAGAAACTGCTTGGTGCAGAAAGCTACATCTGGAAATTTCGTGTGCATCGTTTTTTATGTGAACTTCCCTCACCAGTGTCAGTGGTGAGGATTCAGGCTCCTTCATTACTGGTCCAGAGGAGGATTCAGGCTCCTTCATTACTGGTCCAGAGGAGGATTCAGGCTCCATTACTGGCCCAGAGGAGGAATGTTACAGGAGGTACTCACTAGTAACTTACCAAAAGATCAGAGGTCTCCCAAACAGAAACCACACACACACACACACACACACACACACACACACACACACACACACACACACCAGTGTCTCAACAAATAAGCCTATAAAATGTAACACCATACAACCTAAGGCAGTGGTCATAGGAGACTTCATAGTGAGACACGGATGTTCCCCTCACCAGGCTAGATAAGGAGCAGGTTACGGTTAGTTGCCCATCAGGTGCCAGGAGCCATCAAGTCGCTCCACCACAAGTACCAGTATGACTCCATCATATTCCATGTGGGGCTGAACGACTTGAGATGTACCTCTCTGGACTATATGAAGAGAGGTGTGACTGAGCTCTCAGCTTATGTGTCACAGTCAAGTATAAACCTGGCCTTAAGCAGCGTTCTACCTTCTCCAAGGAAAATGCCACAATACAAACAAAAAAATGACTGACTGACAATTGGCTTAGCTTGTGGTACAAGTCCAAAGGGATTCTATTACCTGTCAGCCTGGGAAGACATGGTCAACAGGCCATGCTGTTTTGCCAGAGATGGTCTGCACCTGCCTCCTCCAGGCTTTTGGATACTGGCAAAGGCATTAGCTACCACTGTTGTGCCTTGTTTAGACAGTGTCAAAACAACCAACCTCCCAACATAAAAACCTCACTAGACAAACTCAAGGTACTGCTGTGTAATGCTACAAGTCTAAACAAGAAACTGCACTCCCTGGAAACACTCCTCATCTTTGGAAGATACTGACTTCTGTGCAGTCACAGAGACATGGTTCAAATCCATGGAAAGCACCCCATGCCATGCAAGGCTACAATGCTTTCCAAACTGTTCAGATCAAAAAGTGAGCATGAAAGAACCTAAGGAGGAGGGTGTGTATCTATCTTCATTAAGGATAAGTATGCCTCTAGACTGTTCAAACAGTAGGACTTCCTTTCAGCTACTCCATGTGGAATTAACTATAGGCAAAACCCCTTACCACGTCACAGCTAGCTACAGGTTCCACACCATGAACCAGGAGAAAAGCATACTGCATACCTGGACTTACTGAAGTCACTAGCCATACTGCCCAACACCTTACTCATGGGTGATTTTAATTACCCTACCATCGACTGGGAAACAGACATTACCACAAACATGCTGGCTCAGAAAAGCTTGGACTTTGTCAGTACAAATGCTCTGCAGCAGCTAGTCAAGCACATCCATGAGGGGCTCAAATGTCCTGAACACAGTACTCCCCAACATGGGAGAGCACTGCACCTCCTCACCTCACACTGTGTGATGTCCTCCCTGGTAAAATCGGACCATAAATAAGTCTCATTCAAAGTAATTATAAGGCCAGATACCTCATCAAGCTCAAAAACACTTAAGAATTTTTCTAAGATAAATTACCTCCTACTAAGTAATGGTATAAGAAATTCAAAGACACCTCAAACTCAGATAGTACGGACTCTTATGCAGAGGTTTACACCAATGCCCACTAAAACCACTTAAGCAGTGGTATAGAATTGGTTGTACCTGACTGGAATAAAACCAGGTCTTGCCGAAAAAACAAGCCACCCTGGTGGATGCTTAGTATAAACAGGCTATAGAACAAGAGAAAGAAACTAATGTCCAAGAATAAGAGGGTACTGAGCTCAGCACAGGAAGAAATACCTCTCTAGCTTAAAAAAACAAATTAGAGATTGTGTCAAATCCTCCAAAGCTAATTGCAAAGCAAAAACGACATCCAAAATCTAAAAGGGAAAACCCAGCTATGCCTTGAACTGGTTGTGGATAGCACCATTCATACTCAACCAGAGGTAATAGCCAACCTGCTAGCTGACACATTTGGAGCAAACTTCACCCTCTGTCCATTCTGGTTATCCCCCAAAGTATACCTGCCACCATTCCTCAGCCTATTATGTCAAGACACCAGGTCACCTTTATGCTCTCCAAGACCAAAATCATGAATGGGACCAGACAACTTTCCAGGTTGCCTTTTAAACAACTTAAAACATGACCCGACAGACCCACTTGGATCCCTGTTTAACCGCAGCCTGCAAACTGGCTATGTTCCTGCAAAATGGAAGACAGCAACAGTATTTCCTTTGCACAAAGCGGGACAATCACCCGACCCTGAGAATTATAGACCCATAAGCTTGACTAGCCTCATCTGCAAGGCCATGGAAAGAATCATTATGGAACTTATCAACAAAGACACAGGAAAGAATCATTATGGAACTTGTCAACAAGGACACAGGTAATCTCCAAACTCTAGAGTAAACCCAGTTCGGATAAGATCATGCTGGTTAAAACTGGTTGACTTCTTTGAGAAAGTCACCAAGGCCCTGGAGGATGAAAAGAATGTGCATACCTCCTACCTTGCCATAGCCACGGCATTTGACACAATCCCCCACTCAGTATTAGAAAGAAATTCTCCCAATTGGGAATTAACCCCTATGTCACTAGACGGGTAGCCAACTTGTTCACAGACAGGGACATACTGTCAAAAGTGGGTGACTTCACCTTTAGCAGAAGAATAGTCACCAGTGGTATACCACAGGGTTCTGTGCTGGGCCCTTTAATGTTCTGAATTTCTCAGAAGTCCTGCAGATGACCAAGTTTGCTGAAGACTGCAAATTGGGAGCAATGACAGAGTCCTCTAACAATGTTAATACACTACAGAACGGGTTAATGCAGACAAATGATTGGTTTCAAAGCCATGAATTAAAGTTAAATGCAAAAAAATGCATTCTTATTCCCTTTGGGAAAACAGACATCCCTGCTAATTACATTATACACACAAAGTGTAGACCCAGTGGTACGTGATCTGGGTACCTAAGTTGACAGGCATGACCACTATGTATCCAAGGTGGTGTGGCACATCTCATGAGTAAAGGCATCGCATCTAGTAATAGAGTACAATGCCCCTTCTGCATGTACCTCACCAGACACCTGCAGCAGCTGGAGAGACCAAAGAGGTTTCTCAACAAGAAAATACAGGGTACACAAAACAAGTCATATGAGGAAACACTGAAAGCCCTGTCACTGTATTCTGTCTCCTACATGCTGCTAAGGGGTGACCTGTGCCAGGCTTACAGGGCAGTCTCTGAGCTGGATCTGATGGAAATGCTACACATTCGTAAATTAAACTGTCCAAGGGTCACTCGTTCTAGGGATCTTAACCTAGCCTCTGACATGAGCAAATCATGCTGGAAAAATAGATACAACTCCCTGAGACTGCTACTTCTCTAGAACACATGCTTCCAATTTACATGAAACAGAGCCCTTCCCTGACCCTCTTCAAATGCAACCTAGATCAATAGATAGGTGACCACAAATTCACACCTGGGATGGCACTCATGTTCCTCATGGACAGAGGCAGTTGGTATTAATTACCATAGACTCTTACCTCTGCGAACTTCGCTGACCTTACCACTGACAATTGGGTCAACTTGGTATAAACATGGCTAGGTTTGCAATGGCTCTAGGGCTGTCAGCCTAGTAACCATCTATGAACCTATAGACTAAAAAATGGAATAATGTACATGCCAAGCTGATTTTTACTGCCTTATCCTGGATCTAATGTGCCTAAACAGTTTTCATTTTTGCTGGTGTCTTGCTCATACACTGAGTCTGCATGGTTTTCTTTCTTACTGGTCACCTACTGCCTTGCTTGGTGAGGCTACAACATGGTGGCAGTTGTGTTCACAGTTTTATATATACCTGCATGATTTATTTTTTTTTTTGTATTGTTATTTTTTTACTGCATGCACTAAACAGGTAGTTGTGTGAGCCTTTGGTCTGAGCTACACCAAAATGTACTTGGAGATAAAATACAAAGTTAGGCAAGTAACACTGCTAACATGTAAATAACTATGTATAAAGTTCATAGGAGATTACTAGGCTAACTGCTTAAGAGCCCTTACAAGCCTAGCCAATATAACCTGATTTTATGCAATACATGACCCATAACATGCAAGCTGATGTAATCTCACGGGTTATTAAAACACAGAAAAGGTGAATCTCCAACATTTAATTTTTTGTAGTGACTTCAGGCAACGCAAACAGAAATGAGAAACCACTGACATTCAGTTTGTTCTGCACTGACATCCAGTTTGTTCTGCACTGCATGGGGATTAACATGTCAAAAACTAGGACAGCTTAACGAAAAAGGCAGCAATAACATGAATTACACACAACTATGAATGAGAACATTAGGGGTAATACTACCAGTAGTTAAAATGGAAAGAAAAAAAAAACAGAGAAGAATGCTGAGTGCCCTTGTAAGCTAGGTTTTGTTACTTATAAAACACTGAAGGCTAAGAACACGGATCAAAAAGTAACCAATAAGGAACAAGCCTCTGAGTGTCTAAGCACTCTGGTCTACCCCAATACAGACACTACCATGCAAATGTGGAGTGTCATGTCTATGCTCTTTTCATAACACGAATATACACATGGATGCATACTTTACTGGATTATCCTGGAGATCCAGAAAGAACTCCACCACCAGTGGCAAGAGCTGTGGCTAAAAGGGACAGTTTCTGCAATCACAGAAAATGTGACTCGGACACATGTTAAGTGCAATGAGGAAAGTCCTTATTACTGGCTAATTTTTGCACATCTCTGATCACCCATTAATTACCACAAATGCAAATTAGCACTTTCCTGTAAGATTCAACACAAGCAGCCATGCAGCGTGCGTTGGCATAGGCATCCCTCATTCATTACACACACACACACACACACACACACACACACACACACACACACACACACATATTCAAACCACCCCCAAACATCCCTCTCTCTCATCCTTGACAGTGCAGAATGTCTCTGATGCATCTTATTTTTATTCCTGCTCTCAAATTATGGAAACTTATGGTTAAGTAAGTAATGCCAGATGTTAACGAGTTTCATTGTTCTTAGTCTTCGTAAAGTTAACAGCAATGCTACACCTGCTGCTGTATTAACGTGTTAAGGGATTCCATGCAACAGTTTCAAAATTTCCCAGTGTGTCTAGTGCTCTTCCTGGCAATGTCCCACATAACCTGTCCCTCTCAAATGTCCCTGATTTTACAAAAATGATCATGAAGTTGCCTCTTGTAAATGCCCTATCCCTTGTGACTCTTGGAAGACTGCAAGCAGTGAATATTGCCAGACAGAGTTACACAGTTGTTACGACTATAAGACTAATTCCTCAGACAGAACAGAAGATTAAGGTTCCTGCACATCAGGCTTTCTGTACCAAGGGAGCAGGGTTCTGCGACCACCTAGAAAAGACACAGTCACACAGACATGCACTGGAAAAAAACACATCCTTCTATATAAACTTACACATGTAGCCACACATACACACACACACATGGACACCCCACACCACTATCTTGCTGCTAAACTCCACAACATTTATCTTTACAAAGTCTCACCCTTTGAAAGCAATGGGTGAATGCTGGCTTTTGGCTGTATTCATTAACATGGCTAGCAGAGGTCATTTATATAGCCTTACTACACACATTACTAGGGTGCAAGAATGTGGCAAATTAGTATAGGCCACACCCATGCAATGTCTCACTGGCATTTGTGGGAGGCCACAGAGACAGCCTACTCACTGGTGCTGCACCTCTTTGTGGTACAACAATATGGTATGCTGTCTCTGAATCAGAAGTGATGACTACAAAGGGTAAAAATGGGTTTATTCCCCTTATGGTAGGCTTTCTGAACTCTACCCTATATGTAAGGGAGGGGGCTGGTGCAACCTATAGCCATTCCCTCACTATTAGTTTATTACGTCATTTTATTAATACAGCCAAAGGTAAGAGCAGGCAAGATTAGGTTCTGTTATTCTTACAAAGGAAATACAAAGCAAAAAACACTTAAGCTTTTCTTTAAAATCCTTGGTAAAATCCAGATTGCAAAAGGAAAACACAATCTTCAACCAAAAATATTACTTTCCATGAAATTCTGACTCTCATATTCCACAGAGGTATTAGCTCAAAAAATATATATACTGAAGAGCCAGGTGTAATGTACACATACAAAATTATAACTGGTCCCATATGTAATTAAACACACACTGAGAACGAAGGAAAGCTACACAGGAATCCTCAACTCCTACAGTCTGAGTGCTGCAGATCACATGCTAAATGTGTCAAGACAAATGTAAAAAGCGTGTCATTTTCAATCTATGTACAGCTCTACAGGATGTTGGTACTGTAAAGATTTCATACAAAGCTCACATCTCAGTTGTTGTGAAAATAGGGTTTCCATGGCAACACCATCTTTCTGAGTTACACTGACCTGAAACAGTTCACTAAAATAAATTGCAACAAATTTATGTGTACTGCCTGCAGAAACAAAAATGTTTTTTTTTTTTTTTTTTTTAAAGTGCAAAATGCCAAGAACCTGTAACAGGCATTTAATTCGGATTAGTTTTCAAAATGTGTAATACTACAATATATGAAATCAGTTTTTGATGCAGCTAAAAAACAGTATTTATATAATTTTTTCAGTCTATTTCTACATCCAAGATAGACCGCCACAGAAATCATCAATGGGCTGGCTCTTC
>NC_056726.1:1317712973-1317790473 GCF_019279795.1 Protopterus annectens | reverse complement strand
TCTAGTGCACCCGTTGAACACCTATTCAATCTTGGTGGACAAGTGCGGACTGCAAGAAAAACAGACTAACTGAAATTGCACCTTCGAGCCAACAGAAATGTGTAATCATTGTGAATAGTTATATAAAGTGAGATTTTGGTTGACTTTGTTGTGTTAACAGTCTTGTTAGACCTATACACCATTTTCTGTAAGCATTTTTGCATCCTCAGCATTAGTTTTAGCAGATTAGCCTAATGTACATTGTTGAAAATTTGATGGGTTGTAACTTGTTATGGGTCTTGTGTTGC
Organism: Protopterus annectens; assembly: GCF_019279795.1. Taxonomy (NCBI): domain Eukaryota; kingdom Metazoa; phylum Chordata; order Ceratodontiformes; family Protopteridae; genus Protopterus; species Protopterus annectens. The sequence goes on along the minus strand of NC_056726.1, from coordinate 1,317,790,186 downwards.
TGGCTGTGTGTACTTTGCTTTAAGTATTAAATTGCAACTCTCTGACTATAAAGAATAGTCTGACAGACTTTGTAAACTATAAAATGCTATTCATCATTATTGTAACACTGTGTGAGTAAATCTGAATATCAGAACTGATAAACTATACTTACGTAACAGTAATTAGTTATATTACTAGTTACTAACTAAAGTATTACTTTTTTAGAAAAGTAACAGTAACATATTACTTTCACTTAAATGTAACTAGTAATAGTAATGTATTACTTTTATAAGTAACTAGCACAACACTGTAAACAGATGGACACCATATTTCAAATTATATACCATCAGCTTCTTTATCATATAATGGAAACACTTCATTAAAAATGCATACCCATTCAAAACAAGCTTCCTGTGTCACAGTATCCATTGTACCAAACACTTCAACCAATGCATATTACAACTAAAAGGGGTTCATAGGTATGTACAAGGCTAATGGCCCTGGAGCCTTTACAAGCATAGCCCAGAGGATTACCCTGGCATCGTGCCACCCAACCTTAGTTAATAGGGCCTCTGCGAGTAGAGCCACTGGAGTGATCCTCGGGGTGAATTTTTTATTTCCCATCCACTCATCAAGATTTCTTTTGAAGAGGGTCAGTGAGATGCTCTGCTTGACATGTATGGGAAGTCTATTCCATAGCATGGGCAGTCTCTGGGTTATGAACCTGTCCCCTCCAGCATATTCTGTTGATCGTGGTAATGAGTTGAGGTCTCTGGAGTGTGTGGTGTGGAGGGATTGGGATTTCTTTAGATGTAGCATTTCTAACAGAGCTGGGTCAGACATGGCTTTGTAAGTCAAGCAGCGATCGCCTCTAAGTAGACGATATCAGATAGAGAATAGTTGGAGTTTTTTTGAGTCTGTCCATATAGGACAAGTGTTTAAGGCATAGGATCCTCTTTGTGAGGTACTTTTGTAGCTTCTCCAGTTGTTGCAGGTGTCTAGTGAGGTACATGCCAAATGGGGCATTGTACTCTATGACTGGCTTAATGAAGGAAGAGTAGAGGGAGACAATGACCTCTTGCTTCCAGGATACAAAAGCCTTAGTAATAAGATGTGCCACACAAGACTTTCTGACCACAGTGGCAACGTGGTGGTCAAAAGAGAGGTTGCTGTCAACCTGTGTTCCCAGATCTCTTATAATGCCTTCTGTGTTCAGTGGACTACCATCAATGTGGTAATTCAAGGGAACTGGGGTTTTCCCCAAACAGGATGAAGATACTTGTTGGCACCGAGTTTAAGGCCATGGTTCTGACATTAGTCGTTGGTCTCATTAAGGCCTTTCGGTAGGATGTCAACATAACTTGGGGTGTTAATAACAGCTCCCAACTTGCAATCATCTGCAAACTTTGTCAGCCAGAGTCCCTTCGTGTTGAACTCGACTTCAGAGAAGTAGATACCAAACAGGAGAGGACCCAGGACCGAACCCTGTGGGACTCCACTCATGATTGGTCGGCAGTCTGACTTGCAGTCAGCTACTTTCACACTGTGGGTTCCATCTGTGAGCCAGTTTGCAACTCACCTAGTGATATAGGGGTTGATGCCTAGCTTAGTAAGTTTTTCTAGGATTCCTAAGTGGAGAATGGTATCAAAGGCCTTGGCCAGATCAAGGTAGGCTGTATGAACCACCTTACCTTCATCCACAGCTCTGGTGACTGACTCCAAGTCGTCGACCAAGTTGAGCAGGCACGATCTACCCTTCACAAAACCAAACTGTGTAGGATCCAGAATTTGGAGATTCCCTATAGCCTTGTTTATTAGGTCCATGATGATGCGTTCCATAGCTTTGCATAACAGACTCGTCAGGTTAATGGGGCCATAGTTCCCAGGGTCTGTAGCCGCTCCTCCTTTGTGGATACGGATGACTGTAGCAGTGCACCATTTGGTAGGGACAAAGCCTGAGGTGAGGCTGTGAATGAACACGGCACACAGGTGAGGTGCCAGTTCACTCTGTAGTTCATGTAAAACACAGCCAGGTATACTGTCAGGTCCCATAGAAGTTGCATTCTTGGCCTTGGACAGTGCTGTTTTAACCTGCGCAGCAGTAATACTGGGTGCCTGACAATCTACTGGTATTGTGATTGGTCATTTGGGGGGATAAAGTTAGCAGTGAATCTATCCGCCAGTATATTTGCAATATCTGTTGGCTCAGTATAGGAGGTACCACTGTGCAGTAGCTCAGAGCAAATCTGGGTATTGCCATGGAGATTCTTTACATAACTATAGAAGGCCTTGTGGTTGCAGTTACTATCTGCTGCAATTCTGTTTTCATAGCTAGCTTTAGAGAATTTGATGAGGGATTTTTTGTTGAGGCTGATAAGAGTTTTTCCAGTCTTGGGACTTCACTTTATTCCGCATCAGTTTCCTCCTTCTGTTGCAGAGTTTGTTTATGGCAGGGGACCACCAGATTGGCTTCCTTTTTTTTTTTTTTTTTTTTTTTGAGGAGAGCGTCTTAGTTCTACTGGGTATGGCGAGATACATGCATTTGTGTACGTGTTCGTACAGTGCACTGGTGTATGACTTTGGCGGTCATGCAACTACTCTCCATTTGCATGGGTGCCATGATGTTAGCCATCTCTGTTTTTAGGAGCCCAAAGTTAGCTTTGGAGAAGTTTTTCATGGTGATTACCTTTGTTCGGGGTGGGGGGTGTGGATTTCCAAGATGATTAGCTTGTGATCGGATTTAACCAGGGAGGAGTGGACTATTGTTGTAGAGCAACAGTCGCCCATATTAGTAATGACCAGTTCAAGGATGTTGCTACCTCTAGTGGGGGTAAGAACAAGCTGGTCCAGGGCATTGGAATTAATGAATTCCAGAAAGCATTGGGCAAGTGTACCGGTACAAGAGTAGTTTTCCCAGTTAATGGAGGGATAGTTGAAGTCACCCAGTATGACAGAGTGTTAGGTTGGACCCCTAATATTCTCCAAGGTGCTTAGGAATGTGGAGTGTGAATCTTTGAAGATGGTTGGGGACCTATAGCAGGCTACAACCTGAATTTCTGTCTTACCCAAAGTTAGCTGCATTCTAAAGTTTAATATTTTAGGGTTAACATTTCAGACAACCATAAGCAAAACATAGTGAACAACAAATCACAGAAGTTTCTAGGAAAGACAGCAACTATTCCCATTAATTGGGCCTCTTCACTAAAACCAACCTACTACTGCATGCATGTTTTAGATGGCAAGCATGTGGTTGTACTCATGTAGAAAAATAAACTTGCGTCCTTAGGAACACAGTACAACAGCAAGATATTAAGTTAGCGGTCTTGTACCAACGTACATACATAATACTATTTTCAGAGGTGAAAAGGTCCCATCAGTGGGAACAATGGTACATGATGAGCAGTGACAGAGGCAAGTAGCCTCATACACCTTTAGATCAGCCATCTACTAGGGTACTTTATATTGTGACACTATGCTTTGTACATCTTGTTAAACAGATTCCACCACAGAATGTTCTGAAGACTGACACCAGGCTGGCTGGGTATGGTTCTGGAAGCCTGATAAAATTTTAAAACTCTTCTGGCGAGTAATCATATTGTGAAGCAAGAAAACAAAGAGAGTAACTATACCTGCCAAGTGGGAAGGGCCTTTTCCATGTCAGTCAAACAAATGCCACCGCTGCTGTCAGTCTTCCCTTTTCCCAACCTAAACATACAACAAAGAAAATATCAAGACCACTTACTCAAAACTACACAAACTAGTTGTGTTGGCCAAAGCAGACACAGCAGCATCAGGGACAAAGTTACAATCTAAAAACTGAATACAAACCTGGCAACATATTTCAAGATGTTTATCAACATTTCTAAATCATTTACCATTCTTCTATCCTAGATATTTAAAATAAAACATAGATTGACAAAGGAATAGCTTGAATTTGTCTGGAAACTACCATTTATAAAACAATGCAAGAAACTTCTCTGTGTGGAAGATTTTCAGTCCATACATCTCTAGTTAACCACTGTTTATTAATCAGATCAGATAATAGTAGTAGAAGTAGCGAACTTAAACTCGTCTTAAGTAAAAAAAAAAAATAAATAAAAAAAATAAAAAATATACAATTGTACAGAATTACTAAGTATTTGAAAATAATCCAAGCAAGGCAGGCAGTCTGTTTCCAGTCAAAAATCCTTTAAGTACGCAGACAAGCGATCCAAGTAAAACAAAAATAGAGTAATAGTTTCCTCACAAGCTTTATAAATATATATATACTTTTTATCAGGCAAGGGAGTGGTTTACTGTGCTGTAAAACAAAGTGTTATTGGTACACATGTTAAATTCACATACCTTCCCCCATCAATGTGACACTCAAGCTGGTCCTGCCCTACTTAGTAGCTGTCATAATAACATAACCCTTATGTACTTTAAATAACATTTATAATGATGTGGTACCTCTTATTTAACCAGATTATTAAGTAGATTATTAAGTCTGTGATTTTATCTAAGACAATATACTACATGGCTGGAAATATATCAACCTTAGTCCATTTGGCAATCAAAAATATATATATACATCAACACTTTGCATGTAAAAAATCAATTGCAAAAATCATATTCTATTTTCATAACCTATTGTTAACAAAGATTGCTTTCATCCTTCTAAACTTACTCAGGTCTGCGTACAAGAACCCTAAAAACTATCTATAAAAATATTACTGCATACTTAGTATTGTTATTACACATCATTTTGAATAAAGTGGAAAAAAAGAGAACCAAAAAAAAAAATAAGAAAAAATGTATGATGATGGAAACAAAATATACACTTAAATTACAACGGATTTAAAATGGTATTTAAAACCAACTGGTAGAATAAAAGAAAAGAAAATTAGTCATGTAAACAATGTGGCAATTTTCTAAGTTCCAGTACACTTTTAATTGAACAGTAGTAGTTTAGTCCAGGCTTCCAAAAAGAGTTCATCTTTAATTGCCACAAGTTCATGTTTCTCCAAAATATTAGGGATGTCTCCTTCAAGATCACCCATGTCTATGCGAGCCAGGATCCTGAACTTAAAACCTGTGTGTCCTTTATGAAGAGTAAGGTGTTTGGCTAGTGCATTATTTATACATGTACACATTTACAAAACACAAAACACAATTTCTGTACTGCACTGCTCCTCTAAGTGACAAAACATTCATTTACAGCCAAAATGTATTTTCTCCACTCAGGAAGAAGTGATCTAAGCACAAATAAATGAAACAAATGTTAAACACAATCCATTTATATTAGATGAAATATCTGTATAAAAAGCACTTTGGCTTGTTCTGTTTTAATGGTAAAACTGATTACTGTCAGATGAGTTTTCACAAAAGCTAATAAAAGATGGAATCACCTTTTGTCATAGGGTGCTTTGTTCATTCCACAGTATGACACCTGACTGCAGATCATCACCATCTTCAAGACTGCAGAACCTCAAGGAGGGTATGAAAAGACCACTATGGTACACTAGGCACTACATCACTTTTTAAATGCATAACCAGAGGTTCATATGTCACCAAGGACTTATTTCATGAGGTTGAATGATCAAAACTACACATATACCTTGGGCAGCTTAGACAAAATGGAATATTCTGTTGAATGCATGTTATAAAATCACTCGTATAGTAACAAATGAGGCACAAAGTATGCTTGGCAATGGGTGTTCTGTTTGTTCTTATTGGACTACAATCTGCCAGCCACGTAAAGTCAATGAAAGAAAGCTGCAATAAATAATATATGCCAGTTAAATGCTGGACATGTCATGGAAAAACAATGCTATTTTCTTCTAAACTACAAACTTACTTCCAGTCACACAATACTGCCTGTACAGTGTCCTAGTTTCAGGATTATACACATATTTAATTGCTGCAGGCTGCCTTAGGTTTTTACTGTAAATATCTTTTTATTGTCATATTGCATTCATCTATGCCACAGTCCACTGGTTTTCTCTGAATTGATGTGGAACAAGTTTGGTGGCAATTAGAATGCAGGAACAAAGTCATTCATTTCAGGGCTATTTTCTTCAGCTACACTCAAAAGAGCAAAGCAATGCAAGGCAGCCACCTCAACACTAAACTGTGCTTGCATTACCTAAGCACTAGCTAGAACACGGCACCACCACATCTCAGGTTAGTGGAAAGCCAGACAACACTGCAGGAGACTGGGAAGCTCATCAAACTACACTAAAGGGTGTTACATATTCATAACAAGGAGCAAATATGGATGACCAAATACTACAGCACATGATTGCTATGTTTGAAAAATGCAAGAATGTCTCAATAAAGACATGTTGGTAAAAACAGTGGCTACAGAACAAAAAAAAGGCAAAATGAAGAACTGATGTGAAATTACAAAATTGGTACTATTCTAATGTCTAGCTTGGGTTTCTAGTCTGGCTTATCTAAATAGAGCATTCCACATGAGAAACTCTGGGGATTTCAAAACTGGAAGGCATTACAAGACGGAACTTCTTGGGAGTGACATCCTATAAACAGTTGCATGCCTGGTCATTCATCTTTTGACACTTTGTACACACATTCACTGTCTAACACAAGAGGTTTAAGGAATCACACAGGGCAAGTCTAGCTTTGCTAGATTTTTCTTTTTGTTTTTATTAATTGGTTTTTCTGTGCAACCTTTTTACACATTCATTGTAACTGTTATGCAGCACTTACACTGGTTTCTTCTGTAGCCATTGCAAGGTTAACTCAACAGCTATGTTTAACTAGTGAAGGGGAAAAGAATAAAGTTTAGCCTATGATTTTTAACTAAATTATTTGCAAACCCTAAATAACTAACCATGTTTAGTTATAATAAAAATACACTCCAAACAGAATGGCAATTTGACTGCTGAAAAATAAATTACTTTTACATGGAATTGTGTGTGTGTGTGTGTGGGGGGGGGCGCTGATCTGTAGTGTTTCCTTATAATGAATGGCCTTACGGGATTTGGAAAGTTCTAAGAAAACATGGGTAAGGTCATACAACATTAGTTTCACTACTGTTGCAGTCTTTCCCTTCACCCCAATTAAGTTTTATATTGGATGCCAAAGTAAGAGTTTGTTACTAAAGGTTGGTGACCAAAACCTCTGAGAATAGCTGACTCAAGCCAAGAATGTCTTATGATTACACAGATATTTTTATACCAAAAGTAGACTGCAAAGACTTTTTCCTCAGGTAGGTAGCAAATGCTGCAGGTATAAAAGGGAAGAAAGCAGTAATTGGGAACATATTTTCCGGGAGTCCAGTGAGTTGGCAGACTTTTAAGAATTCCCCTGCGGAATGCACTGTTTTGATATACTGGGTGGGCAGATTATTGTGACAAGGGAGATGATTTTTCTGAGCTATGATACAGAATCAGAATTGCCTAGAGATGGTAAGGCCTTGCTGAAATCTAATTATGGTGGCTGCCAAAAAAGCAATTACTAGAAAGTGGAAATCAAAATCTAAATCAACTATATTAGAAGTAGTGAATATAGCAAGAGAGATAAAATAACTGGAACTGAAATCTTTAGAAAAAGGTAGGAGCAAACTACATAGGCAAAAATGGGAACTGAACAAAGCATACAGTGAGGAATGATGTTTAAAAGAAAGCAGGACTTAAATGAGCTATGGAATGGTTGACTGACAATGACTGGATATATTACAAGTGATGTATGTTTGCAGGTACAGTTGTGTCGGCATGGTTTGTAACGTATAATGTTTGCAACTCAGATTGTATCAGTATGGTATATTTTCATTTATATAAATGTAAGATTACTTGTGTCATACATGAAAATTTACTGAACATATTTCTTGTTTAAAAAGGAAAAAAAATCTACGTCAGATCAAACAGAACGAATGAATGCACAGGATCATCTGATACATAATGGGTTTCTTAAAGAAATACCACTTTTAGCCAAAAATACATAAAATGGTATTTTTCTTAAAAGGGCAACAGAGACTTGCCTATCAGAAATTAAGCTCTTTGCCTAATGCTCCTGTGAAGTCTGAGAGCTTCTTCTCAAAACGGCAAAAAAGTACTGAAGAAAGCTTCAATGACTGTTGACTTTACTCCTTAGGATTAGCCAATTAACGGCTGCTATACAATTCAGCCATATGGTACTTAGCTCCCTATTTAGCACTCCCTATTTACCATGTAAAAATGCTACTGGTGCATTTTCCCTGATTATTTTTGCGCTGAAATGTCGGTATACTTAAGTTTGACATTTTAAGACTTTTAAAGCTGAGGACAAAGACAGCAGTTTGCTGTGCAGCACAGCTAACTTTTGAATTTTCAGTTTAGTAAAATGTAGTGCTTAGAAGTGTGAATAATGTATAGGTCTTACCAGGGATCTACTTCAGAAACTTGAAGTTTCAAAACTTCGAACTTCAAACGCCCAAAACCATAAGATCGAAGTTCTGAAATTTCTAAAACGTAATGAAAAAAATTTATTTTTTTTTTACGTTTTTGCAGGGAGGCAAACCCCCTGCACCCCACGCCTCCTGCTAAATAAATATACCAACTCCAAGATCTCACTACAGTGAGGAAAATTGTAAATTCCCCATACCTTGCTGTACAGCGATCTCCATTCAAAATGTTCGAAGTTTTAAAACTTTAGTCTTATGGTCCTGGCCATTTGAAGTTCGAAGTTTTGAAACTTTGAGCTTCTGAAAGGGATCCCCTTATCAGCAGCGTCACCATACTATGCAGTAACATTTATTCAAGTAGGACTTGAGGATATATTCTGTTTAACATATGGAAGCAGTGTCTGTGACTGTAGCTTCAACTTTTACATGAATTTATTCCTTCAAATGATTTTATTTTAATATTTATCTATGAATTCCGATAATACTGATTTAGACAGACCCTTTTCAAGTTCAGCCCATGACTAACAAAAACACCTGAAGTATCACAATTTCAGATTTTATAACAATGCAATTTACAAATATGCATAGCAAAAAATACAGGGTTACACTGTGTTGTGTTATAGCACTGTTATGCATTATGAAGAAAATGCCTGAACATCATTAATCCTCTCCACAGAGATACAAGTAGTATGATGTCCCTAGGCAGCAGCTGCATCAATATTTGATTTTTGTAGCCTTTAAGTTCGTCATCTTTACCGCATGCTGATCAGTTACTCACGGAATCAAAACGTAACATGGAATGTCAAATGCTTGACTGCCAAGTTCTGCAAAGCTTTAAACGAATGACTGGTGCAGCTTTCACAATTCTTGCAGAACTTGTAGCACCCAAAAAATGGATTTACACAACACTATTTTTTTATGCTTACCACAAACAAAGAATGCATGGACTACATTTGCACCTCACGGATAAATAGGATTTTGCACCCTCTTCATCTAAGGGCAAGTGTATGTTTGTACCATGCATTTTTACAATTAAAACTGCATTTTTTTTTACCATAATGCATCTCCCTGAAGTTTCCATCATTCCTCATTCTCCCCATTTAATACTCCTTGATATTTTCTCTGAATTACAACATATTCAAACTGCAACCTCTTCTCATACACCTTTTTTCTCCCTCAAGACCACAATCGCTCGACATGGCTTAAAATACAAAAACTGGCATTGTACCCCAAAACTTTATTTATTTGTTTTATTTATTTGACATTTGTTAACCTGCTTAGTCTGACTGGGCAGCAGCCCCTTTTTAGCAGAGGCCCAAGGAGAAAAACTCCAAATAGTACAAGTAACAAAAGTAATCTTATGGCAGAGTTTATAACTAAACTAATACAATTACAATATGTCTAAGAGTAAGGTGAAACAACATGCTAGAAATGGTCAATAAATTGAACATAGAGTTCAAAGTTATATACAATAAGAAGATTAAAAATGATGAAAAGTTTACAAAACAGATAGAACAAAAATTATAAATGCAGAATATATACAGGAAATAACTGCAAGGCAAAAGCCAATTTCCCAAGACTACAGCTCTGGAAGCTGTAAGAACTACTGACTATTAGTAGACATTTCAGAAGCACAGGCAGAGTGAGGAGAGGGAAGTGGTTGCTGCAGTAATATTAGAGGAGGGGAGGTGGATTTAATTTGGGTCATTGCATAAGCATGTCCATAATATATATATACAGAGAGTATTCGTTAGTGTTGTTTTGAAAGAGTTAGGGTTAGAGGTCAGTCTAATACTTAGTGCTAGTTTATTCCAAGCATTTGCCACTGAGCAGCTGTAGAGTTTACCAATACTTTTATTGGGCATAAGCAGAAGATGCTGTTGAGAGCTACGGCGAGCCTGGTTGGGAGAACAGGGCTGGATGAGGGTAGAGAGAAAGGAGCAGAGGAGGGCTAATAAAAGATGGAATCAGCCATGAGAAGCTGGGGTAGTAGGCTTTGATGAAATTCACGCCACTGCAGTTTTTTCATGTCTAGGCAGTGGTGAGAGCGGTAGGGTTTTTAGTGGCAAATCTTGCAATTTTATTATAGGTGAGCTCCAGCGTAGAAGACTGGACTACATGTTACTGAGAACAGAGGCAGTGTACAGTAGGGTGGGGAGTAGGAATGCTTGTGCAAGAGAGAACCTAAATGCATTTGTGAGGAATTTTTTATGCCTTTACAGCAGGCATAACTTTTGATGTGTCTTTTTAATGTACTGCATTAACTCGCCTACAAGTACGGTTTCATCCCACCTACGAAAAAATATTTAAATACATACAACCAGATGTAAAAAGGGAGAATTCTCAAACAAACCTAATTTTATTACAAAGATGCTTACAAAACTTGAATGAAATGAATATGTGTACTAATCCCTACAAAACTTCCATCACATCCTCTCCAAGTCTTTTTTCAGGTTAGTACACAAGACAAATTATCTTTACGTGTGTGTGTGTTTTTTAATGAAAACCGTGTTTACCTTTCTAATTTCTGAACTACTGTTCTAGTTACTTCACCCTTTTAGTAAAGTAGTGCACCCTCCTATCTTTTGAGCTATTTACTCATGCTACTCCAGTGTTTTCCTACTCTCAGTGCAAGCCAAAGTGCCCTTTTTGTCTTACTTCCCTCAGACCACACAGCCCTTCTTGAGCTGCTTTTTCATCATCCACCCCTTCTGTCTCCCGCAGCCTCAGTTCATCCCAATCCCCTGAACCCAGACCACTATGCACTACCCACAATCCTTCCAGGATTCCAAATCCCAGCTGCAACCCCCTCACTTCCACAGCTGTTCGCCATAGTGCACTACAGCATGATCCTAAGCTGCCATTTCACATATATTTCCTACGGACACAAAAAGTAATTTGTTTTGTTCATTTTTACTTATCTACACCACCTCAACTCCACTGTAATCAAAGTCAAGCCACTATGGCAGAACTTTGAGGATGATGTCTAAGCAAAGAAATCTCTCTTCCCCCCCCTCTCAGCACATATGTAATTCAGTACTATGTACTGCTGACAAGCCAATTTCCATTGGTTCAATATGAAGTATTATAAAAGTTCCATGTATTTGCATTTAGCAGATACATAAAGAGAAAAGGATGTTTTACCTGGTGATCAAATCTAGGAAATCTTCAGTGAATGTTTGTATATTATCTATGGCTGCTAAATGCCTTGATTTTGACTGCTTTAAATGATGATGGTCCACAAAGAGTGTGGGAGAGGACAGCAGTCTCTGCACTACATAATCAATTTCACAGCAGAACAATGTATCCTGTTGCTCCTCCTAAGTCATTACCCATAAAACATTACATAACAGTAATTTGGCTAGGAATTTCCACTCAACACTTAGTGCTTGCTTTGCAGAAAGTACAGTTGTGTACACTTACCATAAATGTAAATGTTTGAGTGTATTCACTGTTGCAGTCATCACACATCTGGGTTATCTGCCTGCAGGTACCCCTCAGTCGGCCTGAATACCAGAGTCTTGGGATTTCTGCATCGGATGCTGTTGCTTCTTCCATGATGTCAGGTAATCAGGGGTATAAAACATGCAGCCGATGCCATTACATCAGTTTTTTCTTGCCCCAGATGTCAGGTGCCCCCAAAATAGGAAGCAATTACAAGCTAAGGAACACCCCCATCAAAAAGCAAATACACATGATATAAGATATGCCAAAAAAAAAAAAAAAGAGATAGGTAGAAGTAAAGAGAAATCAGGGGGCTGGAGGGAGGGTAACCAGGACTGCAACAGTGAATACACAAGAACATCTACATTTATGGTAAGTGTACACAACTGTACTATGCTCTTTGTGTTTCACTGTTGCAGTCATCACATTTGGGTTGATTCCCAAAGCTAAGGAAGGGTGGGGGTACTTAAGAAGCATTAGGGCTGGCAATCAGGCCATGTAAGACTGCTGTGGCAAATCCAGCTCTGGATTTAGAATAGATAGGTAAGCGGTAATACTTGGTGAAAGTGTGTACAGAGCTCCAGGTTGCAGCTTCCGGAATATCCCTGGTAGGGACTTCCCTGAGAAATGCTGTAGAGGTTGATGTAGCCCTAGTGGAATGAATTCTGATCCCCTGTGGGGTAAGTTTCCCATGGTATGCAGAAATGGATGCAGTGTGCTATCCATTTAGAAATGGTTTGCTTTGAAATGGCCTTGCCCTCTCCAACTGCAGCAAAGCTGACTAGCAGCTGGTCAGATTTTCTGAAAGGCTTAGTCTTGTCCAGATAGAACTTGAGCTGCCTGTGCATGTCCAGGGACTGTAGGATCCTTTCCCCTTTATTCTGAGGATTGGGGAAAAAAGTAGGCAAATGAATGGATTGGTTTAAAGCCACACTAGATACCACCTTGGGCATAAATGATCGGTTAGTTCTGAGGGAAACCCTGTCCGCATGGAAGATAATGAAGGGTTCCCATGGCCATAAGGGCCTGCAATTCAGACACACTTCTTGTTGAAGTGATGGCTAGCAGTAAAGCTGTTTTCCATGAGAGGAATTTTAACTCTGCTGTGGCAGCAGGTTCAAAGGGTGGAAGCGTGAGCTTTTCCAATATAAAGTTAAGGTCCCAGGCAGGAGTGGGAGCTCTCCTGGGGGGGGGGTCTTAAATTTTTGGCTCCGCTCAGTAACTGTTTGACCACAGGATGAAAGAAAAGGGGTGGCTCAGTATTATAATGAGCCGAGATGGCAGAGGCATGAATCTTAAAGGAAGAGAAGGAGAGGCCTTTGTGGAGCATTTCTGTTAAGTAATCTAGTACATGAGGTAAGCTGGGCATAGTGTCCATTACCTGAGACTGTCTCCAGGAGCAGCATCTTTTCCACTTTTCTAATTAGGATTTTCTAGTACTAGGGCTCCTTGCCTCAAGAATGACTTCCAGCACCTGCTTACTGAGAGTTGATGGTGTAAAATTTAGGGGATGAGCCAGGCTGTTAGGTTCAGAGTTTGTAGTTGAGGGTGCAAAAACTGCCCCTCCTGCTGGGATAGCAGGGATGGGATATAAGGCAGGTGCCATGGTGGTACTACTGTCAGACTGCACAAAAGAGGATATCAGTGCTGGCATGGCCAGTCTGGTGCAATTAGGATTGTCCTTGGCTTGTCCTGTTTGATCTTTAGTAGAACCTTTGAGAGGAGGGACAGGGGGGAAAGGCATAGATTGAAAGGCTTTCCCAGGTAAAGGAACAGGGCATCCACTTTCCAAGCTTGGCTGTGGGGAGTTCTAGTGCAGTATTTTTTCAAATGACAGTTCTGAGAGGAAGCAAAGAGGTCCAGCTCTGGTGCCCCCCATTTGTTTCTCAAACGCTTGAATATTTTGGCTTCCAGTTTCCAATCATGTGGGTCCATGAGAATTCTGCTCAAGTCATCTGCCAGTGAATTTAGTTTGCCTGGCAGGAATTGAGCTTGCAGGTGCACTTGGTTGCTCAAGGCTGTGTTCCACAGAGCCATGGCTAGTCTGCAGAGTGAGTAGGAATGGGTTCCCCCCTGCTTGTTTATGTACCACATAACTGTGGTGTTGTCTGTCTTTACCAGTAGTTGTCCTAGAAAAGTAAGGCCTTTGAAGGCTGTCAGAGCATTCTGTACCACTAACATTTCTTTTTGCTTGATATGCAGGTGCATTTGCTTTGGGCTCCATTTGCCTTGAATGCATTTGTCCTGCCATGTGAGCCCCCCACATGCATAGTCTGATGTGTCTAGTTGTTAAGGTTTGGGCGGCAGGGAGTTGAGTGAAAGGGAGTCCCTTGTTGTGGCAGCAGGCCTCTGCCCACCAAAGGAACTCTGTCCTTAGGCAAGGAATGATGGGAATAAGAAGTTATGTACTCACCATAACGTTCCATCTGAGTAGGTATCTTCATTTGTCTGCAACCTGTGGGATACAGATCCGATCTCGGATCCGAGCCGGCAACTTCTACCATAGCATAGATCCGAGCTCCTAGATCCTCCCCCTTACCCATAATCCCCTGCCTACCCTAACTGAACTCAGATCAAGTTTACCCCATGGCACAGCAGATAAAAGTGTCCCAATGGGATCATATGCTAATAACACAAGAACGATCATATTGGTCAGGGGGAAGGAGAGGGGGATGGTTGCAGACAAATGAAGATACCTACTCAGATGGAACGTTATGGTGAGTACATAACTTCTTAATCTGAAGTAGGAACTTCATTTGTCAGCAACCTGTGGGACAGAGTCCCCAGCTACCTAAATCTTGGGTGGCCTTCATGGAAGGATATTCAGGAGCATCGCAGAGCCAAAGGATGCCCTACCTCAGGAGACCACATCTATTTTATAGTGGCTGATAAAGGTGTGAGATGAAGCCCAAGTGGCTGCGGAACAAATGTCATCCAGTGGAACCCTAGCTTGAAAGGCCGCAGAAGTGGCAACGGCCCTAGTAGAATGAACATGAACTCCTTGAGGTGCAGGCCTTCCTGAGCTCTGATATGCTAAAAGAATACAACTCGAGATCCATTGAGAGAGAGCAACTTTAGAAACTGACTTTCCGAAATTACTTTTGACAAAGGAGATAAACTGATTGAATTGCCTATGATCAGCAGTTCTATGGATATAAAAACGTAGTTGTCTGTGTACGTCTAAGGAATGTAGCTTGTACTCTCCTTTGTTATGAAAGTTGGGGAAAAACACTGGAAGATTGACAGATTGATTGATGTTCGCTTCTGAAGATACCTTAGGTAGAAAGGATGGATTGATCCTGAGGTAAACCCTATCCGGGTGAAAGACCAGATATGGTGGTTTGACACAAAGAGCTTGCAATTCCGACACTCTTTTGGCTGAAGTTATGGCCACCAAAAAGGCTGTCTTCCAAGAGAGAAATTTGAGATCAACCGTGGCCGCCGGTTCAAATGGGGGACCAGTCAAGGCCTGCAAGACTAAGGATAAATCCCATGGAGGTACCACCTCTTTAACTGGAGGTCTAAGGAGGAAGGTACCCTTGAGGAAGGTCTTACACAGTTTGGAAGTGATAAGAGGGCCAGACTCTTGCCCCACGTGATAGTATGAGATTGCTGCCAGTTGTACCTTGACTGTGGAAGAACTAGCCCCCTGGTGAAAGAGAGAGGTTAGAACATCTAGAACCGACGATATTGGGGCTGTAAAAGGGTCTAAACGACGGTGTTCTGCCCAAATGGTGAAGCATTTCCACTTACTCTGATAAACCTTCTTGGTGGAAGGCTTATGAGCTGCTACAAGAATGGCTTTGACTGGTGAAGAGATCCCGGGGGTCCTTATGAGGAGTGGAACTGGAGCAACCAAACCGTCAGCTTGAGGTTGACCAGGTTCGGAGTCGGAAGACTAAGAGGGTGAGAAATGAGATCCGGAATGGGATCCAGAATCCATGGTGGATACACTAGGTGAGACCATAGGTAAGGGAACCACATCTGACGAGGCCAGAATGGGGCAATGAGGATCATCTTGTTCCCCAGCTGCCTGGCTTTCTGTAATAATTTCAACATCAGGGGAAGAGGAGGGTAAGCATAAAGCAGACCGGGAGGCCAAGCATGAACTACAGAGTCTCTCGGGGACTCCCCCGGAGGGGGAGCACAGCGAAGTAATCGTTGCATTTGGTGTTTGAAGGAGAGGCAAAAAGATCGCAACAAGGTTGTCCCCATCGGGCAAATACTTGATCTGCAACTCGATGGTTGAGAGACCATTTGTAAGGAGTCAGGATAGTACGACTGAGCCTATCCGCTAGAATGTTGGACCGTCCTGGAATGTGCGTTGCTATGAGAAAGCAGTTGGTGGAAATCGCCCATTCCCACACTCTCATGGCCTCGCGGCAAAGGGGGTAAGACCTGGTTCCCCCCTGTTTGTTGATGTACCAGACGACCGACATGTTGTCTGTCTGTACCGCAATCGTCCCTACCGGAAGAGAGTTGTGTAGTGCCTGCAATGTCAAAGGCACCGCCCTCATCTCTAGGACGTTGATATGCAAAGAGGTCTCTACGTCGTTCCATGTGTCTTGGACTGTCCTGCCTGAAAAATGCCCCCCCACCCCAGACGAGAAGAGTCCGTGGTCACTGTGTCGACTGGCGGAGGTAGTGAGAAGGGACGTCCTGTGTGGAGGTTGGGAGACTGGAGCCACCACAGGAGCGATCTTCTGCAAACCTTGCTTAAGGAAATGGGGTGAGACAGGGGTTGCGAGACGGGGACCATTGTACCTGGAGGGTCCACTGCAGAACCCTCATGTTCAACTGGGCCAATGGCAGCAGAGGGATTGCAGCCGCCATAGATCCTAGGGCCCTCAGGATCAATTCCGCCGAAGGAGTTTGCAGTTGAAGAATAGCCTGCACGTGCAACCTCAGGTTCCAAAGCCGATCTGGAGTCAAGAACACAAGCATCTGTCTGGAATCCAGTCTCGCCTCTATAAAATCCAACACCTGTGTAGGGATGAGAGAGGATTTGGTCATGTTGATGGTTAATCCTAATAGTGGAGCCAGACTGAGGAAATAATCCCTGCATGAACAAAGTAGATGCCTTGTTGGGGCTGTGAGGAGCCAGTCGTCCAGGTATGGAAAGACCTGAATTCTCTGGAGTCTCAGGTGGGCCACTATTATCGCTAGGACCTTGGTGAACACCCTGGGGGCTGAGGTGAGACGAAAGGGGAGGACCCTGAATTGAAAGTGACTCGCTCCCAGCCGGAAGCGGAGAAACCTCCTGGAGCGCCTGTCCGCTAGAATGTGATAGTATGCATCCTTGAGGTCTATGAAGCACATCCAGTCGTCCTCCCGCAATAAGGGGAGGACGGATTGCAACGTGACCATTCGGAACTTTTCTTTGGGTACCACCAGGTTTAGGAGAGAGAGGTCGAGGATGGACCTCAAGAAGAGCACCAGAAGAACCCGGAGTAAAACCCTGATCTGACTTGATCTGGGGGGACGGGCTGGATGGCTCTTGTTTGCAGAAGCTGCTGAATTTCTGCAGCAGCCGCCTCCCTCTGACTGGGTGAAATGTCGGGAAGGCTTCTGATTCTGGGGTTTACTATAAAGGGGATTTGGTAACCTCTGGATATAATACGAAGCACCCAGCGATCCGTTGTTATGGACTCCCATTTTGCTAGGTGCCTCGAAAAACGCCCCCTGACTGCCTCCAGAGTGGAGCAGTTGGGTAACCCCCTCAGGGGTTCTGCGTGGGCCTCTCAGAGAACGGTTCTCTGGACCCAAAATTCCTGGGACCCCCTCTGCCCCTGGGGCGGCGTCCTCCCTGTCCTCCTCTGCCACGAGAGGACTGGTTGTCCTGAGCAGACTGGGATTGATGCGATTTTCGGAACCACATCTTCGTCTGACCCTTTTGGTTCTTAGAAAAGGACCTCTGGGGTGCAGAGAAGCAGACTCAGACGGCAGACAAGGTCTTCCCGTCTTTCTCGCTCTGGACAAGAGTGTCGCGAACGGTTTTGCCGAACAGTGCAGAACCATCAAAAGGGGCATTCGCGAATGATGCCTTAAAGGGTTCCGAGAAGTCACAGTGACAGAGCCAGGCCTGTCTCCTCATGACAAGCCCGACTCCGACTGCTCTAGCGGCTCCCTCCATAGCATGAGACAACAGCCGCATAGAGGTGTTAGAGATAGAGCGGAAGGTGGCCATTCGGGAGGAGTACAGATCCTTGTCTCCCTCCGACATGGACCCTGGGGGGGGGAAGTAGCGTATTCCTTAATTAAATCCCACTGCATCCGAATAACGTGTGCCATGTAGTTCAAGGCCCTCATAGAGAAGGTCGCTGAACTGAAGGCCCGCTTCCCAAGATGGTCCATCGCTCGAGACTCCTTGCTCAGAGGATGAATCGTGGGGCTCTCCTGAGCCAACTCTTTCTTGGTGGCTGCAGCCACCAACATGGCATCCACAGGGGGACCTCTGCTCCAGTGTGATCTCTCTGCAGGGGGGCTCAAAATTTTGTCTGGATGCTTGGGGATCGGCTCTACGGTGTCCGGTTCCTTCCAAGCCCTAAAGGAAATGAGATCCACCAGGGGGTCGGGTGGAGGGGACACCCAAGAGGTAGATGGTCCTGCCTCAAGGAATACGGACTCAGAGGAAGCCTTAGGGGCAGACCACCCACCCCTGATTTTGAGCATTTCCATGATGTCTCCAAAGGAGACATCCTCGGGGGGTGACCTAGGGGAGCCTTTCCCTTCATCCAAGTCCGTATCTTCGGTGAGCCTCTCAGGGGAGTCTATGTGCCCCCTTTTGCACTTTGCCTTGTGAGGAATCTCCTCGGGGAAGGGGGCTGTATCCTGTTCCACTGGAACTCCTAAAGGCGCTGAGGCAGGCAGCCCCGAGGGCCGGATGAGGGGAGCCAGGAACAGATGAGAAGGAGTGCGGGAGGGAGCCGAATCCAGGACCGGAGGCCTGGAAGCACTCGACAGTGCCCTCTCCACCGCAGACAAAGCTAAGGGGGAGCCGCTCTGACGGATCCGAGATCCGACTCCCACTCGGATCCGAAGCGGGGATCAGACCCGGCGCCAAGAACGTCGGATCCGAAGGACCAGTGTGCTCCGACACGGACAGAGCCAAAAGCACACTGAATCCCTCGGATCCGAAAGGTCGGATCCGACAAACTCGAGGGAGCAGTCGAGCCGACGTGTCCAGCACGGTCGGCTCCGACCTACCCCCGGATCCAACGTGGCTCGGCTCAGAGCGCTCTGAACCCGGAATGCGGGTCGGAGAAGGAGCTATAGGAGAGAAAAAAGGGGTCGAGCTCCCCCCCGGAGGCAAGAGCACTCCCATCTGCATCTGGGCCTGGATGAATCTCTTCATCATCCGGTCCATGTCCACATCAGACATGCTAAAAGTGGACCTCGAAGAGGCCACCAAGGCAGACCTGGAGTGTCGCCTCGATGGGAACCGGATCACCTCCTCCTCGGGTCCCGGGGAGAAACAAGGGGATCGGATCCGAGGAGATCGAGAAGACTTGGATGGGGAAGCCCTCTTGGCGGGCGGGCCCAATGAGGAGTCATCAGCCCGCCGCTTAAGGTGCTTCTCCCACCGCTTTTCTTTCCTGGTCTCCCTATCCTCCGGAGCCAAAGCAGGAGGTTCAGTCCCGGTCGGAGGAAGGGAGGCAGGAGTGACCGCTACCGGGGGGGTAGCGGGCACTGAAGTACCGGAGGCCGAAGCAGAGTCTGGGGGTAGAAGGCCCGCCAGAACTAGCTTCAACCTTCGATCCTTGAGTGCCCTGTGGTTGAACTCCGCAAATCAAGCAACCCAGAGAGGTGTTCAACCTCAAGGCACCTAACGCATCGAGTGTGGCCATCAGCCGGTGCAAGCTTGTGAGCACACTCGGTGCATTTTGAAAAAAATGGCTTTAGGGGCCTCTGACATTTCTATCAAAAAGCACACTCACTAGGCCCCTAACACTCAAATCACACACACACACGCTACGACCAGCGGGGAAGGGAGAAATATATTAAATTAAATTTAAGCTGAAAGCTAAAATAATAATAAAACTAGTGTAAAGGGTAAACCTACCACGCACACACAATCACTCACTCAGAAAGAAGAAAAACCTTTTTCTCTCAAAAATGCTAAGAGCTCTGGAACCTAGCTGTTGCTTGAAGAGCGGCAAACTAGATCTGAGGTCAGTTAGGGTAGGCAGGGGATTATGGGTAAGGGGGAGGAGCTAGGATCTCGGATCTATGCTATGATAGAAGTTATCGGATCCGTATCCCACAGGTTGCTGACAAATGAAGTTCCTACTTCAGATTCATTGTTTCCAGGTCCTGAGAATGTTGACACCAGAGACGTTTTAAGTATCACTGAAGTTTCCTTATATGCAGTCTTGCATATGGAATTAGTAGAATGCAAAAGGCCATGAACCCTACGGCTTGTGGTATTTTTCTTGCATATAGCTGGGTTTTGGTGGCCAGTAAATTGAAGCAGTTTGTCAAATAAATTTGTTTTTCTGGAGTGAGGAATGTCATCTGGGAAGCTGTGTTCAAGCTTGCTCCCAGGAATACAATCTGTTGGCTGGGTACCAGATGTGACTTCTTTTCATTGCTGGTGTACCCCAGTGAAGTTGGAAGTCTCTTTACAAATGTCAGGTGTTGTAGTAGCAATTCCTGACTGTCCACCTGAATCAGGCAATCGCCCAAGTATGGGTAAATTTGAATCATTCTCTGCCTGCAATATGCAATGGCTGGAGCTAGGTACTTTGTGAATACCGTGGGCAAAGTAGATAAGCCAAAGGGAAGTGCAGAGAGCTGATGATGCCTAGAGCCTGCTCTGAAACATAGGCATTTCCTGCAAGATTCCCTTAAGGGGATGTGCAGATACGTTTCTAAGTCTAGGGTTGCTAGCCAGGAGTCCTTGTCTGGAGAGTAAGTGTTTTGAATTTTGTAACCACCAGAAAGGTGTTGAGAATAGACAGATCCAGGACAGGATAGACAGATCTAGGACAGGACGCCAAGAGTTTTCTTTTCTGGGTACCAGAAACAGTCTGGAACAGTCTTGTCCCCTTTGTTCAGCTGGGACAGATTGAATAGCCTTGATACTGAGAAGAGAAAGTTCTTGCTTTTTGGCCTCTGTCCACTGGTTTGGGGAGAGGTCTAGCCTTCCGCTTTGGGTTGGGAGTGAGTGGAAGTGGAATCTGTATCCCTGGGAAACAATATTTAAGACCCATCTGTCCTGGGTAATGTAATCCCAGTTTTTGGCATGCAGGGCAAATTTCCCTCCTAAAGGTGCAAGTACTTGGGCAAGGCTTGGAAGAGTTAAGGATAAGTCATTGTGAGATTTTACCATAGGATGGCAGCTTACTACTCCCTGTTTTGGACATGGGTACACTCCATTGCTTAAGATCTGTGCATACCCAGAGACTGTAGTTTTGTTGGTCTGCTGCCCCTGGGTATGGACTGAGATGGTCTGGGAGGGACTGGAAAAGACAGGTTTTTGGAAGGCCAATGCCTACTGAATCTAGATGGCTGTACTTAACAGTTTGCATAGATTTAGCTTTTTCCTCCATCCTTTTGAGGACTTATTCAGCTTTATTGCCAAATAGACGCTCTTGGTTTAATGGTGCATCTAGTAATTTTGCTTTGACATGGTCTGGCAAGTTTTTTTCCTTAAGCCAAGCATGCCTTCTAAGAACAGACCCAGTGACAGCAGCCCTGTAATATGCTTCTAAGGCATCAAAACCACATTGCAAAGTATGTTTACCAACTTGGTTAGCAGAATGCATTAACTCTTGTAAATCTTTATGTTCTGCACAATCAGCAATCAACATCATGTTCTGTTTAATTAGTTCCATAATATGTTGCTGATACTTTAACATATAAAACTGGCAATTTAAATCCCTGATGACAAGAGTAGCAGAGGTGTATACCTTCTTACCTCATCTGTCTAAAACCCTAGAATCCCTGTCCAAAGGGGTAGGATTTTTGGCCGTTGTAGCCTTAATGCCTTTAGGTCCCTGGGAAATGGTCTCTGGATCCGCAGCAGGATTCTTAAAGAGGAATTTGTGGGAGTCAGGTACTCTATAGTACCAGTCAGGTTTCTTGGGAGCTGGAGGCAAAATATCAGGGGTAAGGCTGGATTCCAAGAAAACATCATCTACAATTTCCAGAACAGGAGGGATAGCTAGAAGCCTGTGATGAGGCAAGCTTAAAAATTCCCAGAGTCTCTTTTTGGATTGAGAGTAGTCCTGGCTCTCCCAGCATAAATGCTCTCTAAGGGTATGCAGGGTTTCACCAAAAGAAAAATCTTCCGGTGGGGAAGCAGAGGGAATGAAATCCTCTGCATCAGAATCCTCATAGGTGGATAAGGGTATGTCCTGGTAATCAGAAGGGTCAGAGTTATCAGACTCCTGATCAGAAGAATCAGAAGGAAAATCAGTTCTTGGTCTTTTTGAGGGAGAAGGCTGACTTCCATAACTAAAGTAATAAGGTCTTCAGCCATTCTAAGCATTTGTTTTTGTGGCATGAGGGCCTGAGAGTGCGCTTTGGTCATCAGTTTCCTAGGCGTAGTGCGAGCTTTAGGTCTGAGAAATTCAGTATTTTTGGTTTGAAATGAAGTCGGTTTAATATGAAAATCGGAAGGCCTGAAGACACCCTCAGAAGCCAGTGCCTGCACAGTGGCTCCGGATCCATCCAAGGTAGAGACATCCGCAGGTTCCATAATCGAAGAAGCATCTCGCGGCATACTGGACTCCGAATGAGTCTCAGTAAAGGCCTGCAAATCTGTAGAAGTGGGCATTAGGGGCTGCGAAAGCGCCTCACTGAGTACTGGCGGACTGGCGACGAGCTTAACTGTAGCACTGTCGGCAGTTTTGGACCTATGCGTTCTGTCTCTGTCTTGATCCTTACGTTTTTTCAGAACAGTGGTAGTCGGATGGCTTACTGAAGCCATTTTGGAATACAGAGATCGAGAGCGAAAGAATTTAGCGAAAAAAATAGCCCAACGATGAATAGTTCAGGAGTTGAACTAGGCACAAAACCAATAGCGAGGGATGTCGTGGTCTGGGCCTAAACAGGTGACGCAGTAAGAATGAAAATCTCTGTGAGGTATTTGCTTTCCACAGGCAAGACTATTATTAATTTCTTCTGATATTGGTTAGAGCAAAAAAAAGGATCCCCAATGGGGTACTTAAAGACTTCAGGTCTGAAACTCAAAAAATGAAAATTTCAAGAGGCAGCCGACCAGCACTTGCGAACTGCTTCTGCTTCGGGCACCACATGGCAAGAAAGATTGATGTAATGGTGCCGGCTACAAGTTTTATACCCCTGACTTCATGGAAGAAGTGACAGCATCCGACACAGAAATCTCAAGACTCTGGTATTCAGGCCGACTGAGGGCTACCTGCAGGCAGATAACCCTAATGTGATGACTGCAACAGCGAAACACGAAGAACATCTCACTTGTCCTACCTGTTAACTGCTTAGCAAATAAGTGTCAAAACTAATTCCCAGCAAATAATGCTGAAAGCATTCTGGGTGGAAATGCACAGACTACACTACTTTGGCTGCCAACATCAGGTGGACTTTACCCTTTCAAAGTGGCCTTCTCCTACTATACCATCACTTTTCCTTTTGGAAATTTCTGAAAAATTAAAGAAGCCCACCACACACATTCTCCCTTTTAATGGCAATGGCAATATAGTTTCTATCATACAACACAGCAATGTCTAGCAGTTATGTTATTCAATAAGCTTCCCTCATCCGTTCTGAACTAAAAAGAATGTTGCTTATATCAATCACTGTGTAAAAACGTAAAATAAAGACTGAAAAAACAAACAAAAGTGAAAAACGGCAAATTAACGAAGCACGAACCACTTCATAGAACAAAAAGCAGTTTATTGTAAGCGCTTTCAGATGGGCTAATACCCAACCTTCATCAGATAAAAATTGCATAGTAAAGCTTCTTACTTATATAAATTGACCTTAACAAATTAACCCAATAAGCAATTAATTCAATTGGTTTAATTCTACACAATTTCAAATTTAAAGCACCAATGGGTTTAAAAACATACAGCCACTCAGTCAACATCATTAAAACCAACTTAAACACCAAAAATACTACACTAACTACAAATGCCTACAGCATAGTTTCATAGTATAGTACTAGGCTATCTGCCCTGGGGCATTTGTAAGCCTGGCCATAGTGATGTGGCATTTGCCACCCCATGAAATGGTATAAAAATGTACAGAATAAATTTAGAATACTGTGTCTAGTAGTGACACAATTAAGGTCCCCTTATATAATGGAATTAGTTTACTGTGCCCCTGTCTAGCAGTGACACAGATGTGACCCCTGGGGTAAACTTACGATCTCCCGTCCACTCATCAAGATTTCTCTTGAAGAGAGTCAGTGAGGGGCTCTGCCTAATATGAACTGGGATCTTGTTCCAAAGCATGGGAAGCCTCTGGGTTATGAATCTATCCCTCCAGCATGTCCTATTCATACTTGTGCCGAGGTTTAAGTCTTTAGCTCTCGTGGTCCTGATGGACTTGGATTTTTTGAGGTGGAGCATGTCCATCAGATCCTGATTGGACATGGCCTTGTACGTCAGGCAGAAATCACCTTGAGCAGGCGGTATGATACTGAATAGAGCTGAAGTTTCTTTAGTCTGGCAGAATAAGACATATGTTGGAGACCCTTGATCCTCTTGGTGAGGTACTTTTGTGGTCTCTCCAGCTGTTGCAAATGCCTGGTGAGGTACATACCAAATGGGGCATTGTACTCAATCATGGGTCTGATGAGGGAGGAATATAGGGGTACAATGACATCCTTGGATCTGGATGTGAATCCCTTCATGATGAGGTGTGCAAGGTAGAATGTTTTTCTAACCACTTTGGCAACATGGGTATCAAATGAGAGGTCGCTATCGACTTGGGTCCCTAGGTCTCGGATTACTTTTTCAGTACTCAGTGGGTTGCTGTCTATGTGATAATTTGTGGGTACTTTGTTTTTCCCAAAGGGGATGACTATACATTTTTTGGCATTTAGTTTAAGGCCGTGACTCCGGCACCAGTTGTCCGTTTCCGTGAGGCCTTTTTGTAGGATGTGTGTGTCTGCTGGTGTATCGACTATGGCGCCTAGTTTGCAGTCATCTGTGAACTTTGTCAGCCACAGCCCTCCTGTGTTTGCTTTAACATCTGAGAAATAAATGCCAAACAAGAGGGGTCCCAGGACAGATCCCTGTGGGACACCACTTGTGACTGGCTTTGAGTCTGACATTGCTCCAGCGATTTTAACTTTATGGGTTCTGTCCTTTAGCCAGTTTGCAACCCATCTAGTGACATAAGGGTTTACATTTAAGCTGTTGAGCTTATCTATGATGCCTGAGTGGGGGATTGTTGAAGGCCTTAGCCAAGTCCAGGTATGCTGTATGGACTGCTTTACCCTCGTCAATGGCTCTAGTGACTGTTTCGAAAAAGTCAACCAGGTTTAAAAGGCAGGCTCTGCCCTTTACAAAGCCGAACTGGGTGGGGTCAAGTGTCTGTAGGTCCCCTATGTCTCTGTTTATGAGTTCCATAATGATTCTTTCCATAGCTTTGCAGACCAGGCTGGTTAAGCTTATGGGGCGGTAGTTTCCAGGGTCTGTAGAGGCACCCCCCTTGTGGAGTGGGACCACTGTTGCTGTACGCCAGTGTTCAGGTACATATCCCGAAGTAAGGTTAAGGTTAAATAGCATTTTTATGTGTGGTTTAGCTCCTCTTGGAGTTCACGTAACACGCAACCCGGGATACCGTCAGGTCCCATTGATGCTTTGCCTTTTGCTTTGTTTAGGGCGGTTCTCACTTGGACATCTGAGATGACAGGGAGATTACATTCAGCTGGGATAAGTATTTCTTCTTTTGGGGGTGAAGGAGGGGAGAAATTTGCACTGAACCTGTCAGCCAGAATGTTGGCAATATCTGTGGGTTCAGTGTATTTTTTATTGTTGTGAACCAACTCTGAGCATATCTGAGGGTTTCCGCCCAGGTTTCTAACATAGCTGAAGAAGGCTTTGAGTTATCTTTGGTGTCCTTAGCGATTTTTCTCAAAGTTGGCCTTGGATGTTTTTATGAGAGAACGTAGTTTTCTGCTAATGTTGATCAGAGATGTCTTCCCTTCATGGGATTTTGCTCTGACGTGCAGTAGCTTTCTTCTTTTGTTATACAATTTGTTTATGGCTGAGGTCCACCAGACAGGACGCTTACCTTTGGTGGAGAGGGACTTGGATTTGTTTGGGATTGCATGATCCATGCATTCTTGGAGATGTCCACAGAAAGCATTTGTGAAGGATTTGGCATTGTGGGATGTGGTATCCACTGGCACAGTGGGCTTAAAGGATACCATCGCAATCTTAAGAAGAGTGAAGTCTGCTTTTGAGAAGTTTTTCACTCTGGTCTTTTGTGCTGGGGGTGGAGGTGGGATATGTATATCCAAGGTGATTAGTTTGTGGTCAGATCTCACTAGCGAGGGGTATACTTCCGGTGTGGAGCATTTTGTCCCCATGTTTGTGATGATCAGGTCTAGTATATTATCTCCCCTAGTGGGAGAGGTGACTAATTGTTCCAGTGCATTTGAATTTATGAATTCCAGGAACCTTTGGGCTAGGGTATTAGGGCTAGAATAATGTACCCAATCTATGTTTGGGTAGTTGAAGTCTCCCAGTATGATGATATTTTGTGATACATTCATATCCTCCAATGTCTTCAGGAAGGCTGAGTGGAGTTCTTGAGATTGGGAGGGTGGTCTGTAACATGCTTCCAGTTGTATAGCAATTTTGCCTATGGTTAGTTGCACCTGTATGGTCTCTGATGCTTCATGTGTTGCTATTAACCTGGAGGTGTGGGTGTCCTTGTTGAATATGGACACTCCCCCTCCCTTTGTGGTTCGGCCCGGGTTTTGGGAGCGAAAAGCATGATACGAGGTATAGCCTGGTAATGCTGGGGTGCTCTCAGGAGCCTTGAACCAGGTTTCAGTTACTGCACAGACGTCTATGTTCTCCATGCTGAGGAGTGCATCAAGTGCCTGCATCTTGAGATTTAGACTTCTGGCGTTGAGCAGCATTACCCTTAGTTTTTTTCCATTATTGTTTTCTAAGGAGGTGGGTTTGTCTTTTGAGCCTTGCCTAAAAAAGGCACTATGGGGGTGGCAAGAGCCTTAGCCAATATCCGGAAGCCCAGTGGTGACAGGTGTAAGCCATCCCTTGAGAAGCAGCGTGGCTTGTCCAACATGTCATCCCAGGCAGACAGACATTGGATCCCCTTAGAATGACACCAGTACTTGAGCCAATTGTTAAAGCTGATCATCTTGTCTTTGTATTGTGGTATCATTCTTGGTGAGGGCAAGATGCTGCTCAGGGTCAGGGTCATACCAGCCTGGGCTACATAATCGAGAGCTCCTCTATGTCTCTTTTCATGTAGTCCAGGGAGGTACGTCTCAGGTCATTCACACCAGCATGGACAATGACGGAGTCATATTTGTACTTGCTTTGGAGTGACTTGAGTGCGTGTGTTATGTGGCGGATCCTAGCTCCCGATAGACAGCTCACAGTCACCTTCTCCTTGTTCAGCCTGGTCAGCCGGACATCAGTGTGTCTGACTATAGAGTCACCTATTACTAGTGTATCAGGCAAGGTGTTTGGCCTTAAGGGCTGTGATTGGTTGACACACTGCTTTATTGAAGTATGTGTTGCATGTGTTTTGTTTTGAGGTGGTGGATTTTTAGGTGTCTGCTTTGGGAGCCTCTGTTGTTTTGGTAAGTTTTTTATTAGAGCCTCCGAGTATGTCTTTGTGTTTCTATGTGTTTGGTTTGCAGTTGTGGTAGGTCTATGTGGGACTGGGATTGTTGTGTGTGTGGTTGCCATCTCCTCCTGTCTGGTCATGCCAGCCCTGAGTTGAGAGAGTTCAGCCTCCAGTTTGGCTATATAGTTGCATCTCTCACATGTATTTGTGTTTGTTGGAAGGAGGAGAGGGTTGTCTGTGTACATGAGACAATTGTAGCATTGTCTCAAGATATCCAGATTGACCAGCTGAACTGGAGACGACGCCAGTAATCTACCACTCGACATGCTAGAACTGTATAAGGGAGTGCTGTACCTTTAAGGGAAGTGGATATTCACAGGGGTGGTAAGTAGATGTAGTGCTTTACTTAGTACAAGAGTGCTTACTTAGTAGAGAAGTATTGAGAACAAGTGCTAGGCTTATAATATAGTAAGTAGTCTGGTTATACTAAGAGTAGAGCTTCCTTAAGGGAAAATTTGAAGAGCAGACTTGGCGGAGCCAAAACAAGTTTAACCTTTTTTAACTTATGCGCACAACCGTGCAAACGCGGATTTTAAACAGTGAACTACAAAAGAGCTAGAAATGGTCCAAAACAACCAATTACTACAGCTTCTTGTGCTGAGGTCACTTCCTACAGGGACAGGTAGGCTGCTCAAGGCTCCCCACTCCCACTGGTGAGCAAAGAAACTTCCTTCTATCCAAGTAAGGTAATGGACAACACAGGAACTACACCACAGCCCAGAATACAGCAATGCCTGTAAACTGGTCTAAACTAGCATTATTATAAAGATCTAACCACTTTTTCAATCTCATATTCTTGATTTATATCACCAGAATATTACGATTTGCTAAAATTACAAAATATGTATATATTAAAGTTAAAAATTATATATATTAAAGTTGAGAAATATAAAAAAATATATATGTATAACTTGTGAAACAAAACCAAACCACAGCTCCAGGGAAAAGCCAATAGATATCCAGTCAGTACCAAGTGGTAAAGTACAAAGTACACCTTGGTATAAAATCCTTCCTTTATTAACGCATACAATTCCAGCAGTTAGGCACGTTTTCGTTGCTGAATGCAACTTCATCAGATAAAACAAACAACTGAATACATGGTTTATATACATCAATAATTAACCATCTGTGGTATCAATTAACAAGTTAAAGGACCAAGCCCTAAAAATTCTGTGTACTGAACAGTATAACATTCTACACATGTTAAAATAACTTATATAATCTCCAGTGAATAAATAAATATAAAAATGTATATATAGTATAAATCATAAATTAATACCAAAATACATAAAATCTAACTTCTTTGATAATTGTCAAAGATATAATTCATAAAAATAAAATTAAAACCTGCTGTGGGGAATCAAATATATATTGTAGTGCATTTATTTAAGCTATACTGGCCTTTAGTTTTAAAATAGGCTTAATGGAAATATAGTCGTTCAAGCCTGGTTTCTTGTTGGAGTCCAGGGAGATTTAAGTCTCCCTTTGCTCCAACTTTGCCTGCCATGGTCCTCCCCTAGGATCCTTGTATATACTTTCCAAAACAAAGAATTTATATCTGGCTGTGGGACATGTCAATGTATGTTTGTACAAAGCATTGTTGTTATTAGCTTTTTGTACATCATACATATGTTCGTAAATCCTACGCTTGAGACTTCGCTCTGTTTTGCCCACATAATATGCCGGACATTGTGTGCATATAGCCAGATATATAACCCTTTGACTATTAAAGTTATAATATTCCCTGGCTTTAATAACTCTGTTCAAAGCTGAAAGGGTAACTTGTTCATCCTGTATAATGTGGGGACATTGTAGACAAGTCCCACATTTGTAAGTACCCTTACGTGTGCGAGCAGTTTTATTCTGAATGGGACCATGTTCCAACAAACTTTTTATATTTTTCCCTTTACAATAAACTGTCCTCATTTCTTTGCCTTGTAAATTGGGCAGATCAGTGAACGCCATAAATGCATCCCCCTCTTGGGAAATAATGTCCCTTATGTAACTTGAGTTTGTACTGTATTGTGTAATAAAGGCATGCTGGAAATCCATATTATTTTCATGTATATCCTGACTCTGTGGGGTAATCCCTATCCCTAAAATAGGGGTATATTTATCTTTTCTGCCAGTCATAACTTGGCCTTTAATTTTGTTGATAAAATCCTCAGGATAACCCCTGTCTTGAAACATGGAGCTCAATTTGTGACATTCCATTAAGAAGTTTTCGTCCTCTGATGTCATCCGTGATATTCTGACGAATTGCCCCTTGACAGTACCTCTTTTTTGGTGCAACGGGTGTAAACTTTTGAAGTGGATGTAGCTGTTGGAAAATGTGGGCTTTCTATATACATTTGATTTAAACCCTCCCCGTGTGTTCACACTGAGCAGGACATCCAAAAATTCTACCCTGTCATCATATATTTGATGCGTAAATGTGAGAAAGTCCGTAGTGGAGACTAGATAGTCCATAAATTCCTGAATATCACTGTTAGACCCGGTCCAAAATATGCAAATATCGTCAAGGAACCTATAATAAGCTACCCAATGTTGTTTGTAAGTACTATTGAGTACAAATTTACTTTCCCAGATGGAGAGGATGATGTCAGCATATGTCGGGGCACAGTTGGCCCCCATAGCAACCCCTGAGGTTTGCTTGTAGTATTCGCCACCAAAGTGGATGAAGTTGTGATATAATACCAATTTCATGAGATTCATAATCAAAAAATTGTCCCGGAAATCAGCTTTAGGACAAGATGTAATAGCTTCATCCAACCATTGCAGACCTGTTTCATGTGGAATAACAGAAAACAGGTCCACGACATCAATGGTTAGAAATTTCAAGTTCGGTACCATCAGATCAGGGGTTATCCGTTTCAAAAATTCCCAAGAATCTTTGAGAAGATGGGTAGTTTTGGGCCACAGTTTCTTAAACTTGTAGTCCAGAAATTTTGAAATGGTGGAAATCTTAGAACCCTGGGCCGCTACTATAGGTCTTAAGGGAGGGTCATGTATGTTTTTGTGGACTTTAGGTACCCCAAAGATAGAAGGTACCTTGGGTTCTGCATTATGTAAAAAGGCATAGACACCCTGATCTATCACCCCAGTGTCCAATAGATGTTTAATAGCTAAATCTATTTTTTTATAAGCTATGTTGATCTCATTTAGCGATACCGTAGTGTATCTAGAAGAATTATTAAGTATATTAATCATTTTTCCTTCATATAGAACCTGGTCCATGATGACCATCCCCCTTCCCTTATCTGGTTCCATAATTCTAACAGTGGAATGCTGTCTCAAAGATTCCAGGAGCTGCCTTTCGGGTAAAGTTAAATTGGACACATGTCTTTTGTGTGTACCATAGTTCCTGATCTTTTGTTCTATTCTCATTTCCAAATTTTTTAACTGCGGGTGGAGTGGAGGGTTAAAGGTGCTAGTTCTGTGCGGAGTACCATCCCTGGTAAAGTCAATGTGGCCCATAAGATTCTCTAAGTTGAGCTTCCTAATAAATAATTTCAGATCCACTATCACCTGGGTCACATTGCTGTACCTACTAGGGATGTCTTTAAGTCCCTTAGTGAATAACTGAAAGAAAGTATCAGAGATCTGTAGGTGGCTATAATTATAAATAGAAAAGCCACCTTTTTTGCATATGATAGAGGAAGATTCAGCCTCGTTGAATACACTACAAACCAACTCATTAGGACTTGTCATATCATGTGTAGTATTCCCTAATACCTAATAACAAAAAATCAAAAAGGCAGAGAAAGCACGAATGCACACACCAAAATAGCGTATAAACAAATTTAATCTCGTTAAAATAAACTTCCTCAGAATACAACACTCAAAACCAAACACATCACTTAAATAAACCAACTAATTAATCAATACATCATGTGATAAATTGCTTAATTGATCATTTTAAAAGGATACCATTAAAAACTAACTAAAAATATCAAACATACTAATTTAACAATAATTCAAGCAACTTGTTCCTATCTAAGTTTTTAGAAATAGATAATTTACGATGTTTTAAAAAACATTTTAGATTAATGGTATCATTTAACCCAGGAGGGTTGTCAGAAAAAAGTTTGATCTGCCATAAAACCTCTCGTTGTTCTACATAATTCTTAAAATCAGCAGCCCTACCATCATATGCACATATTTCTAACACAGTAAACATAAATTTTTAAAATTAGTGCAAGAAATCGAATGTCTAAATAAAGCATTATTATGATTTTTGTCTTAATGGCATATAAATGTTCTTTAATACGTGCCCAAGCTTCTGGTAGTCATACCGACATAAAAGCTGGGCACACAGAACATAAAATGTATATAAGTCCACTGCTTGCACAATTGACATAACTTGTCACCTCTAAAATCCTATCACTGGTAACAACGTTAATAACGGACCTTCAGAAATAAAGCGACAAACAGTGCAATTGTTACATAAACATCCCTTTCCTATTTTGGTTATTAAAATGGGCAATGCTTTATTGGCACTGGCTCTCTCAAAAATAGTTTTCAACGAATTATTTTACGAACACAAAATTGGGTTTACAACCCACTACTTTAATGATGTCCTGATTCCCTTTAATAACTTTCCAATTGTCCTCTAATATCTTTTTTATCTTAAAGCAATCAGAACTCATTTCAAAGGAACAATAGTGTTCTGTATTAACTGGGTTAAGCCACTACATTAACTTCAGACTCCTGGTTTGATTCTTAGTGAAACCTTTTGTCAGTATGGTGGAAAAACACATCACGTTTGTTAAAACCTCAGTTCCTGTATTCATTAAAATTCTCATCATAGCCCTAAGGCTGAACAAATACACAATGTGATGAAACTCGTGTAAAACATCTATTTCCCTAGTGGTCATGCTGGCCCTTATAAATTGTCCCCTGGGGATGTTATTGATAATGTGCTTTGGGTGGCCACTAGAAAAATGTAAATATCCGTTGGTGAAAGTTCTTTTTCTGTGTATTTTGCTTTGAAAACAGTTATTAGCAAAATCCCACCACAGGTGCACATCCAAATAATTAATAATTAATCCTACATCACCCAGGGTAAATTGAAGGAAATCCAACTTTGAATTAATTTGCTGTACCATGTTGTCCACACTAGTTTTATTACCCTCGATAATAAAAATGAGATCATCAATGTATCTTCCATAAAATAACAGAGGGCATTTCATTAATAATAGATAGTATCTTGGGGCCTTTGTTAGAAACTCAATCATCTTTTATAAAAGACTCCTGGCATTTTTTGGATAAGGTGAAAACTTTTCAAGAGAAAAAGATTTTTGATCCCACCAAACATATTGTGTTTACCTTAGACGTTAATTCCCTATATACCTGCATACCCCATATTGATGGAGTAGAAGCCGTACGCAGTTTTTTAGTTTCAAAGAAACTTTTAAACAGTTCTCAGATTTCTTTAGTGTGTCGGTTTCTGGACATCATTTTGGAAAATAATTTTTTCTTGTTTAGGAACCACTACTATAGGCAAAAACGTGGGGTTGCTATGGGTTCCCCAGCCGCCCCAGCTTATGCCAACATAGTCATGGCTTGGTGGGAGGAGGAGGTTTTTGTCCACCGTAGACAATAAATTTAAAGTATTATTTTATGGAAGATACATTGATGATCTCATTTTTATTATCGAGGGTAATAAAACTAGTGTGGACAACATGGTACAGCAAATTAATTCAAAGTTGGATTTCCTTCAATTTACCCTGGGTGATGTAGGATTAATTATTAATTATTTGGATGTGCACCTGTGGTGGGATTTTGCTAATAACTGTTTTCAAAGCAAAATACACAGAAAAAGAACTTTCACCAACGGATATTTACATTTTTCTAGTGGCCACCCAAAGCACATTATCAATAACATCCCCAGGGGACAATTTATAAGGGCCAGCCGCATGACCACTAGGGAAATAGATGTTTTACGAGTTTCATCACATTGTGTATTTGTTCAGCCTTAGGGGCTATGATGAGAATTTTTTAATGAATACAGGAACTGAGGTTTTTAACAAACGTGATGTGTTTTTTCCACCCATACTGACAAAAGGTTTCACTAAGAATCGAAACCAGGAGTCTGAAGTTAATGTAGTGGCCACGAACCCAGTTAATACAGAACACTATTGTTCTTTTGAAATGAGTTCTGATTGCTTTAGGATAAAAAAGATATTAGAGGACAACTGGAAAGTTATTAAAGGGAATCAGGACATCATTAAAGTAGTGGGTTGTAAACCCAATTTTGTGTTCGTAAAATAATTCGTTGAAAACTATTTTTGAGAGAGCCAGTGCCAATAAAGCATTGCCCATTTTTAATAACCAAAATAGGAAAGGGATGTTTAAGTGTAACAATTGCACTGTTTGTCGTTTTATTTCTGAAGGTCCGTTTATTAACGTTGTTACCAGTGATAGGATTTTAGAGGTGACAAGTTATGTCAATTGTGCAAGCAGTGGACTTATATACATTGCTTTATGTTCTGTGTGCCCAGCTTTTTATGTCGGTATGACTACCAGAAGCTTGGGCACACGAAAGAACATTTATATGCCATTAAGACAAAAAATCATAATAATGCTTTATTTAGACATTCGATTTCTTGCACTAATTTTAAAAAATTTATGTTTACTGTGTTAGAAATATGTGCATATGATGGTAGGGCTGGTGATTTTAAGAATTATGTAGAACAACGAGAGGTTTTATGGCAGATCAAACTTTTTTCTGACAACCCTCCTGGGTTAAATGATACCATTAATCTAAAATGTTTTTTAAAACATCGTAAATTATCTATTTCTAAAAACTTAGATAGGAACAAGTTGCTTGAATTATTGTTAAATTAGTATGTTTGATATTTTTAGTTAGTTTTTTTAATGGTATCCTTTTAAAAATTTTTTGATCAATTAAGCAATTTATCACATGATGTATTGATTAATTAGTTGGTTTATTTAAGTGATGTGTTTGGTTTTGAGTGTTGTATTCTGAGGAAGTTTATTTTAACGAAAGCGGAGATTAAATTTGTTTATACGCTATTTTGGTGTGTGCATTCGTGCTTTCTCTGCCTTTTTGCTTTTTTGTTATTTGGTTTTACTAGTGGCTTTTGTTTTGCGTGATTCCCTAATACCTGTTCATGTGGTTCCTCATGTTCCCCCTGTGTGGGGGACTTGGAGGCAAAAAAGACTGAGGAGTCTTTCTTTGATTGCGAATCCTTTCGGATCTCCTCGGTAGTGGGTCGACTACCCATTCATCAGACCTGTCTAAAACTTGTTCATGCTCCTCCAATGGCTGTCCAGAATAGGATGCCATTCTATGAGATTTTGGAAAATTCATGGAAAGAGAGGGTGGCGTAGGGTATTGGCAACCTTCACTGTATTCCCTAATGTCTCTCTGCAGTTTTCTTTTTACAATAACTTCACATTTACCATCAATGTCCTGTCTAATCTTATAGTACTTGTTTTTAGTTTCTTCCACTTGAAACAAGAGATCAGAGGTTACTGCTTCATTATATTTTAAAATATCTTTATCAAGTAACAAAATCTCCTTTTCATTATTTCTAATAATGGCCTGCACAATAGCTAGCCCACAATTGTCAAAAGCATTTACCAGTTCTTTGTAAAAATCGCTGTCTTTGATAACATTGTTAGGATACTTGTGTATCCTAAGACCTTTAGGTACCAAACGTTTGTTTAAGCACTCATTTAAATACATATTGTCAAGGTTAAGTTTGCGGTACCTATACAAAGAAGTCTCGAGTGCCGTCATAGAGTCCTGAAAGGTAGAAATCCTTTGGTTCGCCTGTATCGGGCTTCGAGGAGTAGTAAAAGAAGGTATGTCCTTGTACCATTCTTGAAAAGAAGAAACCGGTATGTTATGGAACCCCATTTCTCTTAAGGTCCTCGGACCTGTTTCGTTAACTTGCTGCAGAAGCCTTGGCGTTCTTTGGAAGTCCGTGGAGTTAGGGTGACTTCCGGAACCCGGAAGTGACGTTCCGCTACCTTGTGGAGGACTGGTGGTAGCCGGCACATCGTGACTGTCCGAAATAACAAGATGTGTAGGTTTCACCAAAACCTGCTGCAAACCCTTCCCTAAGGGCACCAGAATGTCGATTAACTCACTCAGTTGTCCAGAAAGTTTGCGAATTTCGCCCACCTCAGTGCGAAAAGAAGAAGCACGGATATCGGCTATAGATGTTTCCTCCATATAGGCACAAAACACAAACGTAAAGAGGAAAAGCTGGTAAAGCACTAGTGAAACAAAACAAAACCACAGCTCCAGGGAAAAGCCAATAGATATCCAGTCAGTACCAAGTGGTAAAATTATCAAAGAAGTTAGATTTATGTATTTTGGTATTAATTTATGATTTATACTATATATACATTTTTATATTTATTTATTCACTGGAGATTATATAAGTTATTTTAACATGTGTAGAATGTTATACTGTTCAGTACACAGAATTTTTAGGGCTTGGTCCTTTAACTTGTTAATTGATACCACAGATGGTTAATTATTGATGTATATAAACCATGTATTCAGTTGTTTGTTTTATCTGATGAAGTTGCATTCAGCAATGAAAACGTGCCTAACTGCTGGAATTGTATGCGTTAATAAAGGAAGGATTTTATACCAAGGCGTACTTTGTACTTTACCACTTGGTACTGACTGGATATCTATTGGCTTTTCCCTGGAGCTGTGGTTTGGTTTTGTTTCAGTAGTGCTTTACCAGCTTTTCCTCTTTACGTTTGTGTATATGTATAACTTGCATATAGTTAACCTTCCGCTAACCTAATAATAAATTTACAATATTTAATATCAGTCTAATTGTACAACAAACAAAAAACAAAGAAAAGTGTTGCATATCAGCATTATAAACATAATACACATTGTCAACATTATAGAATAAACAGTATAATACAACCTAATTATCCCTGACATTCATGGGCATGATATAGAAACAATATTCAGTGCATTGAATATTACCTTATAACCTAACATGCATATCTAAAGTAAATAACATATGTGCATACATGTTGGACTCTATATCTAACATTTACCAGATCTACTCTCTACTTTTTTATGTGCATACTATTTATATGTTATTATCTACACAATGCTTTTAGTTTAAGTGTACATTTAATAGAGGCATATTCATTCAAACCTGGAGGAACATAGGCTGATGTTCTAATTTGCCATAAGACTTCTTGTTCCTTTAAATATTACTGCCATGG
Organism: Protopterus annectens; assembly: GCF_019279795.1. NCBI lineage: Eukaryota > Metazoa > Chordata > Ceratodontiformes > Protopteridae > Protopterus > Protopterus annectens. The sequence continues at coordinate 1,317,753,326 of NC_056726.1, read as the reverse complement.
GCCCCCCTCACATAATTTTGGACTTGTTGAAGAATTACAAAAGTGAACATATGATCTGGAAATTCTAAGGTGTGGTTGGCCAGTGCATTAGTGTTGTCCCTCCTACCTATAGCATAGTGATGCTCATAAATTCCTTTTCTTAATTTTCTTTCAGTTTTACCTATAAAGAAGGAGGGACACCTATCACACATAGCTGCATAAACCACCGCTTTAGTTTCACAGTTGTATTTATCTTTTAGGTGATATTCCTTCCCATTGATTTTGACTGTCTCTTGGCAAGATATATCTACATTGTGGACACATTCCGCATTTACTCATGCCAACCACTAACATTTCTCCTACTCTTCTCTACCAGATTTTTAAGATTGGGGCCTCTTCTGTAAGTAAAATTGGGTTTAAGACCTATCATCTTACATAAAGCATGATCTTCTAATATTATACCCCAATTCTTAATAATAATCTCCTTAATAATTTTGTGGTCAATACTATATGTAAAAAGAAAGTTAAAGACTTGTAGTAGTTTTTGAGTCAAAGGCTGGAGGACTAAAGTGAGATACCATGGCTCCACGGGCTGTCTGACAGGCCTGATATGAGAGGTCCCCTTGAGGAAAGCCTTGCAAAGGCGTAACGAGGTAAGAAGGATACCATCTACACCATTGTGGAAATTGAAGACTGCCACCAGATGTAATTGTACAGTAGAGGCAGAGAATCCATTATCAAAAATCTTAGCCAAGTATTGAAACACTGCAGTAAGTGGAGCCGAATACGAGTCTAGCATGTTATGCTTGGGACCAGATGGAGACCCTTTTCCATTTATCCTGATACAGTCTTCTGGTGGATGGTTTGTGAGAGGCCAGAATGAGGTCTCGAACAGGCAAGGAGAGATTAGCTTGCCTGGTGACTAGTGGAAATAGAGAAACCAAGCTGCCAGCTTGACACTGGACAGATTTGGGTGACTCAAGCCTTGGGGGTGAGTGATCTGGTAGAGGGTCCAGAATCCATGGCGGGTATACTAGGCGAGGCCAAAGGTAGGGGAACCAAACTTGTTGTGACCAGAATGGGGCTATGAGAATCACCTTGCATCTCAACTGAAGAGCTTTCTTTAGAAATTGTGGTATCAGAGGAATGGGAGGATAAGCGTAGAGAAGTCCTGTGGACTAATCGTGGATGAAAGAGTTCTTCGGTGACTCCCCCTCCAGGGGAAGTAGGATAAAATAGCTGATGCACTTGCAGTTTGATGGGGAGGTGAAAAAATCGCAGCAAGGCTGACCCCAGTGGCTGAAGATTACTGACGCCGGCTCAGGGTTGAGGGACCACTCGTGAGGCATTAGGATGCACCTGCTCAGTTTGTCAGCAATTATGTCGGAGCTCCCCAGGATGTGCACTGCTATCAGAAAGCGTCTGGAAGCTATCACCCACTGCCAAATTCTCATGGCTTCTCGACATAGAGGGTAGGAGTTGGTCCCTCCTTGCTTGTTGATATACCAGACCACCGACATATTGTCTGATTGAATAGCAATTTCCCTGGAAGGGAGAGCCGACTGAAGGCCAGCAACGCTAACAGCACCGCTCTCAGTTCCAGAACACTGATATGCAGGTGGACTATGTGCCTTGGACAATCTTTCCCTGGAATTGCCCCCCCCCCCACCCGATCAGGGAAGCATCCGTGGTCACAATGGCTGAGGGGATTGAAATGGACAACTCCAGGAGTTCTTCTTCTGGCCTCATCCACCAAAGCTGGTCTTGTTTGCAGGAGTTGGTTATGTGAATCTGGTAACCGAGGGGGTGATAGTTTGGGAACCACAGCAGAATCCGCATATGTAGCTTTTCTAGAGGTACTACTGGGATTGACGCTGCCATAGAACCTTGGGCCTGAAGAACTTCCCCTGCAGAGACTCTTATTTGAGAGAGTAACACCTGGAGTTGGAGCCTCAATCGATGCAGTCTGTGAACTGGGAGTGATACCAGACAGGACCAACTATTAATACTGGTCCAATGAACTTTATTTGATGTGTAGGGGTAAGGTTTGATCTCTCACAATGTATCATTATTCCCAACAATTTTGCCAGAAAGAGAATAATGCAGTGCTGTTACCAGAAGATGCTTAGTGGGGGCAGTAAGGAGCCTGTCAAGATATGGAAACACCCGGAATCCTTTTAGTCTCAAGTGAGCTGTTACCACTGCCATGCATTTCGTGAACACACTGAGGACTGTAAAGAGACCGAATGGCAGGGCACGGAATTGATAATGACTGGCTCCTAGCCAGAAGCGAAGCAGACTCCTAGAGCGTTTGTCCATCTTGATGTGGTAATAAGCATCCAGGAGATCTATCGAGCGCATCCAATCGCCTTCTCTCAGAAAGGGGAGAATGGACTGAAACGTGATCATCCGGAATTTGGTTTGGGTGACAGACTTGTTTAAGCTGCTGAGATGCAAAATGGGTCTCCAATACATGTCTTTTTTGGCACCAAGAGTAAAATCCGGATCGGTGCTGGTCTGGTGGGACTGTTTGGATGACTCTTTTTTGAGACAGCTTTATAATCTCTGAAGCTGCTTCCTCCCTTTGACTCAGTGGAATGTCAGGAAGTTTTCTTGGAAAATTTGTCTGACAAGAAAGGGGAATGGTGTAGCCTCTGGTGATGATACTCTGCACCCAATGGTCGGTAGTGATAGATTGTCAGGCAGCCTGGTGCAGAGAGAAACGACTCACGACTGCTTCCAGAGGTAAGCAATCAGGGAGTGCCTTCTAGAATTGTTAGCCCCTCTGCCTCTGGGGTATCACCATGTGTGGCATGGAAAGGACCCTGAAATTTCTTATGCCACATTTTTCCACTTCTCTGATTCCTGGAGAAGGCATGTTGAGAGTTGGAAAACCATAGGCCTACGGCAGACAGGGTCTTTCTGTCTTGCTTGCAGCTGACTAGCAGGTCCTTCACTTTCGAGCCAAAAACGGATGAAGTTTCGATGGGAGCATCCAGAAAGGAAGACTTGAAGGGGATCTGCGAGGTCACAAATGCGCACCCAGGCATGACACCTCATACCAATGCCAGAACCCGCTGCCCTAGCCGCCACTTCGGTCGCATGTGACAGCAACCTCATGGGCAAGTTGGATACTGATTCCAGGTTTGGGAGCTGCAAGGCCACTTTGCCTCTGACCTCATCAGACAACTGTCCTGCGAGTTGTTCCAGAGAGTTTGGAGATCAAGTCCCTCTGGAGCTTCGTAAAATGTGCCAAATAATTCAGGGTCCAAATAGCAAAGGTCCCAGATGCAAAAATATGCTTGCCAAGTCTGTCCACTGCCCGGGACTCCCTGTTGGGTGGGTGGACAGCAGGACTTTCCTTAGCCAAGTTCTTTTATTTGGCCGCCACCACACCATAGCATCAACTGGTAACCCTTTGGACCAATGCTGGTTCTCCTCGAGAGGGGAAAGAAGTTTGTCTGGTCTCCGAGGGATCACCTCAATGGAATCAGGGTTGTTCCAAGCATGCTGCATGATGACCTGGACAAAATCGTTGGCAGCAGGGTCACCCCAAGAGGTACAAAACTGGGCACGAAAAGCCTGCAGGAGCACGGACTCCTCAAATGAAGGGTTGGAGGGCTTACAGTCACCTCTCTACTTTAACATTTCCAGGATGTCTCCGAAGGAGACATCATCAGGAGGTGAAGGGACCCTTCACCATCATCCTAATCCGTGTCTTCCGTTAATGACTCCTCGGGTGAGTCCATGTGCTTCCTCTTGCATGTCTTTTATCGAGGGGGCTCCTCAGTGGGGATCTCCGGGGAGGATTCGGAAGAGTGGGTACCCTGAACAGGGGTGTCCTGTGGCTTCTCTGCCCGGTGTCCTGGGGGGGTGGTCTGTGACAACTGTAGCTTAGGAGGAGAAAACTGAGGTTCCGACATCAAAAGTGTGATGCCAGAAGCAAGATTCCTCTCCAATGCGCGGAAGTTACGCCCGCCCGAAGAAGGATGGGAGCATGGAACCGGGAAAGAATCTCAGGACCAGGGTCACACCTCACTCCGATGAACCTGCCCCCACAGATGGAGCCTCAAGCAGGATCAGCGCGGATGCGGCTATCAGCGCAGTGGATGGAACCGAGGAGAGCGTCAGCTCCGTACCCCAGGCCGACACACCTGTCCCCCAATCCCCAGATTGATGAAGGACCGGTTCAGCGGGAACCGAAGACCAAAGGGACAAACTCGAAGCCAGTGAGAGATGCACTGTAGGTGTCAAGGTGATGAGTTCCAAGAAGGATGTTGGAGCAGAAGGCTTCAGAACAGGGACGGTTGAAGGAGGAGTGTAAGATGGAGTTCATGGATAAGACAACCAAAGTCCTGCAGGTGGATGGGTCTTAGAAAGGGAAGGGATCCCCCTGGCTAACAACAGCTGGTCTACAAGGCGTACCATGTCATGTTCCAACAGGCTCCTGATGGATCTAGTGGATACTCCAGATGGGGAGTCAGGACGTTCATTGAAGGGGCTATATGCTTGGCCCAGAAACGGATCTATGGAAGGGGAGTATCGGGTCAGTGGTGCAAGTTCTGCCGGCACTGAAGTCTCTAGTTTTGAGACCAGAAGTAAAGGGATGAAGTCAGTGATATTGGTACAACGCTCGGTGCTGAAGTGGCACTCGGAACAGACACGGATGGCTCCAAAATGGAAGCTAATGGAGTAGTCAAAGGTGTGCCCTGAGCCGAAGTGGCCACAGGTGCCAAAGTCAGAATAGGTGTAGTAAGGTCTATGATCAGTGCGAGAGACAGGACCGGTGTCAAAATAGGCGCTGGTATAGAATGTTTTGAGATTTATTTATTTTATTAATTTATTTCTAGTCTGATGACTGGGGAGGTCCACTGGGCTCAAGGAGCCCGTTTTCAGTGGAGGCCCGGAGAGAAAAGCTCCATAATACATAGTATAAATAGTACCAATTAAGCAAATTGTAAATATTAAATAGCAAAACTAAGCAAAGTAAAACAGCAACATAGAGTAAAATACAATATATATTTACATGTTTACAGACTGGAGAACAGTAGTACAGAGTTAAAATTGTATAGAAGTTTTAAATCATCCGTGAATGGTATAAAAGTAACATTAGTAAGAAGGCAGAAAATAAGGTTAATCCCTAAAGGGTAAGGATGAAGGAACCTTATGTGTAAATTATGCATTCATGCATTAAGCAGGTTAGGTAGGTAGAGTGCAATTGCATTTCCATTTGTAGCAGAGGTAAGAATGGAGCTGGGTTTTGAAGTGTTCAAAGTTTTCAGAAATTCTTAGAGACAGGGGGAGTGAATTCCATTTTTGGCTGAGAAAATAGAACAGGAGAAGCTGACCAGTGAGACAATTTGGTTTGTATACAGAAACTAGATTTTGGTGGGCAGATCTTAGAGTTTTGTGTGGGATGTATAATGGTAAGATGTTTGTTAATGCTGGGCATTTAGTTGGTTTAAAAGTAAGCTTGAGAGCTGTGGTGTGTTGGAGGCAGTCAAGGTAGTTGGGAAGTTCTAGCCATTGCAGCAGGTGGAGAGGTATACAGTGGTGGGTGGAGTATTTGGATGTGGTGGCGAACTTTGAGATTTTGTTGTAACAGGTTTCCAGTTTAGAAGAGATGGAGGAAGATAAGTTGGTTAGTAGGGCAGCACCATACATCAGTGAAGGTACTAAGTAGGTAGTGGCGAGGGTCTGTCTTGTTGAACGGGAGAGGAAGTGGGAGTTTCTGTACAGTATGCCAAGTTTCTGATGTGTTTTCTTAATATTTAGCTGAATATGGGTATCAAATTTTAGGTGTTCATCAATAGTAACCCCTAGAAGTTTAGCAAAAGGAACAACTTCTACAGTGGAGTTGGCATGGCTGATAATATTGAAAGAGGTTTTATTGGGGGCGGGTTGAGGGAGAGAATAATAGGATGTTTGATTTGTTGGCATTCAGACAGAGGTGATTTTGAAGCATCCAGTTCTCAGTAGTTGAGAAGGCAGCTTGAGTTTTTGTTTGGAGTTCAAGAAGGTTAGACGCAGAGCAAACTAAAGTTGAGTCATCTGCATATTGTACTTAGTGTTAGGAATGGCTGCATGGAAATCATTAATGAAGATATTAAAGAGCATTGGGCCAAGTATGGATCCCTGGGGTACTCCGGCTGGAGTAGGAAGGAAGGCTGAGGTGCCAGTTTTCCATTTCACGGCCCGAGATCTATCAGTGAGGTAGCTGCTGAACCAGGTAATGGTGTTTTGTGACAGATTAAGATTAGAAAGGTGGTTAAGGAGGTGGGTATGGACTGTATCATAAGCTTTGGAGAGGTAAAAAAAACTGTGGAGACAAGTTCTCCAGAGTCACGGGCGAGTTTTCCGACGTCTACAAAAGAGAGAAGAGCAGTTATTGTGCTATGGCCAGGACAGAACCCTATGTCGTGTTGGGGTGAGGAGTTTATTATTTGTAAGGAAAGTCATGAGCTGGAGGTGGATGCATTTCTCAAGAATTTCTGAAATAGGGGAGAGAACTGCTATGCGTCGGAAGTTGGAGATATTATTTTTGCCTCCTCTATGGAGGGGTAGGATAAAGGCTGCACTCCACAGTTTGGGGACATACGATTTCTGTATGGCTCTATTAATGACAGTGCTAATGGGGGTGGCGATGCTGTCTGCTGCAGGTTTTAAAAAGAGTGAGGGGATGTTGTCAGTGGCATTGGAGCATGGCTTAAGCTTAGAGAGAAGTTTTTTATATATGAGTTGGAGATGGGTTTGTGATGAAATATAGGAGGAGTGTTTGGGATGGAGGATTGGGTGCAGGTTTTGAGTTGGGGGGAGGAGTTGTTTGGGAAGGTTTTGGTGAATTCTCCTATGGAGTTAGTAAAGAAGGAGTTGAACAGAGTAGCTATTTCTGGGTCAGATTTACTAGTGTCAGGGCAAGGGTTGTTTTTGGTACCTGGGATGAGAACAGAGTTGATGGAGTTCCAGAATTGTTTGGGGTTCATGGAATGATTAGACTGGAGTTTGGTATAGTATGATTTTTTTATCCTGTATAATGTTTTTTGGCTAGGTTGCGGAGTTGTTTGTATTTAAGAAGGGTGTCAGGGTGCTTATTGCGATTATAAAGTTTCCAGGTCTTGTTCCTTTGTTGCATAAGTATTTTGGTATCTTTAGTAAGCCAAGGGGCGTAATTGGTTTTCATACGTTTTATTCCTGGAGGGGCTTGGGAGTTAAGGGTATCTAAGAAAGTTGAGTTGAAGAATAGCATTGTCTAGAGGAAGAGTTTTTAGATTGTCCCAGTTTATTAGTATGACAGAATTGGAGAAAGTTGTGGGGTTAAATTTTGTGAGATTTCGTGTATGGACATATTGGTGTAGGTGAGGAGAGGAGGGGGTTGCTCTATGGATGAAGGCTGGCAAGTGATCACTAATGGAGTCTGGTAAGGTGCCAGTGTGGGACATTTTATTTGGGTGAGAGACTAGGATCCAGTCAAGTATGGAGCATGGGGGATTATTTTTATTGGGTCTGGTAATGGCATTTGCAAGTTGAGTGAAATTAAATAGACTGATTGATATGGTGGGGTTATTGGTAGTAATTTTGTTCCAGTCAATGTTTACATCTCCCAAGATGTATGTCTCAAGCTTGATATTAGTTGATGCCCATAGAAGAATTTCCTCAAGTGTATTTGTACTGTTTCCGGGGGGGGGGGGGTATATAGAGGGCTATAACACAAATGCTTTTATAATTATTTATTTTGAGTATTCCTATGACTAGTTCAGCGTTGTTGAACTGAGGAATAGGATTTTGGTAGGGAGTGATGGAGAGTAGGCTAGAGTAGATTAAGGCCACTCCTCCTCCTTTCCTTTTCAGGCGGTCATGTCTAAAAGCTTGAAACCCAGGGGGTAGGATTTCTGAGTCAGAAATATTTGGTTTTAGCCATGTCTCAGAGACAGCTACTATGTCAGGTAGAGTATGGAATAGCCAAGGATGGACGTGGGCTATTTTGTTTTTTAGACTCTGGGCATTGATGGTCGGGAGTTTGAGATATTTAGGATTGATAATATAGGCTGAGATAGGGGGAGTTGGATTGTTGCTGGTAGTAGGCCCTGGGTTGGGGTGTATGTCACCTGCTAAGCATAGGCAGTCAAAGGGGAATGAGAGCAGGGGTTTGGGTTTACTCCTTGAGTTTTGTGGGCGGTGCAATAATGCTTTAGGTATGTGAAGTTTCATTAAGGAGGGTAGAAGTTTTAGTTTGAAGCAGAGAGGTGGGTTTGATTGAAATAGAGAGGGTGCTATAGTATGAAAGTGAGATGTGGTAGAGTGAGGATGGGTGTTGGGGGTGATGGTGGGGTGAAGAGGGGATAGGAATGAAGGGGGTAGTTTGTAAAAGAAATAAGAGGTAGCATGGTATAGAGGAATTAGAAGAAGTAAGCTGAGGGAGGGGATAAGAAGGGTTTGAGAAGGCATGGTGTGAGTTAAGTATAAATGAATAGTTGGAGGTAGGTATCTGAGATGGTCGGAGCCAAGGAAGACGGAGCCGTAGAGGCAGATTTATGCCCCACAGATAACTTTGGGACCTTCAATTTCCCAGGCTTGCTCTGATCACCTAATGGTGGAGGAACAGAGTGGGATCTCTTTTTGTCCTTAGTAGGAAGGATTGCGACCTCCATTGCAGAAATGGCCTCTGAGAAGGGAGACTTGAGTAACCCTTTTAGAATAAGTGCATTTTTGGACTCATTAAGAGTGCATTGACTGATATGACAAATGTCACACGGAGGCTGCACCAAAAGGTGGGGCACTCCCAAACAGTATACACAGTCATTATGAGAACCACTATTAGGTAACTTGCCCTTACATGAAGTACAATGCTTAAAGCCTGAAGTACCTTTCTCATCAGACATCTTGATAGAAAAGACACCAAAGACAAACTGTATAATCCAATTAGAATAAAGTCAACTCCATTCAAACAATCAGAAAAATAACAATACACTGATGCGTAGAGGAAATATTGAACAAAACGTCAAGCCAATAGTTTAAATAGGAGAGAGAATACCAGCTATGGTAATGAAGAAATACCACAAGACTAAGGGAGGATAGGTTGCACCACCAATGGTACTTGAAAGATTACCAACGGTAACAATGGGTAGAGAGGAAAACACAAAAACACACAAAAAAACTTGCTCTTTTCCCCACTTTCTGAAATTTAAGAAAGTTCAGTTACAGATTTGCTGTTCTGAACTGTTTGTAAGTTTCTTGGAGGCCAGTGCTTGCTTCGGCTAAAGGGAAGTCTCTGTGTTCACCAGTGGCAGTGGTTAACACTGAGCAGCCTGCCTGTCCCTGTAGGACTGGTTACTACCTAGAAGCTGTAGTTTTATTGGCCATTTTGGGTCGATTCCAAACTCCTTGATCTCTCTCTCTCTTAAAACCCTGCTGCCTCGTGGTTTTGGCGTCTTTCCAGGTTTGATAGTTGTTGCTGAAGCACCTACCAAGGGGAGAAAATGCTGAGAGAAGAAAGGAGCCACTTTTGAGATTTTAAGTATTTTCTTCTGATTTTTTGTTTAAAATTACTGCTTTGCCGCCTACTTTTTGGGGTTTTCTGGCTTGCTAAAGTTGATATCTGTATTAGAAACAGTATTTAAAACACATCTAGAGCCTGTTTATGCATTTCCTGTGTTGCACTTAATTTAAAATCAGTTTTCTTAAAATTGCATTTTACCTAACTCTGGCCTAGCACTCAAGTGTGGGGTCATTTATTGCACTGTTCTGACTATTTTGCTATTTGTGTATCTCTGCTACCTTTAAACTAAAACAAAAAACAAAAAAAAAAATCTTGCTTTTCCCCACTTTCTGAAATTTAAGAAAGTTCAGTTACAGATTTGCTGTTCTGAACTGTTTGTAAGTTTCTTGGAGGCCAGTGCTTCCTTGGGCTAAAGGGAAGTCTCGGTGTTCACCAGTGGCAGTGGTTAACACTGAAGCCTGCCTGTCCCTGTAGGAGTGGTTACTACCAAGAAGCTGTAGTTTTATTGGCCATTTTGGGTCAATTCCAAACTCCTTGATCTATCTCTCTTAAAACCCTGCAACTCTCTTTTTGCGCGGTCTTGCGCACAGAGCAGCGTCGGGCAGCGCCGCTTAAACAGGTTTAAACTATTCCCGGTTCCACAAAGTCTGCTCTTGACTTTTTCCCTTAGAACTGCTCTAAATCTCAAAATAAGCACTCTGTTTTCATTCTAAAGCCCTGCACTTGCTCGTACAAGTAATCTCATAGGTAAAAACTAATAAACTTAAGCACTACATCCTCTTATACTCATTTTAAGCACTTGCTCCCTATTGGTTCTTTCTAATCTGTCAATAAGTAGTTCCCTATATTATTCAGGCATGTCCAAAGGTCAGTTTCGGGTTTACTCTCCAGTCCAGCTGGTGAATTTGGGAATCTTGAGGCAATGTTACAACTGCCTTATGTATACAGACCACCCTCTCCTCCTCCCAACAAGCTCAAATATATGTGAGAGATGCAACTATATAGCCAAACTGGAGGCTAAGCTCTCTCAACCCAGTAATGGCACAGCCTGTCAGGGGAAGGTAACCACATACACCACAAATCCAGTCTCACACAGACCTATTGCATCAGCAAACCAAACAGAAACACACAAAAACATACTCGGAGGCTCTAAATAAAAATCAGCCTAAGGAGCAGAGACCTCCAAAGCAAACATCCAAGCAACCCCTAGCAAGAAACAATACCCACACATAGCACATAGCTCACAAAGTCAGTGTGCCACACAGTCGCAGCCCTTAAGGCTAAACAACACACCTAATACACTTGTAATAGCTGACTATTGTCAGATACACTGACGTCCCACTCACCAGGCTAAACAAGGAGAAGGTCACTGTAAGCTGCCTGTCGGGTGCCAGAATCCACACAACACAAGCACTCAGGTCACTCCAAAGCAAGTACAAATATGACTCTGTCATTGTCCATGCTGGTGTGAATGACCTGAGATGTACCTTCCTGGACTAAATGAAAAAAGACAGAGGAGCTCTTTGATCATGTAGCCCAGGCCGGTATGACCCTGACCTTGAGTAGCATCTTACCCTCACCAAGAATGATGCCACAGTATAAAGACAAAATGATAAATTTTAACAATTGGCTAAAGTATTGGTGTCATTCAAAGGGGATCCAGTGTCTGTCAGCCTGGGATGACATGCTCGACAAGCCACATTGCTTGGCTAGGGACGGCTTGCACCCGTCACCCCTGGGTTTTCGAATACTGGCAAAGGCTCTTGCCTCCCCCATAGTGCCTTTTTTAGGCAAGGCTCAAAAGACAAACCCACCTCCATAGACAACACAAAGAAAAAAAAAACTAAGGGTAATGCTGCTCAATGCCAGAAGTCTAAACCTCAAGATGCACACACTTGAGACTCTCCTCAGTATGGAGAATATCGATATCTGTGCACAAACAGAAACCTGATTCAAGACTCCCGAGTGCACCCCAGCATTAACAGGTTATATTTCATACCATGCTTTCCGGCCCCAAAACTCGGACCAAACCACAAAAGGAGGTGGGAGTATCCATATTTATCAAAGATACCCACACCTCCAGGTTAGTGGCAACTGCATGAAGCATCGGAGACCATCCATGTGCAACTAACAGTGGGCAAAACTGCCTTTCAGTTTGTAGCCTGCTACAGACCACCCTCCCAAAACAAGAACCTCACTCGGCTTTCCTGAGAACACTGAAGAATATGAAGGTCTCTCCAAACACCATTATATTGGGCGACTTCAACTACCCAAACATTGATTGGGAAAACTACACAAGCCCAAACACCCTCGCCCAACAGTTCCTAGAATTTATAAACTCAAATGCTATGGAACAACTGGTCACCACTCCCACAAGAGGGGAAAACATATTGGATCTGGTCATCACCTACATGGGGTCTCTATGTTCTACACCAGAGGTATACCCCTCATTGGTAAGATCAGACCATAAACTAATCTCACTGGACATCCATATTCCGTTCCCACCCTTGCCAAGGAAACCACGGTGAAGAACTTCTCAAAAGCAAACTTCACACTTCTCAAAACCGAGGTGGAATCCTTCAAAGCCCCTGGGCCAGTGGAACATACGGCCCAAAATGCAGAATCCTTTACAAAAGCATTCTATGGACACCTACAGGAATGCATGGAGCATGCTTTCCCAAATAAAACCAAGACTCACTCCTCCAAAGGCAGGAGACCTGTCTGGTGGACCCCGGCCATAAATAAGCTATACAACAGAAGGAGAAAGCTACTACATGATAGAGCAAAATCCCAAAAAGGGAAGGCGTCTCTGATCAGTACTAGCAAGAAACTATGATCCTTCATAAAATCATCTAAGGCCAGCTTCGAAAGAAAAATTGCACAAGACACTAAAGATAATCACAAGGCCTTCTTTAGTTATGTCAGAAACCTGGGAAGCAACTCCCAGATATGCTCTGAGTTAGTGCAAAATGACAAAAAATACACAGAACCCACAGACATTGACAACATCCGGGCAGAAAGGTTCAGTGCAAACTCCCCCCCCCCCCCCAAAAGAGCAAATGTCTATCCCAACAGAGTGTAGCCTTCCTGAGATCACAGATGCACAGGTGAGAGCTGCCCTCTCCAAAGCAAAAAACACAGCATCAATGGGACCAGACGGTGTCCCGGGCTGCGTCTTACACAAGCTCCCAGAAGAACTAAATCCTCATATAAAGTCACTGTTCAATCTCTGCCTTACTACAGGATATGTACCCAAGGAATGACATACAGCAACAGTGGTCCCACTCCACAAAGGTGGTGCCACAACAGACCCTGGAAACTCACAACAGACCCTGGAAACTATCGCCCTGTAAGCCTGACTAGCCTGGTCTGCAAAGCTATGGAGCGTATCATCATGGAAATTATAAACAAAGACATTGGGAACCTCCAGACACTGGATCTTACCCAATTTGGCTTTGTTAAGGGCAGATCTTGCCTCTTGAACCTGGTCGTCTTCTTTGAAACAGTTACCAAAGCCATAGATGAAGGGAAGCTAGTCCACACAGCCTACCTGGACCTCGCAAAAGCCTTCGACACAATACCCCACTCGGGCATCATAAATAAGCTCACAAGCTTAAACATCAACCCCAATGTCACAAGATGGGTTGCAAACTGGCTCAGGGAAAGAACCCATATGGTCAGAATAGCAGGTGCCATGTCAGACTCTAAACCAGTTACAAGTGGCGTCCCACAAGGCTTAGTCCTGGGACCTCTCTTGTTTGGTATATATTTCTCAGAGGTACAGGCTAACATGGGTGGACTATGGCTGACCAAGTTCGCAGATGACTGCAAACTGGGTGCCGTAATCGACTCTCCAGCTGACACAAGCATCCTCCAAAAGGGTCTCACAGAGACAGATAACTGGTGCCAGAGCCATGGTCTAAAGCTAAATGCCAAAAAGTGCATAGTCATCCCCTTTGGGAAAAACAAAGTGCCCACAAATTACCACATAGGTGGTAATCCATTAAGTACGGAAGAAGTAATTAGGGACTTGGGGACCCAAGTAGATAGCAATCTCTCCTTTGACAATCACGTTGCCAAAGTGGTTAGAAAGACCTTCTATATAGCCCACCTTATCATGAAAGGATTCACATCTGGATCAAGAGAGGTCATTGTGCCCCTCTACTCATCACTTATCAGACCCATAATTGAATACAATGCCCCATTTGGGATGTACCTTACCCGACACCTGAGCAACTGGAAAGACCCCAAAAGTACCTCACCAAGAGGATCAAGGGGCTCAAACAGATGCCCTATGCAGCTCGGCTAAAGAAACTCCAGCTCTACTCAGTTTGTGACAAAAAAAAAAAAAAAAAAAAAAAAAAAATTCCACAAACATGGAGCTTCTCGTGTTTAATGCGGAACACAAGAAGCTCCGTGTTTAGCGATTTTTGATAATACCGGCCAATAAAAAAAAAAAAAAAAGCGGAGGCTGGCCGGGATTTAAACCGGGTGCAGGGTGGGACTCGGGATAAGGCTGCTGATCTCGGGACAGTCCTGCCCAAATAGGGACGTGCAACCCTGTGCGTACCGCCTACTCAGAGGCGATCTGTGTCTGACGTATAAAGCCATGTCCAATCCAGAATTAATGGACATGCTTCACCTCAAGAAATCCAAATCCCTTAGAGCTACACGCTCCAGAGACGTGAACCTCAGCATAGAAATAAATAGGACATGCTGGAGGGACAGATTCATATCCCAGAGGCTCCCCTCACTCTGGAACAAAATCCCAATCCATGTTAGGCAGAGCCCCTCACTGACCCTTTTCAAGAGAAATCTTGACGAGTGGATGGGAGATCGTAAGTTTACCCCTGGGATCTCTTCTGTGTCCCTGCTTGACAGAGGTACAGTAAACTAACCTTAAAAGGGCTACCTTCTGTGACCTACTATACAGAGGCACAGTCAACTAATCTAAAAGGGTGGCGAAAGCCAAATACACTCTGGCTAAGCTTATAAATGCCCTAGGGCAGATAGCCTAGTATCAACCTATGAACAAGGTTAGACAGAAAAGACACTACCAATCGCTTAATAAAATATGAATATATCAAAAACTTTTTACACAAATATCAAAAAAGTTCTACTTAGCTGAGAGCTTGGCTGAAATGTACCTTTACTGCTACGTGGCAGACGAGATCTGAGGTAACAGGGAGAAGGGCATTCTGGGTAGAGACTTCGCTCGAGAGTTTTGTTTTTTTGCTGGCGCGAGCTTGGTAAAAAGGCCGACTCGGTTTTGAGGGCTTGGAAGCAAACCCATCAGTGATGAATGGAAAGAAGATTAAAAACATCAGATTGTTGCTTATATCAGAGTTTTGAGTGTGTTAGGAAGCAGACAGCTTATACGGATAATCTAAATGATACTCCTTTAACCACATTTATTTGCTCTGGCAATGGACTCTTAAATATCAATAAGACATCAAGGGATTTTGAGATTTCCATTTCTGTTAGACTTTGGATTTTTCCCTTAATTATTCTTACCTCATAGGTATTGCAGCTAGTGTATATTTTACTTGCTTTAGCATTATAGTTACTGTGGCTAGTATACATTCTACTTTATTTGCTGTTTTATTTTTTCATTACTTCTAACTTCCCAAGCTTGGATTGCTGGACTCGCTATTAGTATACTAATTTGCCCACTTACAGCACATTACAGTCAATGAGTATTGCTGTATTCTGGCCTTTCTTACCTACACTATAATATACCTTGGAGACAGACAGTTTTTGTAGTTTTTGATGGTGTTTTTTTTAGCTTCAGAAGTCTGGCGCATCCTGCTCAGGCTCACTTCGCTCCTCTACCCTGCCCCTATTCCTAGCCACCCCCTCTTTCATTAGATTTATTCTCTCCTCTCTCTCTCCCATTAATCAGCCAATATCATCCATCTATCTTTCTCCAGTAATTAAGGCACACCCAAACTTACCCTAAACCTATACACCTATCTCCTTCAAAATGGCTTCCCCCATCAACACACTCCATCACGCAATTCTCATTATTTCAGTAATAACCCATACTGCATTTTTAGTCCTACTAATCTATGCTACCTCCACAAAAAACACCATATGCTATATGCCTCCTACATCTAGCACCCAAACCCTTCCACTACCTCTCAACAAAGATAGTTACTCTAATATCTCAGCCTCTTTACTGGTATCCTCTACCATTAGCATAGCCAAAATAAAAATTCTTCCTTCCAGCTCCAAATGTAAGCTATGTCTTTGTACACTTCTATAAACCCTTATCACAGAGCCACCAAACATACTTGATAATTCACCTTCTGCACTAACACAATGTGGAGATAGCCACCGAAATCCTGGCCCAAACTGCCCTCCCAAAGCCATCATACATCCAAGAAACTAGCAGCTACACCTAATAATAATAAGCATGCGTAGCATTTGTAATAAAATTACTAAATTTCATGCATGGCTAGCTACCCACAGCCCAAGTGTTGTTGCAGTAACTGAAACATAGCTAAAACCATATATTGCTGACACTGAGATTCTCCCACCTGGATACAACATTATTCACTCAGACAGACTCCATAAAAAGGGTGGCAGTGTAGCATTAATCTATCAAAACTCCCTACATATTACAACCTACCCTAAACCAATCCCCACATTTGGAAACTTAGAACTTTTACTGGCATCCTTTCGCATCAATAGAAATAAAAATCTATGTACTGCAGAAGTCTACATTTCTCCAGGCCACAATATCCTCATATTAGAGGATTTTCTATCCTGAATACACCAGAATGTTTCCCACGAAACCATAATCCTAGGAGACGCCAACATTAATTGGCTAAACCAAACTTCACCCTCTCCAGCCAACAGTATACACTTGCATAGCTTCACACAACTCATCTCTACTCCTACCCATGGTCTATCTACAGTATCTGAGTCAGCCCTAGATTGGATATTAGTATCGCAACCTCTCAATTACCCAAACTCAGGCACCCTTAACACCCTAACAGACCACCTCCAAGCATACGCCTATAGGACTCACCAGCAAACAATTAAGGCACACTCCTATAGAACTTCCAGGAATCTCTCCCACTTTGACCAAAATAAATTCATAAGCATTTTAAAAGCTCAAAACCGCTGCCCTCTAAAAACACCCCCCCCCCCCTTTTAGACAAAGCTGTCAACTATTTCAATAAGTCTTTCTGGATACTCTCAACAGCCTAGCTCCAGCATGTACCAAGTAAACAAAAATTAACCATGCCCCCTGGTTAACAAACCAAACAAAACCAAAGTCTCTCCCTTAGAGGCAAAGTATGGAAAGTATGGCAAAAGAATAAAACCAAACAGAATGAACTTAGCTACAAACAACTCCGTAATAAAACAGAAAAGTTAGTGATACAAGATAAAAAGAACTACTTTTCCTCTAAGCTAACTACCTCATACAATAATCTAAAAAAAAGTTCTGGAGGTCTGTCTCCACCCTACTAAATCCTGGCACCACTTAAACCCATCCTCTGTAACTGTTAAGACACCACTACAAATTTCCCATGAATTCAATACCCATTTCATTTCCACCATACAAAAGCTACTCAAAGACTCTCCACCAGATTCAAACAACATATATACCCACCAATTCCTTACTAAACTATAATAAACCTCTTTCTGTAGACAAAGCAACTACTCCCTCAGCTTACTCTCTTACTATCCAGCCTGTAGCCACCACCCAGATTTTCAAGCTCCTAAACAAACTCAAACCTTGCTCTCTTTCTGCAGATAATCTTCCCCCAGAGTATCTACAAAGAGCAGCAAGTGCAATTGCATACCCCATTAGCATTCTTATAAACTGCTCTATCTCAGAATCTTATGTCCCCCAATTGTGGAAAAAATCTAATACTCCACTACACAAAGGTGGAAACTCTCATGATCTCTATCTCCCCATCTATACACTTTCTCCACTATCAAAAGTCTTAGAGAAATGTGTTCAAACACAACTACTTAAACACCTCTCTGACAAAACTCTTCTGGACCCCACCTGACATGGGTTCCGTCCAGGACACAGCACTATCACAGCCCTGCTCTCATTTACTGATACTGTTAACAAAGCCTTAGATGCTCAACACCCGACTTCAGTAATCCTACTGGATCTCTCTAAAGCCTTCAGATAGGGTATCACACAGTAAGCTATTAATCCAACTATCAAAATTAGGATGCTCTCCTAAATCTTTTAACTGTTTTTATTCATTTTTGTCATTTGTTAACTGGGAAAGTCAGACTTGGAACAAAGCCAATTTTCAGCGGAGGCCTGGGGAGAAACGCTCTAGATGCATATCTTTGCAACATGGAAGGAAACCAGAGCACCCAGAGGAAACTCACACTAACGCAGGGAGGACATGCAGACTCCACACAGAAGGCACCCCAGCCAGCCAAGAATCGAACTGAAGAACCTCTTGCTGTGAGGTGACAATGCTACCGCTGCGCCGTCCAGGGCATCCTACCTAAATAACAGGGAACAATCAAGTAAGATGTCTTAATGTACAATCCAAATACCAAGCAAACATCATAGGAGTCCCAGAAGGATCCATACTAGGGCCACGACTTTAATACTTTAAATGACCTCCACAAAGCCCCCCCAAATACAAAATCTTATCCAATACGCTGATGATTCCAAGTTAATATCCACCTCCAGCAATTTCTCTGACCTCCTTACGGTTACTCAAAAGGCATTTGCCTCAACTGAATCCTGGCTAAATAATGCTCAACTCCTGTTAAACCCTAAAAAGACTAAACTTTTACTTTTCTCCACAAAATCACCAGATATAGACTTCAAAATCTGTTCTAAGGATGGTACAGAAATAGAAAAGTACAGTTGTGTACACTTACCATAAGTATAGATGTTCGAGTGTATTCACTGTTGCAGTCATTACATTTGGGTAATCTGCTTGCAGTTGCCCTCAGTCGGCCTGATTAAAAAAGTCTTGGCTGCTGTGTCGGTTGCTGTCCCTTCTTCCATGATGTCAGGGGTATAAAACATACAACCGACACCACTACATCAGTTTTTCTTGCCCCAGATGTCAGGTGGCCCCCCTAATGGGAAGCAATTAAACATAAAAGCACAAAAATATACCTCCAACAAAAAAGCAAATACACCAAAAAGGCTTTTAAGCATAGTAAAGGAAAGTAGAGGTATAGCCAAAAGAAGTTAGGGGGCTGGAGAGAGGGTAACCGGGACTGCAACAGTGAATACATTCGAACATCAACATTTATGGTAAGTATACACAACTGTACTATGTTCTTCATGTTTCACTGGTGCAGTCATTACATTTGGGTAGATTCCCAAAGCTATGGTTGGGAGGAGGAGTTTAGATAACATTAGGGCCAGCTATAAGGCCCTGCAAGACTGCAGTGGCAAAGCCAGCTCTGGATTTAGAGAAAATTGGCAAATGATAATGCTTGATGAAAGTATGTACAGAACTCCAGGTAGCAGCTTCTAGGATGTCCCTGGTAGGGACGCCTCTGAGAAAGGCTGTAGAGGTAGATGCAGCCCTGGTGGAATGAGGTCTGATCCCCTGGGGGATAGGTTTTCCATGGTGCTATACCAGAAATGAATGCAATGGCTTATCCATTTAGAAATGGTTTGCTTGAAAATAGCCTTCCCCTCTGCCCCTGCAGCAAATGCTACCAACAGTTGTTCAGATTCCCTTTGAGGCTTAGTCCTGTCCAAGTAGAATCTAAGTTGTCTGTGCACATCTAAGGAATGCAGTATCTGTTCCCCTTTATTCTGTGGATTGGGAAAGAAGGTTGGCAAATGAATGGACTGATTAACTGCCACAATGGATACCACTTTGGGCATGAAGGATGGATTGGTTCTGAGTGCCACCCTGTCCGCATGAAAGATGATGAAAGGCTCTACTGCCATAAGGGCCTGTAATTCAGATACCCTTCTAGCTGAAGTGATTGCTAAAAGGAAAGCTGTTTTCCAAGAAATAAATTTTAAGTCTGCAGTAGCAGCTGGCTCGAAAGGAGGTAGAGTAAGTTTCTCCAAGACAAAGTTAAGGTTCCAGGCTGGGGTTGGAGCTCTCCTGGGTGGTCTCAAATTTGTGGCCCCTCTGAGGAACTGCTTGAGTAGTGGATGAGAGAACATGGGAGGTTCTGTGTTATAATGAGCTGAAATGGCTGAGGCGTGGATTTTAACGGAGGAAAAAGACAGGCCCTTGTGAAGCATCTCAGTTAAGTATTGTAAAATCTGAGGCAAATTGGGCGCTGCTGTGCTCATCCCTTGAGATTGGTTCCAGGTACAGAATATTTTCCATTTTTCAGCATAAGATTTTCTAGTACTAGGCCTCCTTTCCTCTAAAATGATATCCATCACAGGTTTGCTGGGGGATGGTAAATGAGAGATTAAGTAATTAGCCAGGCTGCAAGGTTCAATGTTGGCAGCTGAGGATGCAGAATCTGGTTCTCCTGCTGAGACAGCAGGGAAGGAGTCTGAGGCAGGTGTCATGGAGATAACCGTGTCACACTGTGCAGGAGGGGGTACCAGTGTTGGCGCAGCCAGTCTGGAGCAAGCAAAATCATCTTTGGCTTGCCCTGTTTGACATTTAGTAGTACTTTGGAGAGCAGAGGCAGAGGGGGGAAGGCATAGACTGATAGGTTTTTCCAGCTGAAGGACAGAGCATCCACTTCCCAGGCTTGTTTGTGGGGAGTCCTTGTGCAAAATTTGTCCAATTGGTATTTCTGGGGAGAGGCAAACAGGTCTATATCTGGGCTCCTTCATTTGCTTGTCAACATGTTGAAAATCCTTGGTTCCAGTTTCCACTCATGTGGGTCCATGAGGTTTCTGCTTAGTCCGTCTGCCAGTGTATTTAATTTTCCTGGCAGGAATTGAGCTTGGAGGTGCACTTGGTGAATCAAGGCTGTGTTCCACAATGCCATGGCTAGTCTGCAGAGGGGGTAAGAATGTGTACCCCCCTGCTTATGTACCACATAACAGTGGTGTTGTCCGTCTTTACCATTAGTTGTCCTGGAAGAATGTGGTCCTTGAAGGCTGTCAGAGCATTCTGTACAGCTAACATTTCTTTTTGATTGATATGCAGGTGCATTTGACTTGGGTTCCATTTGCCCTGAATGCACTTCCCTGCCAGGTGAGCCCCCATGCATAGTCTGATGCATCTGTTGTTAGGGTTTGGGCAGCAGGGGGTGGTGTGAAAGGTAGTCCCTTGTTTTGGTGGCAGGCCTCTGCCCACCAAAGGAACTCTAGGCATAGGCAAGGTATGATAGGAATCATTGTTTCTAGGTTTTGAGAATGTTGACACCATAGGCTTTTTAGATACCACTGTAGTTTCCTCATATGCAGTCTTGCATATGGAATTAGAAGAATGCAGGAGGCCATGAACCCCAAATTCTTGCAGTATTTGTCTTGCAGACAGCAGGGTTTTTGTGGCCACTTGTTTGAAGTTGTCAAATGAATTCGCTTTTCTGGCATGAGGTAAGCCATCTGGGAAGTTGTATTCAAGCTTGCTCCCAGGAACATAATTTGTTGACAGGGTACCAGTTGTGATTTCTTTACGTTTATGGTGTACACCAGACAAGTTAGAACCCTTTTAACAAAGGCCAGATGATTCAAAAGTATGTCCTGGCTTTCTGCCTGAATTAGACAATCGTCCAGGTATGGGTATATTTGAATATTTCTTTGCCTGCAAAATGCAATAACTGGAGTTAGGCACTTTGTGAATACCCTGGGCGCAGTAGATAAGCCAAAGGGCAGTGCAGAGAACTGAGTGCGTGTAGCCTGCTTTGAAGCATAGGTATCTTCTGCAAGATTCCCGGATTGGGATGTGCAGGTATGCTTCTTTTAAATCTAGTGTTGCCAACCAGGCATCTTTGGCTAGCATACGAAGTAATTGGTGAAGAGTCAGCATCTTGAATTTTGGAATCTCCAAAAAGGTATTTAGAGTAGACAGGTCCAGGACAGGACGCCATGAATGGTCTTTCCTGGGTACCAGGAAAAGTCTCAAGTAGAAACCTTGTCCCTTTTCCTCTTCTGGTACCAGTTGAATTGCACCCATGCTTAATAGAGAAAATACTTGTTTTTGTGCCTCTGCCCACTGATTTGGGAGTAGGTCCGGCCAGCCACTTGGTGTTGGCAATGTGTGGAAGCGAAATCTGTATCCCTGGGACACTATATTTAAAACCCATTTGCCCAGGGTAATGAGTTCCCAATTCTTTGCATGAAGAGCAATCTTTCCACCCAAAGGGGCAGTCAGATGATAAGTGCTTAGAAATTTTAAAAGGAAGTCATTGAGACAGTTTACCATAGGGGGGAGTCTTATTATTCCCAGACTTGGAAGTGGAGGCCCCCCACTGCTTAGTTCTGTGAGTCCCCTGGGACTGAAACCTGGGTTTTTTGCTGTGTCTGGGTTTGGCTTGAGAAGACCTGGAGGGGGCTGGAAAGAACCGATTTTTAGAGGGACAGTGCCTACTAAATCTAGGAGGCTGAACTTGTAAAAAATCTTTAACAGTTTGCATAGATTTAGCCTTATCTTCCATCTTTTTAAGAACTTCCTCAGCCTTGTTGCCAAACAGGCGGTCCTTATTTAAAGGAACATCCAACAATTTAGCTTTAACATTATCAGGCAAAGATTGCTCCTTAAGCCAAGCATGCCTTCCGAGCAGAGACCTACAAGAGGCCTCTAATGAATCAAAACCACATTGCAAAGCATGTTTTCCAACTTGTTCTGCAGAATGCATTAAATCCTGCAATTCTTTATTTTCCACGCAGTCAGGAATCAACATCATTTTTCTGTTTAAGCAGTCCGATAGCATATTGCTGATATTTTAACATATGAAATTGGCAGCTTAAAGCCCTAATGACCAAGGTTGCAGAAGTGTAAATCTTCTTACCCCATCTATCCATCGCCCTGGACTCTCTATCAGAAGGGGTAGGATTTTTTAGCAGTAGAAGCCTTAATGCCCTTGGGCCCCTGTGAAATAGTCTCTGGATCTGCAATAGGATTTTTGAAAAGGAACTTTTGGGATTCAGGGACCCTGTAGTATCTGTTAGGCTTTCTGGGAGTAGGAGGCAGGGAATCCGGGGCCAAACTAGATTCTGAGAAAGCATCATCAACAATGTCCAGTACAGGAGGAATAGCTAAAGGCCTATGCTGAGGTAGGAGAAGGCAATCCCTAAGCCTCTTTTTTGAATCAGAGTAATCCTGGCTTTCCCAGTGGAAATGCTCCCTTAGCGAATGTAAGGTTTCCCCAAAAGAAAAATCCTTAGGAGGGGAAGCAGAGGGAATACAGTCCTCTGCATCAGAATCCTCATAAGTAGGTAAGGACAAATCCAGGTAATCAGAAGAGTCAGAGAAAACAGAATCCTGATCAGAAGATTCATAATCAACCTCAGTCCTAGGCCTCTTAGAAGGGGGGTTGGCTACCCCTGATTAGAGTTATTAGATCTTCAGCCATTCTTATTTGTTTTTTAGGCATAGAGGCCTGAGCATGTGGCCTGGGCATCAATTTTTTTAGACATGGATCGAGATTTAGGCCTAAGTAATGAAGGAGGCGTCAATTTAATATGAAAGTCCATAGGCCTGAATACACTCTCAAAAGCTGGTGCCTGCACAGCAGCTCTGGACCCATCCAAGGTAGAGACATCCGCAGGTTCCATAATTGAAGCATCTCGCAGCATACCGGACCACGAATAGGTCTCAGTAGAGGCCTGCGAATCAGAAGTAGCGGGTATCAGGGGCTGAGAAAGAGCCTCATTGAGTATCGGCGAACTGGCGACTGGCTTAGGAGAAGCGTCAGTAGTTCTGGACCTCGGCGGCCTGTCTCTGTCTTCATCTTTGTGTTTTTTCGGAATCCCAGTAGTCGGATGGTTAACCGACGACATTTCTGCACAATTAAACCGAGAACCAAAATATTTAGAGGCAAAAATATACAGATGACGGATAGTGAGCGGATTAAATAAAGCGCAAAACCGACAACAAAGTATGTCGTAGTCAGGGCCTAGGCAAGGAATACCGTACAAATGAAAATCTTTACGAGGTATTTGTTTTCCACAAGTAATGCAATTATTAACTTTTACTGACATTGGTAAGGAGCAAGAAAAAGTTTCCCCAACGGGGTACTTGGCTTTAGTTGAAGACTTCGGTTCTGAAACTCGAAAACGAAAATTTCAGGAGTCGGCCGACTGGCACTTGTGAACTTGCTTCTGCTTCAGGCACCGCACGGCAAGAAAGACTGATGTAATGGCGTCGAGTGCATGTTTTAGACCCCTGACAACCTGACGTCATGGAAGAAGGGACAGCAACCGACACAGGACCCAAGACTTTGTTAATCAGGCCAACTGAGGGCAACCTGCAAGCAGATTACTCAAATGTAATGACTGCAACAGTGAAACATGAAGAACATCAGTGAAAACAGCTAAATTGCTAAGCATAACAATAGATGACAAACACTTATGAGCCTCATATACTTAATGCAATAAAGAAGACACACTTTAAACTAGGCAAACCTTATTGCCACAAACTTTACCTGGACAACCACACCAAAACAAAACTTGCCAGTACCTTACTTATCTCCTCCCTTTTGTACAATAGTGAGATCTTTACAAACCTTAACCCAACCCTTACTAAATAACTACAATCCTGCTATTATAAAATAGCCAAATTTGCCTCCAGAAAACCTTACCTCTCACATCATTGCCAAGCTATTACAGAAATGAACTGGCTAGAGTTTCCCCATCATCTCTACTATACCCAATTAACCTTAGCCCATAAATCAATCTTCAGACCCAGTGACTGCTCAGCACTCAGCTCCATCCTACAAATGTCTCGCCCTACACAAACACAAAGATCCTCAAGCAAACAGCTACTTACCATAACAAAACCAAATAAAAGTGCTGGACAAAGTCTGTACTTCCACAGCATTGCCAAGCTATGGAATACCTTACCATCCCAAATAACTCAAATTAACTGCATAAAAAACCTTTAAATCAGCACTGAAATCCTACTACCTAAACAATTCCTCCTGCCCCTGTCAAACAATCAAACCACCTTAAAACAGTCCTTCAATTAATTCTTGAACTATGCAGTAAATAATAACCAGTTCTATTACTCCAATTCTTGTTACCTAGCAATGCAATTGTTTTTATTAACACACACCACAGATGGTACTGTTTCATATGTAACGTATCACCCTATACTTACTGACTCCAATGGCCTAATGATGTTAACTCTGATCCGAAATGTATCATATATGTTTTCCTTTTATATATTGTGAAATTTGATTTACATATGTTATTCATTTTTATTTGTTACACTTGTGGAGCTTTTCTCCCTGGGCCTCCACTAAAAATAGGTTTTTGACCCAGTGGACTTTCCTGGTCAACAAATGTCGAAAAAATAAGAATAAAAGCTACTAATCACTGCTGTGATCCTGAACCCGGTCGGTAGTTGCACTAGCAGGTGCTAACCATTTTGTTCGCCTCTAGCGAACATAAGCAAGTCCCCAACTAAAGAATATATCGCTCCCTCCAAGCAACAAGTACAACAAAAATACGGCGCACAGTAGGAATACAATAGCCCCTCACTGAAGAACATTTGAAAAGGTGCTAACCATTTTGTTCGCCTCTAGCGAACATAAGCAAGTCCCCAACTAAAGAATATATCGCTCCCTCCAAGCAACAAGTACAACAAAAATACGGCGCACAGTAGGAATACAATAGCCCCTCACTGAAGAACATTTGAAAAGGTGCTAACCATTTTGTTTGCCTCTAGCGAACATAAGCAAGTCCCCAACTAAAGAATATATCGCTCCCTCCAAGCAACAAGTACAACAAAAATACGGCGCACAGTAGGAATACAATAGCCCCTCACTGAAGAACATTTGAAAAGGTCTTAAACTTAATTAACAACAACTCCAATACTAATTGTAAACCAATCTTTAGAACTACTAGTATACTGGGTTCAGAACGCGGCAGTATTCATCCACGCTAAACCCCCAGGAACAACCCTCATTGCAAATACTACTACTGCTAAACATTTGAAAGTCCCTGTAAATTCTAAACTTAAAATTGTAAGAGGCTGGTGTTAAAACCACAGGAAAAATTTGGAGAAATTACCATTTTGTCGCTTGCCTTGTTACTTGCCACTAAATAGTAGGGAGCTGGATAAACCCCGCTCCGCTCCTGAGCCTCTATCCCTCCCCCTACCTCTGACGCATACGAGGTTATTAAGCTACCCAGGTGTACCGCCATATTTTGAATCACTGCTGTGATCCTGAACCCGGTCGGTAGTTGCATTAGCAGGTATTGTAAGTATTATCCTAGTAATTACATATTTCTGTAAAGATCCTATCGACTATATGCAGGGGATATTGATATTACCTAAGTATATGGTAAATTAGCTATAACTGGGAATCCTGGTTAACCTGGTAGCGTGTGTGTTTGCACGAGTTACCTTGTATATTTAGTTGACTCAATCTAGCTGGACTAAGTTTGGAATCTGTGTAATATACTCTAGCTGTGTTTAGAGAATAAGCGACCAGTGCTTTGGCTCATTTGCTGTCTATTTTTACGAACTGAAACATGGTTTATATGCTCGCTGGAGCATTACATTTCAACTGAGGCCATAACAGCATAGCATTTTACGGCGTCTGCTCACTGTGACACGCAACTTGTTTGTCTAGATAACATAAGTCTGTACAGTTTTTGTTAAATGATTAAGTTAAGAAAATTGTGCTAATAGGAGTGCTGTAAATAAATAATAGAGCGTTTTATCGCTGTTCTCAAAGCTGAACTATAACGTTCTCTAACGCTATACATAGCCTATAGATGTGAGATATTTAATCTGATGCGTAGGCATGCTCTATGATTATTGAACCTGGAATCGAGTTTGTAACGGTCTTGAGTATCTGCTGTAAAGATTTTCAGTTAGAAACGACAAGTCCTGATGTATGTACATGTCTTGCTTTATTTCCATCCAGGTGCTAACCATTTTGTTCGCCTCTAGCGAACATAAGCAAGTCCCCAACTAAAGAATATGTCGCTCCCTCCAAGCAACAAGTACAACAAAAATACGGCGCACAGTAGGAATACAATAGCCCCTCACTGAAGAACATTTGAAAAGGTCTTAAACTTAATTAACAACAACTCCAATACTAATTGTAAACCAATCTTTAGAACTACTAGTATACTGGGTTCAGAACGCAGTATTCATCCACGCTAAACCCCAGGAACAACCCTCATTGCAAATACTACTACTGCTAAACATTTGAAAGTCCCTGTAAATTCTAAACTTAAAATTGTAAGAGGCTGGTGTTAAAACCACAGGAAAAATTTGGAGAAATTACCATTTTGTCGCTTGCCTTGTTACTTGCCACTAAATAGTAGGGAGCTGGATAAACCCCGCTCCGCTCCTGAGCCTCTATCCTCCCCTACCTCTGGAGGTTATTAAGCTACCCAGGTGTACCGCCATATTTTGAATCACTGCTGTGATCCTGAACCTGGTCGGTAGTTGCACTAGCAGGTATTGTAAGTATTATCCTAGTAATTACATATTTCTGTAAAGATCCCAGCGACTATATGCAGGGGATATTGATATTACCTAAGTATATGGTAAATTAGCTATAACTGGGAATCCTGGTTAACCTGGTAGCATGTGTGTTTGCACGAGTTACCTTGTATATTTAGTTGACTCAATCTAGCTGGACTAAGTTTGGAATCTGTGTAATATACTCTAGCTGTGTTTAGAGAATAAGCGACCAGTGCTTTGGCTCATTTGCTGTCTATTTTTACGAACTGAAACATGGTTTATATGCTCGCTGGAGCATTACATTTCAACTGAGGCCATAACAGCGTAGCATTTTACGGCGTCTGCTCACTGTGACACGCAACTTGTTTGTCTAGATAATAAGTCTGTACAGTTTTTGTTAAATGATTAAGTTAAGAAAATTGTGCTAATAGGAGTGCTGTAAATAAATAATAGAGCGTTTTATCGCTGTTCTCAAAGCTGAACTATAACGTTCTCTAACGCTATACATAGCCTATAGATGTGAGATATTTAATCTGATGCGTAGGCATGCTCTATGATTACTGAACCTGGAATCGAGTTTGTAACTGTCTTGAGTATCTGCTGTAAAAATTTTCAGTTAGAAACGACAAGTCCTGATGTATGTACATGTCTTGCTTTATTTCCATCCAGGTGCTAACCATTTTGTTCGCCTCTAGCGAACATAAGCAAGTCCCCAACTAAAGAATATGTCGCTCCCTCCAAGCAACAAGTACAACAAAAATACGGCGCACAGTAGGAATACAATAGCCCCTCACTGAAGAACATTTGAAAAGGTCTTAAACTTAATTAACAACAACTCCAATACTAATTGTAAACCAATCTTTAGAACTACTAGTATACTGGGTTCAGAACGCGGCAGTATTCATCCACGCTAAACCCCCAGGAACAACCCTCATTGCAAATACTACTACTGCTAAACATTTGAAAGTCCCTGTAAATTCTAAACTTAAAATTGTAAGAGGCTGGTGTTAAAACCACAGGAAAAATTTGGAGAAATTACCATTTTGTCGCTTGCCTTGTTACTTGCCACTAAATAGTAGGAAGCTGGATAAACCCCGCTCCGCTCGCTCGCTGGAGCATTACATTTCAACTGAGGCCATAACAGCGTAGCATTTTATGGCGTCTGCTCACTGTGACACGCAACTTGTTTGTCTAGATAATAAGTCTGTACAGTTTTTGTTAAATGATTAAGTTAAGAAAATTGTGCTAATAGGAGTGCTGTAAATAAATAATAGAGCGTTTTATCGCTGTTCTCAAAGCTGAACTATAACGTTCTCTAACGCTATACATAGCCTATAGATGTGAGATATTTAATCTGATGCGTAGGCATGCTCTATGATTATTGAACCTGGAATCGAGTTTGTAACTGTCTTGAGTATCTGCTGTAAAGATTTTCAGTTAGAAACGACAAGTCCTGATGTATGTACATGTCTTGCTTTATTTCCATCCAGGTGCTAACCATTTTGTTAAGCCTCTAGCGAACATAAGCAAGTCCCCATCTAAAGAATATGTCGCTCCCTCCAAGCAACAAGTACAACAAAAATACGGCGCACAGTAGGAATACAATAGCCCCTCACTGAAGAACATTTGAAAAGGTCTTAAACTTAATTAACAACAACTCCAATACTAATTGTAAACCAATCTTTAGAACTACTAGTATACTGGGTTCAGAACGCGGCAGTATTCATCCACGCTAAACCCCCAGGAACAACCCTCATTGCAAATACTACTACTGCTAAACATTTGAAAGTCCCTGTAAATTCTAAACTTAAAATTGTAAGAGGCTGGTGTTAAAACCACAGGAAAAATTTGGAGAAATTACCATTTTGTCGCTTGCCTTGTTACTTGCCACTAAATAGTAGGAAGCTGGATAAACCCCGCTCCCTGCCCCAAATCCCACCCGCCCCCAGTACAGCTAAATTTATACCTAACAAACCACACCCCCACTTCTCTTCTCTAGCCAATCAACCCGACCTTAAAATCCCCACCCACTTCTCACCCAATTTCCTCTTGCTAACCCGCTTATATCTTAACAATTTATATAATCAATCCCAAATAGAAAATGAAGGCAACAACAACCATTACAAGTAAGCCAATGCTAATAATTCTATCCTGTACTCTACTACTTATTATCAAACTATATCTAATAACTAGATATGAAGACCAGGGCCTATCAGGTTTTTTCTACCCCAGAGGCCAAACTAGTACCATCTCATCCCGAAGCCATAATAAACCTAACACCTTCTATCTGCCCAGTAAAATATACCGCCCCAATCATCATAACCCCCTGCAAATTAAAAAGCACCCCAAATACAAACATGAACTCAAACTACTTCTAAAGCTTATGAGACTACGAGACTATCCCAAAAAAAAATACAACCATAGATGGGGATATCCATCCCAACCCAGGCCCCACAGCCACACAAATTGCTAATAGTCTACCAGCTACCCAACCAAACTCTCTTCAAATATACCACTTAAACATAAGAAGTATAAATAATAAGATACATAACTTACATGCCCTAATAGCAATGTACCACCCAGATATAATGTGTCTAACTGAAACCTGGCTAAAACAAGGGACCAAAGACAATGAGATAATGCCACCAAGCTATAATATATATAGAGCAGATCGTACTACAAAAAAAGGAGGCATTGTGCTCTATAAGAGCACACTGGATGTCACCATTAACTCTCCTCAACCACCCCAGATCTCGAATGCTGAAATACTTGCACTAAAACTACAAATAAACAAAGACAAAAGTATTAATCTAATTGTGATCTATATTCCCCCTGGGAATAACTCTGACACCCTAGAACATATCCTCAGCTGGCTATCAATTAACTATCCTCAAGAAACCATTATTCTAGGAGATGTCAATATAGACTGGAAGCAATGCTCCTCAGAAGTCAACCCTACCCACATCAACTTACAGGGATTCAGTCAGTTAGTATCTTCCCCCACCAGAGTAGGTAATAATAATCAAAAAGAGAGCATCCTAGACTGGATACTCATCAACAGTCATCCCCAAACATATATGGCCGGGACCCTTCCAAACGATCTTAGTGACCACCTCATTACCTATATTATGAAAAAGAAGATAATAAACTCCACCCTGCCTATGTATAGGCCAGTCAGAAATAAGAGGCACTTCGACCCCACTAAATTCCTGTTGGAACTTAAATCCTTTAACTGGGCACCCCTTAAGCATCTCCCCCTAGAGGAGGCTGTACATCTTTTTAATAGGACATTCCTAGCTATACTTGAGGCTCATGCCCCAATAAGATCAATCAGAATAAAAACAAATGTTGCACCCTGGTTAACAAAAAATACTATAGAACTAATAAAAAGTAGAAACAAAACATGGAACACCTGGCGTGCAACAAAATCAACCCCAGACCGCATAAAATTTCAACAACTTAGAAACGAGACCAAAAAAGCAACTCTATCTGATAAAAAAAACTACTATTGCCAACTCCAAAATAAACACCAAAACAACCCTCAAAAATTCTGGACAGGATTAAATAACCTACTCCACCCAGGTAAATCCTCTACCCCTACCCCAAAAACACTAAGTGACAAAACACCTGAAGACGTAGCAAATTCCTTTAACAATTTCTTTACTGATACTATACAATCCTTAGCTAACCAACTACCATCCACCAACTCCAGTAAAGCGGAAAACTTACAAAAGTCACAATCGACCTTCAAATTCCAACCTGTCCCTACTGCAAATATATGTTCCTTACTGAAGAAACTAAAGCCAACCACTCTCTCTGCAGACCTTCTCCCTGCTGAATACTTGCAAATAGCAGCAGATGTCATAGCATATCCTATATCAATACTAATCAATAGAACCATAGCAGAATCCACTATCCCATCTATATGGAAAGTATCCCATGTCATTCCCCTCCATAAAGGAGGCCTATCAACTGAACTATCAAATTATAGGCCCATAGCTATACTGTCACCATTGGCCAAAATCATGGAGAAATGTATACACAAACAACTCCTTCACTACCTTATCATGAACAAATTACTAACAGATACACAACATGGTTTTAGACCCCACCATAGTACAACCACTGCACTTCTTTCTTTTACCGATACTATCAATCACT
The DNA here is from genome assembly GCF_019279795.1 of Protopterus annectens. NCBI lineage: Eukaryota > Metazoa > Chordata > Ceratodontiformes > Protopteridae > Protopterus > Protopterus annectens. The sequence continues at coordinate 1,317,722,165 of NC_056726.1, read as the reverse complement.
ATCGAAATGACAAAAAAATATCTTCAGCACTATTTCTTGACCTATCGAAGGCCTTTGATATGGTGAACCACCAGCTACTACATCAAACATTAGAAAATCTCAACCTAGACAAATTAGCTCTAGATTGGTTTCATGGTTATCTCTCTGATAGGAAACAAGCCGTACTTTGGCATTCTAAACTTTCCAACCTCCTACCTAATACCATAGGAGTACCCCAAGGATCCATATTAGGGCCTCTTCTGTTTACTATCTTCATAAATGACCTGTATAAAGCCATCCCTGAAGCAACCTGCATTCAATATGCAGATGACTCGACATTAGTTTGTGCTGATACTAATCCTGACAACTTATTATCCAAAACCCAAGCATGTTTTAGGACAGTAGAAAACTGGCTATTAGGACGTAAACTGATCCTTAATCCAAACAAAACCAAATTACTACTCTTTCAACCCAATCAAAAGTCCACACCTATATCATTTTCTATCCAATCCAAAAATGGGACTGTCATCTCTCCAGACTCCTATACCAAACTATTAGGAGTTTGCATAGACAACAGACTTAAATTTGATATCCATATTAATCAGACCATCAAAACCGTTAACAAAAAACTCGGGTCTTTATACCGGATCAAATCTTTTCTAACTCCAATAGCGAAAGTAACTATGGCCCGCTCACATCTCCTCTCTTCCCTCCTATATGCCTCCCCTATACTCACTAATCTCAAAACAACGGAACTAAACAAACTAACACGCTGCTATAATCAAATTGCCAGATTTGCAACGGAAATGCCCTATAGAACACACCACTGTGTCAACCTAAGAAAATTAGGCTGGTTAGAATTCACCAACCTCCTACAGCAGACCCAACTTATGGAAGCATTTAAAATCCTGAACCAACCGGACAAAACTCCAGCCCTGAATAACTTAATAAGACCCTATAACAATCTCAGTAGTTTGCGTTCCTCTAACAAGCTTCTAGTTAAAACAGTCAAAGCAAACAATGTAGGTGGGGATTCACTTTTTAGCAATGCCATTGGCAAAATATGGAACTCTCTCCCTACTAGCCTTTCTTTCACTTCCTCCCTATCTGTTTTCAAAAAAAGGTTAAATCAACATCTAAAGTTAAATTGGCTCTGCCAGTGCTCAAGTCCTGACTAATCCTCTCTCATGCAAGTATAGAAACTTCCCTAATTTGAGCCTCTCGCTCTGACTTCTCTCTCTCTCCTCTTAACTGAAATGGATAGTCTGGATGGAGTATAAGTATACCAGAAGCAGTATTAATAGTTACGTATCCTATATAATGTTTAAGATCAATGTACTTTACTGTACTAAATCTCCTCTATAGCATTATTCTAGTATAGGAAATGTATTTGTTTTGTTTTGTACCATAGTTCTATGCATTGTCTATTTTTTACCTCGATCTACTATATCTATGCATTATATTATTGTCACTGTGGAGCTTTTCTCCCCGGGCCTCCGCTGAAAATGGACATGTATCCAGTCGGACTTTCCCGGTCAACAAATGTAAAATAAATAAAATAAATAAAATAATGACAGATTCAAAGAAATGCAGTACAAGTAAGTCAAGGAAACTCAGGCTGTTAACTAATAAAGGTATTCACAGCAGAAATAATGTAGTCTTGTGAATGACAAAAGCTTAAAAGGACATTCAGTTCCTTTCATTGTATGACAACTCTGACAGCTATTCCTTATTTTTACCCCAAGTATTACTCAGACACAGTTCCATAGTATGGCAACTGAGAAGTCCACTATGGGATGCTTTTGTGTTGGTTTGTGCACATGAGCAAATGTGACACGCTGCGTCAGTTATATAGCTGTTTTTACATGTCTGGCAAACATCAAAATAAAACCCAAATGCAAACATAAATATAAACCTTTATATAACTGAGTTATAAAAATGAGGTGCCATTGAAGAGTATTGCACATTCACATTAATGAGCAGATATATCTTAAAAAAATAAAAGACATTTTTATTCTAACCAAAACTCTGTCGCAACTACTTCTGCTGAACAGTACACTGCTGTATATGATGTTTCCCTACAATCATTTTAAAATACTTTTCTGCTTTCCTTTTATCTTAAAGTACAAAGTTAAATGCATGCAGAAAATGGTAAAACCAGTTTACTGTCCCCCTTTATATATTAATTCAACCACACACAGAACAGCATTTAGAGGCAGTATTAATATTACAGTGTAAAGCACATTTTAGCAATTTCCAGATCCCATCTCTTTTAATTCTACTACTGCACATGGAGGCTGTATTAACTTTATCATGCACAGCACAGATTAGCATATGCAGACTGTGATAATTAAATTATCTGACCTTAGGGTATATAACTAAATACACATAGCGATATCATCTTCATCGTCAGACATGCAATCAAGGTCATGTTGTTACATTCTAATACCCAGTAAAACAATCCACCTAGTACAAAATGATTCAGCTTAACTTAGTTAAGACCACTTTCATGCCCATAACTCAGTTTTAAGCAATTTAAGCCAGAGAGAGAGAGAGAAAAGAGAGGGGAACATTTTTAATTACAATACAAAATAGTTGCTGGAAAAAAAGATTGCCCGGTAACCTATGATAGCGGAAAACAGATCCAGAAGCAGGATAAAATGTGACCAATCAACATTACAATCCATTTCCAAACCTGGGATATAGTAACTTATACTGCATCCTACTGTACTCCACTATCACAATCAAAACTTCTGGGAGGTAAGTCCAGGTCTGAGTGGCAAAAAAGATGAAGGAATGAGAGAGATGCACAGCTATACACAATTACATTGGACCATGAATGCACTCACAGTAAAGCCAGATTGAAATCTTTGTACAAATGAAATGAACTGAACTTTAACGGTAGAACTCCACTTTCTTGATTACAGGAAATCACAGAAGGCATGTTAAGTAAAAAGAATAGTTGTGTAAGACCTTACCATAACGATAGATGTCCGTCTCTTCTATGTTGCAGTATTCATAACAGTAGGGAGTAGCTGTCTGCAGCAGCACCACCGTCCAGCCTGTATACCAAAGTCTTAGTCCTAGAGCGTACGTGTGACGTCGGCTACGAGGGCCATAAACTGGTGTTAGGTATAAAGTGACATCTGCACGTACCCTCTTCATATACTAGCTCCCCTGAGGTTTTTCAGGAGGGTCCTGAGACTCTTAGACTTACATGCCTGCTAAAGCCAGGGCATTAATAAGGCTATGTAGGTGGAGACATGGGGAAGAATATGGCCACAGGTGTTAATAAAATACCTGCTATAGCAGAAGCAAGAAACAGGGGGTAGGAGGGTGGGACTGAATACTGCAACATAGAGGAGAAGGACATCTATGGTTATGGTAAGGTCTTACACAACTATTCTATGTCCTTCTATTCGGATGTTGCAGTATTCATAACAGTAGGGAGAGTATCAGAGCTTTAAGTATGATCCTGGGAGGAGTAAGGGTTTCCATGGTCCAGGAGACTCTGTAGGATAATTCTGGCAAAACCAGCTCTAGCACAGGATGCCATGACCAGCTTGTAGTGTTTGGTGAAGGTGTGCACTGAGGTCCAAATGGCTGTCTCTAAAATAGAAGGAGAATTGATGCCTTTGAAAAAGGCAGAAGAGGAGGCAGCTGCTCTGGTGGAATGTGGTTTGATACTGCCTTGTAAGGTCTTTCCATGGTGGGAGTAGCAGGAGGAGATGGACTTGGAGATTCATGAGGCAATGGTTTACTTAGATACAGCTTTCCCTAGTGCCCTGGGATGGAAGGAAACAAATAACTGTTCTGATTTCCTGATGTCTTTAGATTTGTCTAGGTAATATCTTAGTTGTCTGTGAATGTCCAGAGAATGAAAGGTGCTCTCTAAAGCATTTTGAGGATGGGGGGTAGAACACAAGTAGGTTAATGGTTTGATTTGAGAGTTCATTAACTACCTTGGGCATGAAGGAGGGGTTGGTCCTGAGCACCACTCTGTCCCCTGTGAAAGACTAGGTAGGGGGATGTGGTCATCAGAGCTTGGATCTCCGAAACCCTCCTGGCGCATGTGAGGGCAACTAGCAGAACTGTTTTGAATGTATAAAATTTCAGAGAAGCAGAATGTGCTGGTTCAAATAGGGATATTGTTAGCTTTTCTACTGCAAAGTTTAGATCCCATGGAGGAGGGATGGGTTTTCAAGGGGGTGTGATGTGGAGGACTCCTCTTAAAAAGAGTTAGACTTCCAGTCTGGATGCCAGGGGAGGTGAAGTGGGCAGACAGGCAGAGATGGCAGACAAGTGGGTTTTGATTGAGGAATATGTCAGTCCTGTTTGGAGTAGCTCACAAAAGTAGCACAGGACCCTAGAGATAATGGTAGTGAGGGGGTCCTGTTTGTTCCTATAACACCAACTGGAGAATCAGAGCCATTTAGCCATGTAGTTTCTCCAAGTGTTGGGTTTTCTGGCCTCCGGCAGAACATTAAATACGGCCTCTGAGTAAAGGTGTCTGCACTGTAAAAGATCAGGATTCTATCACTTATAAGGTCAGTTTTATATTGTTCAACTGCGGGTATAGCAGAGACCCCTTGTTCTGTGTGAGCAGGTCTATCCATTGGGGTAACCTGTGGTGATTGCCCTTGGCTAGAGAAAAAAGGAGGGGAAACCAATGCTGTCTTGGCCAAAACGGGGTCACCAGTAGGATTTTTGGTTTGTCCCTCTGAATTTTCAGGAGGACCTTCTGGATCAGGGGGATGGCGTACAGGAACACCCCCCCTCCCCATGAAAAGGAGAAGGTGTCCACTTTCCATGCTTGTGGGCGTGGGTTCCTTGTGCAGAAGTCGGGCATCTGCCTGTTGTCTGGGGAGGCAAAGAGGTCTGCTTGTGGAATACCCCACCTGTGTATCAGATCTAGGAAAATCTCCCTCTGTAGCACCCATTCGTGAGAGGGGACTGAGGTTCTGCTGAGTGTGTCTGCCATCACATTCTGGTGAGAGGGGGCACACATGGCTAACAGGTGTACTCTGAGGGAGTCTGCTAGATTCCAAATCTGAATGGCCAGTCTGCATACAGAGTATGACCTGGTCCCTCCTTGTTTATGTACCACAGAACTGTCATGTTGTCTATGATTACCTTTAAGGTTCCTGACAGGATAGAGGGTTGGAATGTTAGTAGGGCTAACAGCAAGGCTCTCATTTCCTTGATGTTAGATGTGGTCTTTTACTCTTAGGGTGGACCATTTGCCTTGTACTAAGACATGCTGTTGATTTGTTTGCAACACTGCCCCCCATCCTAGGTCCGAAGCATCGGTGCAAAGTCATTGAAGTGGAGCCGAGGTCTGAAGGTGGAGCCCTGGGTTGGTCTGTATTGCAGAGATCCACCATTTGATCTCCCTCTTTAATCAAGGGAGGAGTGGGAGGGGCACATCCAATGGTTGGGAATGCTAGATGCATAGATTTTTCAGTACCCATTGAATTTTGCACATGTGCAGTCTTGCCAAAGACAGCATGTGTATAAGGGATGTCATGTGGCTTAATAGTTTCAGAAATTCCCGAACTGTAAGAAAGGTTCGGGAAAGGATCTGGTTGAAGTACAGAATGAGTTCCTGAATCCTTTGGTCCGGTATGAAGGCTTTCATGCAGTCCGTGCGTAGTCTGCATCTCAAAAAAATCATGTACTGAGAAGAAGTCAGGTGAGATTTTTCTACATTTATAGTAAATCCCAGAAGAGAGAGGGTGTGTGACACCTGCTGCAAATGGAGAAGTAGGAGTTGGTGGTCTTGGTGCAGGATGAGGAGGTCATCTAAGTAGGGATATATCTGTATACCCCATGTCCTGCAATGGGCAATGAAGGGGGCTAGACACTTGGTGAACACTCTGGAGGCTGTGGATAGACCAAAGGGCAAAGCAGAGAATTGAAAATGGCAGGAGCCTATAGAAAATCTGAGGAATTTCCTGTAATCCGGATGAATGGGGATGTGTATGTAGGCATCCTTAGATCTAGTGCCATCATGAAGGCTTGGGGAGGAATTAAAGGCAAGAGAATAGGTAAGTTTATCATTCTGAAGCTGGGTACAAGAAGGAAAAGATAGAGAAAGGAAAGATCCAGGATAGGCCTCCATGGACCCTCTTTTCTGGAGACCAGGAACATTCTGGAGTAGAACCCCGAGTTCTTCTGAGAGACGGGAACTGGTTCTATGGTGCCTTGGTTTAGGAGTTGTTGAATAATGGGTGGGAATAGGTGAATCTGTTTTTTTTGGTGGTTGTGGAATGCTCTGAAAGGGTGGGAGCATCCATCACTTCATGTAATATCCTCTCTGGAGAATGGAGAGGACCCATCATTCTTTTGTAAGTTTCTGCCAGGAGGAGAGGGAGAGAGTGAGACAGAGGGATACGGGAGTTTCTGGATGCAGGGTGGGTGAGTCACAGTGGAGGGGACCTGGGATGGTCAGGCTGTCTCCGAAAGGGAGTGGCAGAAGATCTTGAGGACATGTAAATAAATATTTGCATAGGACTAGCATGCATGCTAAGCATGTCTTTAGGCGCATCCGAAAAGCCAATATCTGCGAGCTAGCAGGTTAAATACTAAAGATGATATTTGTTAGAAGCAGATGCAGGATATAACCGATGAGCTATTGGGAAGGGTTTAAAACCAGAATGATTTGGATGGAATTAGAAATGAGATAGTATTGATGAGAGGTGGAAAAGCTAAACCATACTTTTCTTTTAATAATAGTGATGTTGATATGGTCCACCCCCATTCTGATAACACCTTGAGATATCTAATGACTTATAGCAGAGCAAGCAAATAGACTCAACAAGTTATTAGAAATAATTGGCATATTTTAAAAGCAAAACCTGGCCATAAAAAATGGCTTCCCTGATAAACCTGTTTTCACATATAAAAATTGTGACAGCCTGAAAAAACATCTTTGCTGTAACGACTTTAGCCTAAATAGGGTAAGAGCTATTATTTACAACAAAAAAGGCACTTATCCCTTCTATAATTGTTCATGTTGTTGTAATATAATTGAGTCTACTGAGTTTATTCATCCTTTAAGTGGTAGGAAATTTGTATTTCATTGTACAGCTGCATGTAACACCACACGTGATTTATCTAGCTGTATGTCAACAACGCCCTTGCTTTTATGTTGGTAAATCTGCAAGAAGGCTACAAGATAGGACTGTAGAACATAGGTCAGAGATATGCAAAAAGGTTGCCACCAACACCTTAGCCCAGCATATACAGGAGATTGATGACTCACATCAGTTCCTGTTCAGTGTGATAGATGTTTTAACATCAAATATTAGATGTGGTGCTTTGATAAATAGGGTGGATAATAAGGAATATGAGTAGATTACCCATTTACAAGCGGATTTCTACCCTGGTTTGAATAAGCAGATAACATTGAAACCTATATTAAGAAGGAAGCAACAGCAAATCCACTAAGTAATAAGAGTTTTTGTATAAACTGAAGCTTTTATGTGATGCTATGTGTTTTTGATTTTATGGAATACTGCTTTAAGATTTTTTTAAATCTATTAATTGATAATTTAATTATTAATATTTGATAGGTTAGGGCTGTGTCATGTGGTCTGAAATTCTTCTTCTTTCGTCTGTTCTCGTTAGGGGTCGCCACACCGGATCACCTGTTTCCATTTCTTCCTGTCCTCTGCATCTTCCTCTGTAACACCAAACACCTGCATGTCCTCTCTCACCACATCTATAAAACTTTATCTTAGGCCTTCCTCTTTGTCATGTGGTTTGAAATTATTAGTATAAAAGATGTCAGTTCTTACTATGAATTTTATTAACACTGAAGGACTTATTTGTCTGAAAGCTTTGTTTTTTATCAAAAGTTGGTACAGCGTTGTGGAGCCTGCTTTTTCTTCTCTACTTGGGCTGCAGCTGTACCCAGGAGTAATGATGCAGCACTGATTCAGAAGCAGCAGCTTCCACAGCATCATACCTGCACTTAATAGAGTGCCTGGTCACTTGTGATGCTGTGGAAAGGACAGAGTTTAATTGTACTTTGGTGGGGGAGTCCTAGACCACAGAAAGAAGGCTGGAGGCCTTAGAAATGGTATCAAGTACAAACCTTGCCATGTGGGTTTAGTAGTTCAGGGCCCTAATGGCCAGAGTGGAAGATGTATAGACCTTCTTACTTGTCCTGTCCATAAATGTACTGTCTTTATCAGTTGGATAGAGGACAGAAGCTGTCTGGAGGTCTTGGCTGCAGAAACAGCTATAACAGCTGGGTCAGCAGGAGGGTTCTTGTAAAGAAATTGGGTGTCCTGGGGACCCTATAAAATGTCTGGACATTTAGCTGCTGGAGGTTGGGAGTCAGGAGACTGTGAAGCAGCCAAGAATGCATCTTGAAATGCAGGTAGTAAAGGGGCACACAGCTGAGGGAGCGGGCTGCTCCATTTGCAGAAGGTCAAGTATCTTTTCTTACAATCTGAAACCTCAGAGGCCTGCCACTTGAAGTGCTCCCTCATGAGGGAGATAGTATCCCCAAAACTAAATTCTTCCCCTGGGAAGTCTGAAGAAATAGAGTCCTCTTCATCTAGAGTGATGAACTCCTTGGGGGATTCGATGAGAGTCTCATAAGAGAAGGATTCCTCAGTGGATGAATATTCCTCCTCAGACACATAAGGTTGGTTGAGGAGTGAAAGTAGGTGGGAGTGGTTGTTGATTCACAGCCTGACATCTGAGGTGGTTCAACATGTTTGGACTTCTGTTTCCTTTTCAAGGGTGTAGTAGACAAGGGAGAAAAAGACGTCGGCCTAGCAAGAGGAGGAGAAGCAGAGGCTTCCAAAAAGGTGAGCCGTGGTTCTTCTCTGCTATCAGACTCTAATGGCTGAAATACCTCAGCGGATGTACCTTCGGGATCCGGCTTCCATTGTGGTTCCTGGGCCTGATTGGGAGACCGTCGTCTGAACGGACTTCAGGTCTGCTATAGCCTCTAGAGTCGGTTCAGATGCCTGAGGTGCAGAATGAGATTTGGGCCTAAGTTTCTTCGCCGCCTTCTGAGGCGGCTCGTCGGATGGGCCTACTCTTCTCCTCCATGCTCAACGCCAAAGATCTTGAGTCTCTGATTCCCGAGGTAAAGATTTAAAGCCGCTAGTCGGCTACAAAGTGTTTTGGGGATGAACGACTTACAGACAGAACAAGATGTATGGTCGTGGGCCTCACCTAGACAGAAAACACACT
>NC_056726.1:1317703020-1317707473 GCF_019279795.1 Protopterus annectens | reverse complement strand
CAAAGAACCAACGTCTTTTAATAAGAAAACGGGAAAAATAGGTCGATAAAGATCTATATCCTACACTCAATTTAGGAAGAATTAAAGTTAAAAGGGGAAAAAGAGTAACTTTTGTATAAAAAGCTAACACTCACCAGGAACCGTAGAAGCAACCAACCTCAAGCTGTAGCGGCAAACGAGATCTGAGGTAACTCTCGCCAGCATTGTGGGATATAGGAGCCTCGAGCCGTGGAACCAACTCTCGAGCTTTTAGAGTGGCCGAGTCGGAGCCGAGGTCGGCTCCGAACCCATCCAGCAAGAATGAAGGCGAGATAGACAACTTAACATCATGCGTTTGATGAACTTTTTTGCATCAAAGGAAAATGAGCTGAGTAAGGAAATAGAAAAGTTAGAAAAGCAACTATCTGGTTCAGTACTATTTAATGACAATGTCTCACTTTTTGATGAGATGCTTGTATGCCTCACTGCCTTCGATAAACAGCTGGAAGGCTCAAAACGTAAAAAACTACAAAGAGCCATTTCTGACAAACGGTCAGATTTTCTCTTGGCCGAAACGCTCGGCTTATGTTTCATCAGATATGAATACAATTCAAAATAAGCGGGGTTCTATATACAAGCTAGACACCTTTGGTGCTATGACCAACCAACGACAGCCATTTATAAATGCAATGTCAGCACTGGAGGAGAATCATGTTCCTGACCAATTGACTGACGAGAGGGAGGTTACTGATGTAACATCGATGTCAGTCAATGTTACAGAGGGCTCAGTACAGAAGAAGGAGAGACCAGATCAACGGCCTCAACTGATCACTAATGATGACAATATGAAAGGAAATTTGCATCCTTTTTTGGAAGGAAATCAGCGGGTAATTGTAAAACTACCAGAATGAGTTATGAAGAAGAGTAGCGACCCATCCAGGAAGTGTTCCCAGTCAAGAGGCAGGCTCAGAAATGGACCACTGACTCTCAACAAAACCAGCAAGTAGCTGTGAGTAGTGTTGAGACTTCTAGTACTAATAACTTGCAAAATGGAATTATTAATGAATTTGTCAACTTATTTGTGTGTGTGTTAACAAACATTGAATTTTCTTTGCTTTCTCGAGGGATAAATTTATAACCATGGGCACTGATAATGTAGTGAATGGTGTCACTGACTTGAGAAGGTTTTCACTAACTTGAACTTAACAAAATATTTTTAAGAACTCAAGACTCCTTTGCAGAGATAAAATGCAGAAGAAAGAGCACTTTTATACCTTTGAGTGATCCTGTGGTGTCTGTATTTAATGAACTGTGCGAGAAACAAATTAGAGAACTGTATGATGTTAACAGCTTTGGACAAATGTATAATTTGACTAGGGAGGAATCTACTGCGCTTAAAGCTTTACAGAATAATAGTAGTATAATAATTTAAGAGGCAGATAAAGGAGGCAGTATAGTACTAATGAATACAGATGACTACCTTACAGCAATGGATGAACTACTAATTGATGTGCATACCTTTAAATTAATACATGATAGAGATATAAATGAAATTGTAAATAGGATTAATATGTCCATTTACGATTTGCAACTAATGAATGACATAGATGTGGATACATTTAACTTCTTCACTGTACCTTGTCCTACAATTCCAATCCTATATGGTCTGCCGAAAATACATAAGTTCATAGGTTAGTACTAAGCTAACTGCCCTTGCGAGCCATTTTAAGCCTAGCCAATTATCCCTTGAGACTCAAACCCTGCACCTTGTGTTTGTAAGGCAAACACCTTAACCATTAGGCCACCCTCCCAACCCCCATTGAATAAACCACCAATGAGACCTACTGTATGGCCGTGGGTGGGCCACAGAGCCTTTATCTGTTTATCTGCAAGAAGCATTGAAAGTTTTTTTGTAAGGTGTCCCTAGTTATATCAAGGGCACTGGAGATTTCCTTACCCAATTATATAATTGGTATAATAAGAACACAGAAAAAGATTTTCTAATGGTGACTTTAAAGATCAAGTCACTTTTTACTGCGATTCCCAATGAATTGCGGATAGAAAATATAAGGGGAAATACTCCAGGAATGTCGTTAACTGTCGGCTAGACACATTGGGACGCTATGTGAGCTACTGGAATTAGTACTACAAAATAATGTGTTTGTGTTTAATAAGCTACTATACCAACAAATATCAGGTATAGCTATAGGTACTGCAATAGCAAAAACTTATGCTAATTTAACACTGAGCAAAAGGGAAGAGGTGAATATATTTGGGCAGAAAAACAGATATGCATCCAGGATACTATTCTATAAGTGTTTTGTGGATATTTTTTTGGCATGGTACTAGTGAGGAGTTAGAAGATTTCTTTAATTATCTGAATAATGTCAATGATTTTTTGAAATTTGAAGTGAAATACTCTGAATTTAGCAAATGTTTTGGATGTTACCCTGTTTAAAACTGAAGATGTGCTAGATACTTGTATTTATAAAAAAGATGTACATGTAAATAAATATTTGCATAGGACTAGCATGCATGCTAAGCATGTCTTTAGGCGCATCCGAAAAGCCAATATCTGCGAGCTAGCAGGTTAAATACTAAAGATGATATTTGTTAGAAGCAGATGCAGGATATAACCGATGAGCTATTGGGAAGGGTTTAAAACCAGAATGATTTGGATGGAATTAGAAATGAGATAGTATTGATGAGAGGTGGAAAAGCTAAACCATACTTTTCTTTTAATAATAGTGATGTTGATATGGTCCACCCCCATTCTGATAACACCTTGAGATATCTAATGACTTATAGCAGAGCAAGCAAATCGACTGAACAAGTTATTAGAAATAATTGGCATATTTTAAAAGCAAAACCTGGCCATAAAAAATGGCTTCCCTGATAAACCTGTTTTCACATATAAAAATTGTGACAGCCTGAAAAAACGACTTTGCTGTAACGACTTTAGCCTAAATACGGTAAGAGCTGCTATTTACAACAAAAAAGGCACTTATCCCTTCTATAATAGTTCATGTTGTTCTAATATAATTGAGTCTACTGAGTTTATTCATCCTTTAAGTGGTAGGAAATTTGTATTTCATTGTACAGCTGCATGTAACACCACACATGCGATTTATCTAGCTGTATGTCAACAACGCCCTTGCTTTTATGTTGGTAAATCTGCAAGAAGGCTACAAGATAGGATTGTAGAACATAGGTCAGAGATACGCAAAAAGGTTGTCACCAACACCTTAGCCCAGCATATACAGGAGACTGATGACTCACATCAGTTCCTGTTCAGTGTGATAGATGTTTTAACATCAAATATTAGATGTGGTGCTTTGATAAATAGGTTGGATAATAAGGAATATGAGTAGATTACCCATTTACAAGCAGATTTCTACCCTGGTTTGAATAAGCAGATAACATTGAAACCTATTATTAAGAAGGAAGCAACAGCAAATCCACTAAGTAATTAGAGTTTTTGTATAAACTGAAGCTTTTATGTGATGCTACATTTTTTGATTTTATGCAATACTGCTTTAAGATTTTTTTAAATCTATTACTTGATAATTTAATTATTAATATTTGACAGGTTAGGGCTGTGCCATGTGGTTTGAAATGCTTCTTCTTTCGTCTGTTCTCTTTAGGGGTCGCCACAGCGGATCACCTGTTTCCATTTCTTCCTGTCCTCTGCATCTTGCTCTGTAACACCAAACACCTGCATGTCCTCTCTCACCACATCTATAAAACCTTATCTTAGGCCTTCCTCTTTGTCACGTGGTTTGAAATTATTACTATAAAAGATGTTAGTTCTTACTATGAATTTTATTAACACTGAAGGACTTATTTGTCTGAAAGCTTTGTTTTTTATCAAAAGTTGGTACAGCTGCCAGGAGCCTGCTTTTTCTTCTCTACTTGGGCTGTAGCTGTACCCAGGAGTAATGATGCAGCACTGATTCAGAAGCAACAGCTTCCACAGCATCATACCTGCACTTAATAGAGTGCCTGGTCACTTGTGATGCTGTGAAAAGGACAGAGTTTAATTGTACTTTGGTGGGGGAGTCCTAGACCACAGAAAGAAGGCTGGAGGCCTTAGAAATGGTATCAAGTACAAACCTTGCCATGTGGGTTTAGTAGTTCAGGGCCCTAATAGCCAGAGTGGAAGATGTATAGACCTTTTTACTTGTCCTGTCCATAAATGTACTGTCTTTATCAGTTGGATAGAGGACGGAAGCTGTCTGGAGGTCTTGGCTGCAGAAACAGCTATAACAGCTGGGTCAGCAGGAGGGTTCTTGTAAAGAAACTGGGTGTCCTGGGGACCCTATAAAATCTGTCTGGACATTTAGCTGCTGGAGGTTGGGAGTCAGGAGTCTGTGAAGCAGCCAAGAATGCATCTTGAAATGCAGGTAGTAAAGGGGGCACACAGCTGAGGGAGCAGGCTGCTCCATTTGCAGAAGGTCAAGTATCTTTTCTTAGA